>NC_133134.1:39730131-40033161 GCF_048418815.1 Hemitrygon akajei | reverse complement strand
TTCTGGCCCAACATCACCAGGTTCAGGAACAGTTATTATCCTTCAACCATCAGCATGGATAACTTCACTCAGCTCAACACTGAACACAACGTATGGACTCAATTTCAAAGGCTCTGCAACTTATGTTCTCAGTATTTTTTTCTCAGCTCAAGATGGTAAAATCTGAGACACAGGCATAGCCAAGCATGCTCATTTGTCAATTTCTAGTAACTTTCAGACTATTCTATTGGTGTTTAATATTATGGCTTGTCAGTCTTTGTGTGTAGTTTTTTCACTGATTCTATTGTATTTCTTTGCTCTGTAGATGCCTGTAAGAACATGAATCTCAGAGCAGTATATAGTTTAGAAATAAATTTAATTAAAACCTTGAACTTTCAGAAAAGGATTAGAATTAAACATATCACCTAATTTTATTCACAAATCAAAGATGTAACAAAGTCAAACTTCCTCACACAAATAATTAACCCACACAGAATGTCTACTGGATAAAATGTGTTTATACAGCTTTTAGTTCAAACTATTTCAAAGAACTAAGCTGGCCATGAATTGTTGAGATCAGTTATAACATGGTTTAGGGCATTAATAATGTACATTATCCCAGGCTCAAATAACTAAGAAAAGTTCTTAAATTCAGTTTTATTTATCGTCCCCAATTTATTCCTGACTGTTGCTATGTTAACCTCACTTTCCTTCGTAATATGGATTAGATAAGATTATGCAGAAACAGTGATACAGATTGATTTAAGCTAATTCCAGGAATAATGAAAGATATCAGCAGGCTTCCCTTTGGCTGCAAGTCATTTTTTGAAATGGTTCTAGTGTATGCAGATACACGTGGCACCTGATACTCATTGTAATGATCCCAAATGATAAGATCAGAAATAACTTGTTTGGCCCCTCCAGGGGAACCCTTGTTTTCTTTAAGCCTTCTCCCACCGAAGGACCCATCCATCATCTGATAATTCCTGGGATTTTGCTTCCATCACATTCCAAGAAACCATTCCTCCCATTAAATACAGCGTAAAAAGGAATGACTTCTCGTATCTGTCCAGAATACTTTCTTTATTAATTGGTACTTCAGCCCCTCAAGTGCTCTCTTCATGCTTAAAGTACCTTTATACATTAAAATACTCCCACACAGTTGCCTTTCATTCATCAGTCTTCAGGGTTGAGTAGTCCATCAATTTTGTGGATTGTTTGTATCCCTGTATATGGCCAATTGAATGAAGATTAAGGAGCATGTTTAAATTAGAATGGAAATTTTCCCAAACATTTACTCTGATTTCTACATTGGCTCTAATAAGCTAAATTATTTAGAAAGATAATTCATGGCATTTACAGTGGCCACTGATGATCAAACTTGCATATTATGAACTACATCCATTTACAACTGCAGTTGAAGAAAACAAAGTGAAAGATGCATAAATGTTGTAAAACATTATGAGAGATAGTTGTTTGTCTCCTTAAGTACAAATAATATTATAATTTCCACTTACCGTATTCTTGATGGTTTTTACAGTTACTTGGTCATCTTTCTCGGACTGAATCTCTCCTTCAACAAAACCATCCTTTTCATCCTTCACCCAGCAGGACTTCTTGATGTCATAGGGCTTCTTCATGAAGTCCAGTTTCTCCTTTTCACTAGGAGCCAGGAAAGGCATGGGATCAACGTCATCTCCACAATCTCCTTTGCCTGGCATTTTGAATTCAAATTCACTGCAGAGTCCTAACTCGAGAAGAACAGAGAACTCCCTCTGAGGACACAATACAAGAGAAGAAAAATTCAGACAAGGAAAAAAAGTCAGAAACTGAAAGCATTTTAGAATTCAGCAGCCTGACATCACACTGCTATTCCTGTGACACAACTGCCCAAGGCATTTGCTGCTGTTTTTATTAAATTCAGGAGGCTGAGAAAATGTCACAAAGGGGGAAAGGTTCAAAGCAGCCAAACCTGGAGGAGGTGGGGTAAGTCAAAGAACTGTAAGACCGAATGTGATTAGTGTTAGTGACTAAAAGCAATACATATGTCCACTAGTTTCATAAGACCAGACCTTGGGACTAATTCAGCTAGAAGTACATGTGCAAGAACATTCTGAATAAAGAGTGAAAATCCTTCCGTTTATTAACAAACCATCGACCTAGTGTTAGCCTTAGTGCAGAGCATTGCTGTGTACACCAGATGAAGATAGTGAAGGTCATGAACTGTGGGGAGGACCCTTTGGGCTGTCAAGTTTCTGACCATTTAGGGGTATCCTGGTTTTCCTTCACATGTCAGGTACTAACATGTAAAACAAATTATACCTTTGTACTTTAATGAACTTACCGGATTTAAGGATTTAGAAACATAGAAACGAAGCTGTGCCAAACATGTCCTTACCTTAGAAATTACCTAGGGTTACCCATTGCCCTCTATTTTTTCTGAGCTTAAAGTACCCATCCAGGAGTCTCTTAAAAGACCCTATCGTATCTGCCTCCACCACTGCCACCGGCAGCCCATTCCACACACTCACCACTCTCTGCGTAAAAAAAACTTATCCCTGACATCTCCTCTGTACCTACTTCCAAGCACCTTAAAACTGTGCCCTCTCACACTAGCCATTTCAGCCCTGGGAAAAAGCCTCTGGCTATCCACATGATCAATGCCTTATACACCTCTATCAGGCCACCTCTCACCCTCTGTCGCTCCAAGGAAAAAAGCCCAAGTTCACTCAACCTATTCTCATAAGTCATGCTCCCCAATCCAGGCAACATCCTTGTAAGTCTCCTCTGGACCCTTTCTATGGTTTCCACATCCTTCCTGTAGTGAGGCGACCAGAACTGAGCACAGTACTCCAAGTGTGGTCTGACCAGGGTCCTATATAGCTGCAACATTACCTCTTGGCTCCTAAACTCAATCCCACGACTGATGAAGGCCAATGCACCGTATGCCTTCTTAACCACAGAGACAACCTGCACAGCAGCTTTGAGTGTCCTATGGACTCGGACCCCAAGATCCCTCTGATCATCCACACTGCCAAGAGTCTTACCATTAATACTAGATTCTGGCATAATATTTGACCTACCAAAATGAACCTTCTATAATATCATAAACAAAGATTCACCATTTGGCCTTAGGATCTCAGCATGCTGGCAATAATCTATCTTAGTTTCATGGAGAAATAACAACCTATCTCTGTGTATTGAAGGAAGACAGTACAGGCTATGTCTAACATTTTGTGAAATGTGACAAATTACACAGGATTGATTTTTTTAAAACTTTGGCTGATGTAATCAACTTTCTATGTGTATGTATACAAAAGGCTATGACTGTAGCATTTTGAAGATCTGGCGACTGCACTGTTAGTGAGCCATTCTTCCCTTATTCATGAATAATGGTATTCTCCAGCCACTTTGTAGTCTGCGTCAAATTTACCTGTGATCAACTTTAACCGAATTTCCTTAGCAAATTCATTTCCCTAACAGTACAGCCTAAGTAGTGGAGCTAGTGGAATCAGGAGAGACAGGAGGCCAGAACTGCAGGAATGTTGATATCTAAAAGACTTCTTGATATTGGACAGATGGAGGGGGTCAGGTAGTGAGCACATCCTTGGAGGGATTTTAAAACAAGGATCGTCTTTTTTTTATTCTGAAGTGCCATCAGAGTGAGAGTTAGTGTAAAAGGTGAATAAGATGTGGATCGGTTTAAGATTCACGTAGCAGATTGCTGGATAGATATGTGTTTATGAAGGCAGATAGGAGGCTAGTAAGGAGGACCTGGGAATAATTAATGACATGTTGAAGGTTACCGCAGCAGATGAAGCAAGGTGCATACATCAGGATGCTCTTCAATGACCACTGCTCTGTATTCAATGCCATCATCCCCTCAAAGCTAAACAATAAGCCCTTAAGACATCCTTGTGCAACTGGATCCTTAATTTCCTCACTTGCAGACCCCAGTCAGTTTGGTCTGGCTACAACATCTCCTCCACAATCACCGTAGGCACAGACGCACCACAAGGCTATGTGTTCGCCCCTGTTCTGCTCGCTTTATACTTATGACTGTGAGGCTAAGCAGAGCTTTAATGCTATATTTACATTTGCTGACAACACCACTGTTTTGGGCTGAATCAAAGATGGTGATGAATCGGCATATAGGGGGGGAGACTGAAAATGTGGCTGAATGGTGCCACAATAATAACCTCTCTCTCAATGCAAAAGAAAACAAAGACTGATTATTGACTACCGAAGGAGGTCCATGAGCCAGTCCTCATCAGGGGATCAGAGGTGGAGAGAGTCAGCAACTTTAACTTCCCTGGTGTTATCACTCCAGAAGATTTGTCCTGGATTCAGCATGCAAGTGCCATTATGAAGAAAGCACAGCAACACATCAACTTTCTTAGAAGTTTTATAAATATTCAGCATGTCATCTATAACTTTGACAAACTTTAATAGATGTATGGTGGAGAGCAGACTGACTGGTTGCATCATGCCCTGCTATGTAAACACCAATATCCTCAAACAGAAAAGCCTATAAAACGTAGTGAATACAGCCCAGTCCATCATAATTAAAGCCTTCCTCACCACCGAGCACATCTACAAGGATCGCTGTCACAGGAACATCCGACATCCAGGCCATGCTTTCTTTTCACTGCTGTCATCAGAAGGTGGTACAGCAGCCTTAGGTCCCACACCATCAGGTTCAGTTATTATTCCTCACCATTAGACTCTTGAACCGATGGGGATAACTTCACTCAACTTCACTCATCCCAACTCTGAATAGTTCCCACAACCTGTGGTCTCACTTTCATGGACTCTTCATCTCATGTTCTTGATATTTAACATTTTTTTTTATTTACACAGTCTGCACATTGGTTGTTTATCATCTTCATGTGTGTGGTTTTTCATTGATTCTATTGTGGTTTCCTTGTATTTACTGTGAATACCCGCAAGAAAATGAATTTCAGGGTGGTATAGGGTGACATATATCTACTTTGATAATAGATTTTCTTTGAACTTTGAAGGTTTTAACTTTAGTTAAAAAGTTAGGGTTTTAATGTTCAAGGTTAGAGTGAGTTGCAGTGGTAAAAGACCATCTTAGTAACAGCGGAGAAAAACCTTTTTTCAAGCATATCATAGTCTTTCCAGCTTTCACTTTTATTTTATCTACTGCTTTTTCCACCGTCCTGTCAATTGTCTGGAGATAATTTCCTCTGCTTAATTTTGCAAATATAGCAGCTTTTGCATTGTTAAAAGTACTTTCAATTTTTCCACTAAACATTTCACTTAATACATACTTTGTAGATAGTAATGAAAAAAGTGACTAAACAATCATAACTGATCAATAAAAGAAAATAATGATATAAAGACATTATGCTGAAATAATATTGTAAAACCCAAACTAGCATCAGATGTTCTTAACAGAAGACATGTTTTAATAACCCTCAGGACTCAGGAACTCTTTCACTACCTCAGGCTCTTTGGAAGAGTTATCCATTAAACCCATTTCCCTGTTTCTCTACATTGCCCTACAATGTTTTCCTTTGCATATATTTACCCAATGATTTTTTTATACAAACTCTTTACAAAAATCCAACTGAATTCATCTCACCTCACATTCAAAACAACAGGAATGAATTACCTTAGTATCAGAAATGTTGTTACTAAATTACTTACCACACACAGGGACAGAAGTTGTTGTGCAGTCCGGTTTGGAATTTGCCTTTTATATTGCACATAATCTCCTGACGAAGCAAAATTCATTAAGCAGGGAATCCTTCGTTGAACACTCATTGGCTAATCTCAATCCCTAGTGTATGGTGCAGTTAATAGCCTGTTTCTTGGGAATTCTGAAATCCAACTCATTTCCGTATAAGGGACAGGGAACAGGTGTTAACCTGGACACTGCATAAACTTAATATATAGGAGATAAAGTTACAACATTACATGAGGGAAGCATTATTGAACAGAATAGTTAATTTTTAAAACAAGGTTTATCTCATGAGGTGTTTCTGGATGAAAAATAAGCTTAATGAAATGTTATTCCCTGTTTTAGCAAAAAGTTATTCTACTTATTTGGTATGATTAAATGTCACCTTGCAATCTGTATTTCACTTATCTTTTATTCACACAAGAATGACAGAAAACAAAGATGCATAAGCACATGTTTGCCTTCTGTGCTATACTGCATTAAGATATCTCAGTGCCCAGGCCTCATTAACCATACTAATGCAGTGTAGAAACATATGGTGATTATGATTCTGATAGATCAAGAAAAGTGTACTATATCTCTTATAGCGCCCCAGTGTTGGAATCTTAAAATAAATATCTGTCTTGAGGAAAGAGAATTCTATCTTCCTACTTTACCCATACCTGCCTCTTTGAATATCACAACCTGTAAAACTGTTACATCACCAGAAGATTTACACAGTCCTGCTGGAGAAATAAGGTTCCGTGAGTTCAGGAACAAAACGGGGGACTTAAACCCTTTAATTCTTTAAACTGCCAAGGTTTTTTCTGGGAGAGGATTGGGATCAGGGCAGGATTATCAGCTGAGAAAATGGCAGATGGAAAATTAGGAAGGCTTCGGTAGGGAATTCTGCTCAGGAAGGGAGACAGGATATATTGAGAAGAGGTTGAGTATGGGGTGGGTGCTAAGGAACGCATGTGGAGGACTTGAGGAGTGGGAGATTTATTGTAAGAAGAGAGAAGGTGAAGAGAAGAAAGCCAGAGAGAAGAGGAGTCTGGTCTTGGTGGTGGAAACAAAATATGGAGCCAAGTGACAGAATGCAAGGGAGGGAGGGACAAGTAAGAGTTGAAAAGAGACTGAGGGAGTGTTATAAAAGATGTGGAAACTGGGAGTGTACTGGCAGAGAAGAGAGGAGAAAGATCCAGGCTGAGAGGCAGTATAGGTGTTGGGCGACATCAAAGCCTGAGTTCTGTTGTTGTGTGGATCTGTGCTTGTGAGTGTCTGAGTGAATACATAATGTCAGGTGCTACCTATATGTCCATTTACATATCAGAGTCAATGTCCATGCTGTCGAATCTGGGTCCCAGTCACAAGATCCTGACCTTGCTCCAGTACGTCTGGTGAGCGATGTCTACCCCACAGTCAGAGAAGTCACACACTGGCATCTTTCACTCCTCAATAAGTAGCTCCACAGACAATCCCAGCAAAAATGGACTTGATCATTATTCTGTCAAGCCATCCTTAGTTACCCCAAAGGACTGCCCAAAAGAAAAGGAGAAAGACCTGACAGTTTGTCTTTCCTGCCTCTGAGCTGCTTGTTATTCTTTCTTGCCTTAGGTAGTTCAGTTTTATTAAGTCTCATTAGAGCTGATGGAGAAAGCACTGGCTTAGACGTCAGAGAATGTTGTTGATCAATCCTAGTGATCCCTTTGCCAATCAGTCAGTTCCATTAACGTTATCACAGGACAATACATTTGAGCCTCAATGGAAGGAAGGTGTACATTCCTTAGAAAAAGAATCTTCTTTTGTAAAATATAAATATTTTAGGGAAATTATTGGTAATATTTTTGAAGTTAGCAAATTTAAATTTCTGTTTTCATAAAACTTAAGATGATCTTTCCAATAATTTACCTCTTTAATCAAAATATTATTGAGTAAATCTAAATTAAGTTTTTACTTCAATATGAAATATAATCAGGAGTTGAAAGCAGAGAGAGCACTTACTGTTATGAGATATAGTACTGATACAGTCATAATTCAAATTTCCTCAAGGACTGCACACCAAAATAGGCAAATGTGACATTTCCCACTGGTGATAATCAAGTAATGTAATGAAGTATAATCATTAATACCTACACAAAAAGCCTCAAGCATTTAAATGGGGAAGCAGAATTTGATCATTCAAGCTGTTAATAACCATATACAAAGGAGCAATTTGAGTTCCTTTCTTTGTAATTTTCTTTCACAACAAACACTTAAAATTTGATATCTTTTTCCAAGGCTGAAGTTCGTGATTGTGACTGGTTATAATATTGCTTTTGAAACTCTATTAGATTAGTCCCGATCACAATATGAGAAATTAAGAAAGAATATCAGAAAGAGATGACAGGGTGGGAGATATTCACTCTGCCTGTCATTTAACATCCTCACAGTCACTGAATCAGTATCAGGTGTAATGTCATCAGTATATGTCATGAAATCTGTTAACTTTACAGCAGCAGTAGAATGAGATGCATGATAAATTAATATAGGGAATAAAAACAGAGTTACATTTTGTCTATTAAATATGTTAATTTAAAATTAATGGGATAAAAACAGAATAAAGAATTTTTAGGTAGTGTTAATGGGTTCAATGTCCATATAGATTTTGGATGGCAGAGGGGAAGAAGCTGTTCCTGAATCATTGAGTGTGTGCCTTCATGCTTCTGTACCTCTTTCTCAATGGTAACAATGAGAAGAGGGCATGTTCTGGGTAGTGGAGATCCTTAATGATGGACACCACCTTCCTAAGGCATCGCTCCTTGAAGATGTCCTGGATACTACAGAGGCTAGTACACATGATGGAGATGACTAATTTTACAAATTTAATTCCATCTCCTTGCATTAGCTTCATATTCCCCAATTCCCTTTGCACCCAAAATTTCTATAGATCTCTGCAAGAATTAAAAACAAAGAAGATTATTTCAAAAGATAGTTATCAAAATTAACATTTGAATGATCTAAATAGCAAGAGCATTATATATAATTCCCAAGTGTTGAAAGTCTCCTTTGATTGAGTCAGCAGTCTCTAAAGTCATGGGTGCCCATAAATGGTATACAGTATATTAGTTGAGCTGGGTACAGACAGAGAACTGACTCACATATAAAATCAGTAAAAAGCTCACCAAAGCTAACTCCAGATGTTTGGTCACCATTTTTCAAGTAATGCAAACTTTTCACTTTAAGGAGATATCAGAGAAAAGAATCCAAAAATAGACAGAGGTCAGAGTGATTTCTTCAAGGGGAGATCTTCCTGGGGAAATCCATTGGAGATCTTTGAGGATGTAACAGGCAGGATAGAGAAGGGAGAGTCAGTGGGTGTTGTTCACTTGAATTTTCAGAAGGCCTTTGACAAGGTGCCACACATGTATTAGTTGAAACAAGATAGGAGTGCATGGTATTACAGAAAAAATAATAACATGGATAGAAGCTTGCCTAACCGGCAGGAGACAAAAGGTGCACCTGTAGTATTGTGAGAATTATGGAGGCATGCGAGAAGAATTGGCAGCATTGATTGGAAAAAGACACTGGCAGGGATGATGACAGAGCACACTGTCTGGAATTTCTGGAAGCAATTCTGAGGGCACAGGAGATATTTATCTAAAGAGGAAGAAGTATTCAAAAGGAAAGATGACAAACCAA
Organism: Hemitrygon akajei; assembly: GCF_048418815.1. NCBI lineage: Eukaryota > Metazoa > Chordata > Chondrichthyes > Myliobatiformes > Dasyatidae > Hemitrygon > Hemitrygon akajei. The sequence goes on along the minus strand of NC_133134.1, from coordinate 40,023,815 downwards.
CAAAGAGAGGGCATGTAACAGAGCTAAAAACAGTGGGAAGTTAGAGGATTGGGAAACTTTTAAAAGCCAACAAAAGGTGACAAAATAGTTATTATGAAGGTAGAGATGGAATACAAAATTAAACCAGCCAATATTAATGAGGATACCTAAATTTTATCAGATACATGAAGTGTGAAAGAGAGGTGAGAATGGATATTGAACCAGTGGAAAACGATGCTGGAGAGGTGGTAATGTGGGAACAATGAAATGGTGGGCAAACTGGAAAAAAAAATTTGCATCTGTTTTCACTAGCAGTATGGTGGAAGTTCCAGGTGTCAGGGGTCATGAAGTGTGTGAAGTTACCATGACTAGTGAGAAGGTCTCTGGCCAACTGAAAGGTCTGAAGGAAGATAAGTCACCTGGACCAGATGTTGTACACCCCAGAGTTCTGAAAGAGGTGACTGAAGAGATCATGCAGGCATTAGTAATGAACTTTCAAGAATCACAAGATTCTGGAATAGTTCTAGACATCTGGAAAATTGTAAATGTCACTCCACTCTTCAAGAAAGGAGTGAGACAGAAGAAATGAAACTGTAGGCCAATTAGTCTGATCTCAGTACTTGGAGGCACATGATAAAAAAGGTCATAGCCAGCATGGTTTCCTCAAGGGAAAATCTTGCCTGACAAACCTCTTAGAATTCTTTGAAGAAATAATAAGCAGGATAGACAAAGGAGAATCAGTTGATGTTGTGTACTTGGATTTTCAGGCCTTTGACAAGGTGTCACACGAGGCTGCTTAACAAGATACGAGCCCATGGTATTACAGCAGAGATTCTAGCATGGATAAAGTACTGGCTGACTGGCAGGAGGCAATTGTGGGAATAAAGACAGCCTTTTCAAGTTGGCTGCCGGTGACTAGTGGTATCTTCCACAAGGGTTTGTGTGGCACTGATTCTTTTTACATTATATGTCAATGATTTGGATGATGGAATTGATGGCTTTGTTGCAAAATCTGCAGATGATATGAAGACAAGTGGAGGGGCAGTTTAAAGGAAGTAGAGAGGCTACAGAAGGACTTGGATTAGGAGAATGGGCAAAGACGTGGCAGGTGGAATATAGAGTTGGAAAGTGTATGGTCATGCAGAAGAAATGAAAGGGTTGACTATTCCCTAAGTGGAGAGAAAATACAAAAAACTGAACAGCAAAGGGACTTGGGAGTCCTTGTGCAGGATTCCCTAAAGGTTCATCTGGAGGTTGAGTCTGCAGTGAGGAAGGCAAATGCAATGTTAGCATTCATTTCAAGAGGACTGGATTGCAAGGATGCATTTATTTCAATAGGACTAGAATGGGAAGGATGTAATGTTGAGACTTTATAAAGCATTGGTGAGGCCTCACTTGGAGTATTGTGAACAGGTTTGGGCCCCTTAAAAAGGAGGTTCATGAAAATGATTACAGGACTAAATTGCTTATCATATAAAGAACATTTGATGACTCTGTGCCTGTGTGCACTAGAATTCACAAGAATGAGGGGAGACCTTTTTGAAACCTATCAAATAGTGAAAGGCCTCGATAGAGTGGATGCAGAGAGCATGTTTCCTATGGTAGAAGAGTCTAAGACAAGAGGATACTGCCTTAGAATAGGGGGATGTCCTTTTAGAACAGAGGTGAGGAAGAATTTCTTTAGCCAAAGAAATCTGTGGAATTCTTTGCCACAGGCAGCTGTGGAGCCCAAGTCTTTATGTATAGTTAAGGGAGAGGTTGATACATTCTTGATGGGTTAGGGCATGAAGGGATATGGAGAGAAGGGAGGAGACTGGAGCCGAGAGGAAAATGAGATCAGCCATGATGAAATGGTGGGGGCAGACTTGGTAGGCCAAATGGCCTAACTTTGCTCCTATATCTTATGGTCTAAGTTTTGAGCCCCTTATCTAGGAAAGAATGTGCTAGCATTGGAGAGGGTCCAGAGAAGGTTCACAAGAATGATCTCAAGAATTAAAGGGTTAATGTATGAGGAACAGTTGATAGCTGTGGGCCTGTACTCACTGGGGTTTAGAAGAATGGGGGGGGGGGGGCAGTAGAATCTCATTGAAACCTATTGAATACTGAAAGGTCTAGATAGAGTGGATGTGGAGACGATGTTTCCTATAGTTGAGGAGTCTTGGACTAGAGGGCACAATGTCAGAATACAAGGACATCCCTTTAGAACAGAAATGAGGAGAAATTGCTTTAGCCAGAGGATGGTGAATCTGTAGGAATTATTGCCACAGATAGCTGTGGAGGCCCAGTCATTGGATATATTTAAAGTGGAGGTTGATAAGTTCTTGATTATTAAGAGTGTCAAAGGTTACAGGGATAAGGAGGGAGAATGGGGATGAAAGGAATAATGAGTCAGCCATGATGGAATGGCAGAGCAGACTCGATGGTCTGAATATCCTAATTCTGCTCTTAGACTTTATGACCTTATGAAGATCTATGAGGAAACTGAAGAAATGAACATCTTTGAAAGTTCTCTTTGCTTGTTAAATTGATAACTTACATGCTATCATAAACCACAATAAAAACAGAGTAATCTGATTATTCATCTTAAAAAAATCAAAATACTGCATTTGGATCTTACTAGAAATACAATGTATATGAAAATTGTTCTTCCAAATCCCAGACTCATTTGCCACCAGGAACTACATCCTAGTTTACCTCATACGACGAGGAAAATGATAAATATACTGCTGTATAAGCAAAGTATTGCCAGTTTAATGCTGTGGGAAAAATTGTTAATTTAAATGTGTGAACCAAAAACAAATATAAAAGACAACGTCCTGTATATATATTTATTAAAATATGTTTGGTAAGTTTTTAAACAACTCCACACATGGAAATGGTCTATCATTTCAAAGATTGTTCTTCCAATCAAGCACGTACAAAAAATAAACAGACCTCTTGGGCTTTAAGAAATAGCTGCAATGCATACGTGAACTTGATGCTGGAATTAAAACACTCATGTGACACACCGCAAGACTAAAATTATATTAAGCATTAACCAGATGTGTCCATTGGTCTGCTTGCCATTCCTTACAAGGACATTAGCAACACCACAGAATTCCCAAGAAACACCCTGTCAATTAATCTCTTCCCACTCTGCCCATTCCCCACCAACATGAGTGAACTGATGACCTCTGAAGCTGTTTGCTTCTTTTATTAAGTTATTACTTGCCCATGAGAATGCCCAATGTATAAGAAGGGATTACAGATAGCAGCATTTGTTCCTTTCTCTCTTGGATAAAAACTCTTAAATGGATAAATCATTAGAGGACTCTGCATTTGTTTAAAATGACTTATTCCAAGAGCATTCTAACTAGTTTTAGCACCATAAAAGCTCCATGATCTGCCTGTGCTTCAACACAGCTGTCATCTTGCATAGAGAGACTTTACATTTTGTGCAATTGTTAAATTTGAATTCCACACTGTCTCATGATGACTGTGCAGCTGAGTCATTGATTTCCTTAGCGGCAGACCCCAGCTGATAGAGATTGGCAATATCTCCTCCACACTCACCATTAGCACAGAGGTGCCATGGGGCTGTGTGATTAGCCCCTCACTGCATTCATTGTAGACTGCTGATTATGTGGCTAAGTACAGCTCCAATGCCATATTTAAGCTTGCTGACAACACCACTGTTGTTGTCAGAATCAGAGCTGGTGACAAATCGGTATAGAGAAGGGAGATTTAAAATCTGGTTGAGTGGTGCAATGACAACTTTCTCTCACTCAATGTCAGCAAAACGAAAGAGCTGATTACCAACTACAGGAGGGAAGAGCCAGAGGCCCAGGAGCCAGTCCTGATTAGAGGAACAGAGGTAAGGAGGGGGTTAGTCGTTGTAAATTCCTTGGCGTCAATATATCAGAGGATCTTTCCTTGGACCAGCAGATAAGTGTAATCACAAAGAAGATATGACAGTGCCTCTACTTTCTTATAAGTTGTTTTAAATTTGATATGCCACCAAAATCATTGACAAACTTCTGCAGAAGCACAGTGAAGAATATTGTTACTTGTTCTATTATGGCCTGGCACTAATGTCCAGGAATGAAAAAGGCTACAGAATGTGATGGATACGGCCCAGTCCATCACAGGCAAAGTCCTCCACACCACTGAGTACACTTCCATCATCCATCAAAGACTTACACCATCCAGACCACGTCGCTTCTTGCTACAATCATTGGGCAGGATGTTACACAAGCCTTAGGTCCCAGGAGCAGTTACTACCCTACAACTATCAGCAGCCTGAACCAGTGTGGATAGCTTCATTCTCCACTACTCTGAACTGATTCTACAAGCTACAAACTCACTTTCAAGGACTCTTTACAATGCGTGTTCTCAGTATTATTTCATTAGCATAGTTTGTCTTCTTTTGTACACTGGTGTATGTCACTCTTTGTCTGTTCATGTATGTTTTTTTGTAAAATTCTATTGTATTTTTTTCCTATAAACGCCTGCAAGAAAATGAATCTCAATGTAGTATACACTAGCATATATCTGCTTTGATAACAAATTTACTTTGTACTTTTAATTTTGAATAAGATTGTAGGATGAATCTAAAAGATCCTTATTTTTAATCATTAACATGAAATCACAAACACTGAATTCATGAATAGTCTAATATAATCAAGACATCGAGCAATCAAATTTGGATATTAAGGGATATTAATGAATTGAGAGATATAGAGGTGGTGCAGGAAAATGATGTTGCAGTAAAAGGTTAACCATGTACTTCTTCAACACTGGAGGAAATCTTTGACTTTTCAACCTGTCTATTCACCTGGAGCAAACAGATAAAGCTAAGCAAAACCAAGAGGCTGGAGAAACATGAGAAGCAAGTAGTTTCAGACAAAGAATTAATTCATCAGGGCAGCAAGGTGGTTGTATCTAAAAAGCAAAATTACTGTACATAAAATCCGTGGCTGAAAGGGAAAGGGCAGCATTAATTCCAAGCCAGTGGAAATTGCCCCAAATATGTCTAACCTATTCCATCGTCTGTTTATTGCAAGCAAGCATTAGAATGCAAGACATTTTGTTTGGCAATTAGGACTGCTTGGTTCAATGGATTAAATTTGGACTTTGGAACCAACAACAGTAGTCTCTTTATCTTAACATTTAAACAATTTTATGGTAAAAGCTCTATGATTTTTTTTCCTGAATAAAAATCATTAAAAGTACTGTATGATTATCTCACTTGATTAGAAACTTGCCACATTCAAGGATGTCCTGGAATTTCCTAAAATTCAAGATTAGTCTTCAGAAAACTGCGAGCAACCTGAGGAAAAAATTATGGAAGCATTCATTAGATTGTGTATGTTTATTCATTTTGATCAGTTTTCTTTCTTAATTACAAAAAATATGCAGATGGCAGGTGTGTTTAGGAATAGGCTGCCCACCTTCTAAATGTTTGGAGCACTGGTTACTCGTGAGGAAGGACAAGTCAGATGACCTTAGATTGAAACCTCAACTAATTACTTATCACGTATGACAATCCAGGAGTCAATTTGGCTTTTCAGTCAGTCCCCTTCAGATATAACAAGTCCAGTTCAGGAAATTATTTCCCTCTGACTGTTTTGCCACTTACTAAGTAGTAATTAACCTACCATCACATTTTTAGGATGTGTGAAGAAATTGATGCACCCAGTTGAAATCCACGTGTTCACAGAGAGAAGGCGCAAACTCCCCTGAGGCAACCGAAAAGGTTCAAACCATATTTGTTACCCACTCTGCTTTTCTTCATTTTCCTTCTGTTGTGTGCTCATCAGCCACTTATTTATCTGACTGATACTGTTAAATTTTAACTCCTCTGAAACAAAACGAGGGAGACATTCCATCTTGAGAAAACCATATGGCTTTCCTATAATTCAATTCAGTTCTCCAGCAACTGGACTAAATTTTTGTCGAGCATATGAAACTATTCAAAGATGTTACTTCATTTTACATAATCTCTCAGTATTGTCCATTCAAGATATAGTATGATCAGGAACATGTCACTGAAGATTCTTGACTATTTTTTAATTTTATTTTTTAGAGCAAAACACTGTGAAGCATGGAATATGATTCAATTAATTTATATTTCTGGACAAAGTAGTCAGCCTGAACATTTCCCATTTCATCTTTGCCTAATCAGCTTGTATGGCAACAGTATATTTCTCTGACATGAATAATATATTTGTTTCTGGCTGACAAGTGTGAACAGGCAATGCAATAAGAATAAACCCTTACTGTGCTTTTGCTGCTGTACAATTCTGACTTCTGACCTTTCCCTCGTTTCCATCACTCCACCATAGGTGGCCATGCCTGCAGTTATTTTGGTCCTGTTCTATGAAATTCTCTCCTTTAACTACTATGGTTCTTTATTTTGATTTTACACTAGTTTTGACTTCTGTTGTCAGCCATGGTTGTACTATTTTGCAATTTGAGTGTTTCTTCATTTTTGGAATACATCTATCCTGCACCTTCCTCATTTTTCCCCCAGAAACCCACATCATTGCTGCTCTGCTGTCATCCCTGCCGGCATCTCCTTCCAATTTACTTTAGTAACTCCTCTCTTATACCACTGTAATTTCCTTTATTCCACTGAAATACTGCTACATTAAATTTTACTTTCGCCCTATCAAATTTCAAGTTGAACTCAGTCATATTGTGATCACTGTCTCCTAAGGGTCTTTTTACCTTAAGCTCCCTAATCACCTCTGGTTCGTTACATAACACCCAACCAGTATAGCTGATCCCCTAGCAGGCTCAACAACAAACTGCTCTAAATAAAACATCTCATAGGCATTCAACAAACTCACTCACTTGAGATCCATTTCTAGCCCGATTTTCTGCATGTTGAAACCTCCCATGACTAACATAACATTGTCCTTTTGACATGTCTTTTCTATTTGTTGTTGTAGCCATCATCAGGGTCACTTTACCTTGCAGCTTCTTAACTCAGCCTACAAGGATTCAGCATCTTTCTACTGATTTGATGCCACTCTTTACCAGCAGAGCCACGGTATGCCCTCTACTGCCCTTCTTATCCCTCTGATACAACATGTAACCCTGGACATAGAGCTCCCAACTACAACCAGCCTTCAGCCACGTTTCCGTGACGGCCACAACATCATACCCGACAATCTGTAAAAGTCCAACAAGATCATCCACCTTATTTCCTATACTTCATGCAATGAGATATAACACTTTGAGTACTGTATTTGCTACCCGTTTTGATTCTGCATCTCTAATGCACAGATACTCACCCTGCTAGCTACAATTACGTCCTATCATCTGCCTGCCCTTCCTGACAGTCTGACTACATGCTATCTTTGCTTTTTTACCATCGTCCCTTCACTCTAGTCCTCCAGACACCCCCCACCCCCGCCAAATTAGTTTAAACCCAGTTCTCAACTGCTTAACCTGCAAGATAGTTTTACCATCTGCAGGCATCTTTAAATCACAATAATCATCAACTAGCCTCAAAACTGCAAGCTAGTTCAAGAAAGACATGCCTTATTAGCACAGCACACAGTTAGTGTATGTTTTTGGCTTTACATCAATATAGTCCCCGCCTGCCTCAGTGTTTGGCTATTTAGCACATTGCAAGTCTGAGGCCAAGTGCTACTATGCATTTTGTTTTCTGCCCAAAATTTTCTGCATGTTTAATTCTTTCCTTTAACACAATGCATGCATTGGAGCATGGTCAGACAGATAATATAAATAATTTCTCTTTTCCCAAGGCGTGCATCAAAGCTTCTGTTGGAACGATAAACCATGTTATTCTTCCTGATTTACACCTGAGGCAAAACTCTTCTGTTTCACTTGACAGCTTCCTCTGGAATTATGGCCAAGACTGTAAAATAGTTCCATAAAATACTGAAAAGCAAAAAATCAGCCATAGTTAACTATACTGAGTGGCCAATTTATTAGGTACATAAGTACACCTGCTCGTTAATGAAAATATTGAATCAGTCAATCATGTGCAAGCAACTCAATGTGTAAAAGCATGCAGACATGGTCAAGAGGTTCAGTTCTTGTTCAGACCAAACATCAGAATGCGGAAGTAATGGGATCAAAATGACTTTGACCAGGGAATGATTGTTGGTGCCAGAAGGGGCTGTTTAAGTATCTCAGAAACAGCTGATCTCCTGGGATTTTCATGCACAACAATCTCTGGAGTTTACAGAGAATGGAGAATGAAAAAAGGATCCTGTGAGCCGCAGTTCTCTTGGTGAAAAATTTTTGTTCATGACAGAGGTCAGAGGAAAATGGTCAGACTGGTTCAAGCTGACAGGAAGGTGACAGTAATTCATGTTACAACAGTGGTGTGCAGAACAGCATCTCTGAATGCACGTGATCCTTGAAGTGGATTGGCTACAGCATCAAAAGACCACAAACATACACTCAGCGGTCATTATATTAGGTACAGTACATACCTAATAAAGTGGCCACTGAATGCATATTGTAATAATAACATCTAGACACGTTGTTCTTCACCTTATCACAGACACTCAGCTTTCTTTCCTCCACCTTGGCAATTGAAAACAGACTTGTTTATCCATTTTTGCTTTTCTCTCACCACAGATGCTCCCTGATCTGCCGAGTATCTCCAAGTTGCACAGGAAACTATATTACTGTACTTCCTGAGGAGACCGAGGTCCTTTGGCGTATGCAGGCCTCTCCTTCACATGTTCTGCCAGTCTGTTGTTGCCAGTACAATCTTCTATGCGGTGGTGTGCTGGGGCAATGGCATCAACACGGGTGATGTCAAGAGGTTCAATAAACTGATTAGAATGTCTCGCTCTGTTAGAGGAGTCAAACTAGACACACTGGAGGCTGTGGTAGAACAAAGGATCCTCTGGAAAATCCTGGCAATTCTGGACAATGTTTCTCACCCTCTGCATGCCACCTTGGCTGAACAGAGGAGCACTTTTAGTAATAGACTAAGACAATTGCGCTGCTCCAAAGAGTGCTATTCGAGGTAATTTTTACCCTCGGCCATTAGGCTCTATAATGAGTCAAACTATAGTCGGGGAAGGGATAACCTCCTCCTGTTAGACTGTTTGAGGTAACTTTTTTCAAAATTCTTTCTTACTTCTCTTCTAATATTGTATATCTGTGCACTTGTGATGCTACTATGACACTGTACTGTAATTTCCTTTGGGATCAATAAAATATCTATCTATCTAGCACATAAATTGTGCCGGAGTCCACAGGATGTCCTGTGCCTGAAACTGCCCAACTGAACTGCACAGTTAGCTCAGTAATGGTTGAAACTGATCTTCAGTCGCACAGTTTTATAAAAGAACATTGCCGTAGAATCCATTTTTCTAGGTATTAATTAGATCAGCACTTAAATCAGCATTGAGAAAATGCTGGACCAAAGGAAGTTGCTTATCAGAGGAATAGTGAACTAAAGCCCTCACTGCCCGGCATGTGAACATACAGATCTTATCACACCATTTGAAGAAGAGTTAAATGGTCTCCATGCTGTCCAAGCTAATATTTATCTTGCAGACTGTATTAGTAAAACGGATTATCAGGTTTGTAGTGTAGATCCTGATGTTGTAATGATAGCAAAATTGCTACCATTTACAATCATAACATTAATTTGGGCTTTTGGAATTTATGCATATGATGCTATGTTCTTTTGCTAAGGAGAATGGTGGACAAGACCTTGATCGCCTTCGTCATGTGACAAACATGGAAATCCAGAAGATGTCAGTGACTTCTTGCCCAACCAGAGGCATACTATTGTGCAATCCTTTCCAGTACAATCTGCAAAGATCAGTAACTTGATGATAATCTCAAGTACTTACAAATTATCCTTGCTATAAAAACACTGAAAATATCACTCTTTGTTAAAGCTTCTAATTGCATAATGAGCTATAATTATTGCTTAACAACCCAACTTGTTCTTAAAGCAGTAATTTTCTATGAGGAGATTGTAATTACCTCTTGTAAGTACTTCAAAATTTAATGGATTTTTATGATTTTTTATTTTTAGGGGAATTTATTTATGAAATTTCAGCTTCTATCTTAATTTTGTGCAATTGTGTGAATTTTGTTTTGGTCTCTGAAAATGTGTAAAATGTTAATTAAAATGTTCTTTTTGTTTCTTGGCCTGCTGTCTGTGAGGGATTCTTCAGTATGATTAGTAGTTCAACCAAATTAATGACATAATTATTGTTGGACTTTTGTGAATACTCTTAAACAGAATCTCAATATGAACACAGAACAGTAAAGCACAAAAGAGGCCCTTCAGCCCACATTATTGTGCTGACCTTATAACCTATTGTAAAATCAATCCAACCCTTCCCTTCTATATAGCCCTCCATTTTCCTTCATCCTTCTGCCTTTCTAAGAGACTCTTTAATCTGTTTAATGAATCTGCCTCTACCTACTGGCCTTCTCATCCGCCCTCCCCCCCACCCCCCCAGCTCTTCCAAGTCCATTTTAATAATTCTATTTATTTTTTTCTTTAGTGATAAAGCATAATAATAGGTCCTTCCAGTCCAACATGCCCATGCCACCTGCTCAAACCCATGTCACCAATTAACCTACTAACCTGCGTATCTTTGGAATGTGGGAAGAAACCAGAGCACCTGTACAAACCCCATGCGGTTGTGGGAAAAAGGTCAAAATTCCTTACAGGAACCCGGATTGTTGACACTGCAAAGCATTATAGTACAGTCCCACCCCATTCATAAGCTCCCTCCTGCCTACCTTGTAACTCTTTAGAGCCCCATCTGATCCTTGTTTCATAAACCTTAATAAACTTCTTTCTTCTTCTTGACTAGATGTTCCACCTCACCATCCTTTCCCTGCCTCAGCAGGAGAAACCAGAACTCCATGCAAGTGCTCCCTCTATAGCATCCACATTTCCATTGTGCATTTCCCTCCATACATCTGTTCCCAATTCACACTTCCAAGTTCCTGCCCAATAGAGTCATAATTCGCCTTCCCTCAATTAAATACTTCCCTATACCATGTGCTCCTATCCCTCTAAAAGCCAGTTTGTAACTGATTCTGAAATGCTCAACCATTGAGGGATCTGTCGACGGACCAGTTATCAAATCCAGTATGGCACCTCTATATGTTGTGTCAAGAATCCTTCCTGAACACAGCTAACAAATTCTGCCCTATCTAAACTGTTTGCACTGAGGAGGTGCCAGTCAATATTTGGGAAGTTGGTCACCCATCACAACAACCCATTTTGCACCTTTCCAACATCTGTCTGTCTCTTAATCTGCTCAGTACACCTGTTGCTATGGGGGGGGGGGGGGGTCCATAGAATACTCCCAATAGTGATTGCTCTCTTCCATCTACCCTGACTCAGTGGACAATTCCTCCAGGACATCCTCCACCACATTTACCTCCCTCCCTGTCTCTTTCAAACACCTACACCTCAAAACATCCAGCACACATTCCTGCTCCTGCGACAGCCAAGTCTCTGTCATGGCCATAATGTTGTAGTTCCATGTACTGGCCCATGCTCTAAGTTGATCACCCTGGCTCCTGATACTTCTTGCGTTAAAATAGACACACTTCAACCCATTCAACTAACTGCAGTTATCTACAAGAAACGTATCTCTGGGCAGCTAGTGCTCTCAATTCAATGCTTACAGAAAACCATCAGCAATTATCTGTTTGGCATTTATGGGTTTTGTGTTGTGGATAAGTTGTCATGTTTCCTACTTTGGAGCATTGACCACAACCCTAAAGTCACAGTATTATTTTAGCAATTCAAAGCATCTACTGATGAAGTGGCTGATCCTGCTGGATTTCATGGATTCAGGTAATTTACACAATTTGCCCAATACCTGTAGCTTCATTGATGAATGCTACGAATTATTTAAAGACAAGATATATGTGTCTGGGGTTGTTTTTTTTTTTAACTAATGACTAAATGCTGGCTCACTTACCAATGATTAAATTTGTTCCCCAGGTTTGGAACCACCTTGAGAGTTCCATCAGACACATCAGGCAGATGGAGTTCAACCCAGATAAGTGCGAAGTGGTTCAATTTGGTAGGTCAAATATGATGACAGAATATAGTATTAATATGAAGACTCTTGGCAATGTGGAGGATCAGAGGGATCTTGGGGTCCAAGTCCATAGGACACTCAACGCTGCTGTGCAGGTTGTCTCTGTGGTTAAGAAAGCATACGGTGTATTGGCCTTCATCAATTGTGGGATTGAGTTTAGGAGCCAAGAGGTAATGTTGCAGTGATATAGAACCCTAGTCAGACCCCACTTGGAGTACTGTGCTTAGTTCTGGTCACCTCACTACAGGAAGGATGTGGAAACCATAGAAAGAGTGCAGAGAAGATTTACAAGGATGTCTTCTGGATTGGGGAGCATGCCTTATGAGAATAGGTTGAGTGAACTCAACCTTTTCTCCTTAGAATGACAGAGACCTGATAGAGGTATATAAGATGATGAGAGGCATTGATCGTGTGGATAGTCAGAGGCTTTTTCCCAGGGCTGAAATGGCTAGCACAAGGGGTCACAGTTTTAAGGTGCTTGTAAGTAAGTACAGAGGAGATGTCAGAGGTAAATTTTTTTTACCCAGAGAGTAGTGAGTGCGTGAAATGGGCTGCTGGCAATGGTGGTGGAGGCGGATACGATAGGGTCTTTTAAGAGGCTTCTGGATAGTTACATGAAGCTTAGAAAATACAGGGCCATAGGTCATTTCTAAGGTAAGAACATGTTCGGCACAGCTTTGTGGGCCAAAGGGCCTGTATTGTGCTGTAGGTTTTCTATGTTTCTATCTTAGTCACTTCAGTCACTTGTTTCTTATCAATGTATTGTATAGTACGGACCTGGAGATGGAACTAGTGACAGCAGCAGTATATGTGAGTGATGTCACTGCCAACTCCTATTATGACAGCATGAGATAATTGCAGAGCTGAGAAATTGTACACAATGGGCCAAGGAGAATGAGAGGTGAACTCATTAAAATTTGTATAATTTCTTGTCACCTTTTGTGAATTCATAATGGCGCATGTTATGAGGTTTATTGCTGAACTGCTCATAAACTTCCACCTTGAACATTTACCAAGCAATTATTGGTGCTCACAACTGTCTTTCATGTGATAGCTCTGAATTGTGAAATATGTCTTACCAGATGAGAAATGTCTTCAGAGTGATGAATCATTGGGAGTTTCTGCCCAAACATCAATAAATGATCAGTTGATATCCAACACTGAGACAGATACATTTTTGGACACTGCTGCAAACAGAATATATGTAGGTGGGGTTGAAAGCCTTTATCAAAAGGGCTTTGACAAGTTACAGCACATGAGGCCACAAAACAAGATTAGACCCCTTGGTTTTACAGGAAAAATACTGGCATGGATAGAAGTTTGACAAACTGGCAGGAGACAAAGAGTGGAAATAAAGTGACAGCCGATGACCTGTGGTGTTCCACTGGGGATGGTGTTGTAACCCTCTTTTTCATGTTAAATGTCAATGATTTGAATAACGGAGTTGATGGTTTTGTGGTGGAGACTGTGGGCGATACAAAGATAGTTGGAGGAGCAGGTAGTGCTGAGAAAACAGGAAGTCTGCAGAAGGACTTAGGAGAATTGGCAAAGAAGTGGCAGATAGAATACAGTGCAGTGAAGTGTATGGTCATGTATTTGGAAGAAAATATAAAGGTGTACACTACTTTCTAAACAGGAAGCAAATTTAGAAATCAGAGGTGCAAAGGGATTTGAGAACAGTCATGTTGGACTTCTTAAAGGTTAACTTGCAGGTTGAGTTGGTGGTAAGGAAGGCATTCATTTCAAGAGGTCTAGAATATAAAAGCAAGGGTGTAACGTAAGATTGCACGAAGTATTGTGAACAGTTTTGGGCTTCTTATCTGAGAAGGAATGTGCTGGCATTGGAGACGGTCCAGAGGAAGATCACCAGAAAGATTCTAGACTTCAGGAAAGGAAAGTTGGTTTCAAGTTCCTGGGTGTTAACATCTCTGAAGATCTAACCTGGGCTAAACATATTGATACAATTACAAAGAAGGCACAGCAGTGACTATATTTCATTAGCAATTTGAGGAGAATTGATAAGTCACCAAAGACATTCACAAATTTCTACAGATATACCATGGAGAGCATTCTAATTAGTTGCCTCACTATCTGGTATGGAGGGGTCACTTCACAGGATCAGAAAAAGCTGCAGAAGTTTGTCAACTCTGCAATGCTTCAGAAAGGCAGCATCCATCATTGAGGACCCCATCACTCAGGACATGCCCTCTTCACATTGCTGCTATCAAGGAGGAGGCACAGGAGCCTGAAGACACTCACTCATCACCATCAGATTTCTGGATGGACAATGAACCCATCAACACTACCTCAGTACTTTTTCCCTTTTTTTTTGCACTACTTGGTTAACTTAATTTTTTTTATAAACACTCCGTATTATGATTATAGTTTTTACTATTATGTATCGTGAAGTACTAATGCAACAAAACAACAAATTTAATGACACGTGTCAGAGATATTAAACCTGATTCCGATTCAAAACATATGAGGAGCGTTTGACGGCTCTGGGCCTGTACTCAATGGAGTTTAGAAGAAAGAGGGGGATATCATTGAAACCAATCAAATATTGAAAGGCCTAGATAGAAGGGACATGGAGAGGATGTTTCCTATGGTGGGGGAATCTAGGACCAGAGGGCACAGATTCAGAATAGAAGCACATCCCTTTAGAACAGAATTTCTTTAGCCAGAGGGTGGTGGCCAAGTAACTGGATATATTTAAAGTGGAGGTTGCTAGGTTCTTGATTAGTAAGGGTGTCAAAGGTTACAAAGAGAAGACAGGAGAACGGGGTTGAGAGGGATAATAAATCAGCCATGATGGAATGGCAGAGCAGACCTGATGGGTCAAATGGCTTTATTCTGCTCCTATATCTTACGGATGCTGTAGAAGAGAGGTTCAACCACAATCATACAGCTCAGCCTACTCTAGTTCGTGTTTTTTATATTTGATCATTTTGAGAGGTCGGAATTGGGGTGCAGAGAGACAACAATTACTTGGTCCCTGTGGGCTTCGTGGATAACTTGAGATGATGGTTTTCCAGATCAGGTGTTCTGGCTGATAGAATTTTGGCTACTGTTACAATTTTTTGCATGCTGTCATTGGACCTCAAGTTATTATTTGCCACAGATACAAAAAATACTCACTCATTTGTAAATGAGTAATCTAGGATGCCAAAGGTATTATGAATGCATATTCAGGTACTGTAGTTATTATCTTTAAACCTTAAGAGTACTATTTGAAATGCCAATGACAGCTTCCAAAGAAAATATTATCACCTTATTCTGGCTGCTATTCTGACTTAAGTTCAGGCGCATTTCAACTAACAGTTCAAGCAGACCATACTGCAGAGTATTTCAAATCCATGACAATTTGTGAGAATGCAGTCATGGAAACAAAGTTTTCTTTTGACAGGATTTGACAGAAATTGGACAGCTGATGGTGTTCACATAGCGGCAGTTTCAAATGCAGGATGAATTCTAGTATGACATTCTATTTATATTTTGTTCAACTGAGGAGCATTCAACGTTGCTAATGTGCAAATACAATTAAGGTGTTCTGTTTTGTCAGCATTACTATTCCTAGCTTCACCCTTATATTTTCTCTGTAATGGTTTATTTTATGAAGTTTAATCTTAGTTATTGTACATTTCCTGCTGTCAGTTTCATAGCTATCTTTCAGCACTTGGAGCTCCCAGACAGATGCATTACTTCTTTAGCAAACCTTCACAAGGAAAGACTGATAAGTCCTGGGAGAGCCATTAGACTGCATTTGAATTGCATTTCATTCGTATTTTTAGTAATATCAGCCACTTGTGTTTGAATCCATTCAGTTCTAATTAATGATGTTAATGTGTATAAATAAATCTAGTCAGCTCGCACTGAGCATGATATTCTTCATCAAACTGGAATCTCTTACAGGGATTGATACTGAAACAGCAAAATAAAGTTATACAATGTAGAAGATTTGACTTTACTGATGCATTAATAGATTCTAATCTATTTCATCACTGTCTGGTATGGAGGGGCCACTGCACAGGGTCAGAAAAAGCTGCAGAAAGTTGTAAACTCCACCAGCTCCATGACGGGCATCAGCCTCCCCAACATTAAGGACATCTTCATGCCTCAAGAAGGTGGCATCCATCGTTAAAGACCCCCATCACCCAGGACATGCCCCCTTCTCATTGTAGGAGGTACAAGAGCCTAAAGACACACATTCCACATTTCAGGAACACCTTCTTCCCCTCTGCTTTCAGTTTTCTGAACGGACAATGAACCCATGAACACTACCTCACGATATTTTTGCTGTCTTTTGTACTACTTAGTTAAATTACTTTTGTATATTTCTTATTGTAATTTATAGTTTTATTTCATTATTATGTATTGCAATATACTGGTGCCATAAAACAACATATTTCACAACATATGTCAATAACATTAAACCTGATTCTGATAATAATCAAAAGCATTTTGTAATGTTTTAATGCCTTGTAGCCTCAATGTATTAAACAATGATAGTAGAGTCCATAGGTGTCATTATTCTAGAATTGCATTGCAGTATTACACTCTAAGAAATGGTTGCTTCTTCCAATGCAGAGAATTGATCAACCAAACAGAAAGGAAGGAAACATTAACAATATACCATTTAACAGGACACCCATTTGAAAAAGTGGGTTACCCAAGTTAGATTAGCTACTTGCCTCCTTTTAATTTAAATTATTCCTTCAAAACATAAAAAAAATGACTTACAAAACAAAATTCTAAAGGAATTCTCATGAGTAACAGATACACTATAAACCTATTTCTGGAGTTTATATGTAATTTTTATATTGGTATGAATTGTCCATTGACAGCATCTTTGAAGTTTTCTTTGTAGAATTTACAATCACTCATTTGGGAGGTTGCCCATTAAACTACTACAAACTTACTTCCAGCCACGAGCAAGAGAAAATATGCAACCTAGTGCACCTCATGTTTTCCAGAGACTTCAGTGAGTTTATTGGCAATACAATAGTTTAAATGCATGAGTTTTTTTTGATTAGCATCAAAGAATTATTTATATTTTTCTGATGCAAATTCTATTAAAATTAAGGAAACATGGAAGAATTTGAGGCAAATAATAAACCAGAAATTTCTGTATAAATAATCCTCTCTTGAATGTTTTTATTTTCTGCCTCTATTCTATTGAATATTTAATTATACCATCTTTATAAGCATGGATTACTTTTCCAGCTCAATTTATTCGTGTAATTATTATGCTGGTCACCTCCAAAATGAATTGAGGGCAACTTAATTAATGGTTTATTTCAGATGCTGGTCCAGGAGACAGCTGTGTCATTCAGTTCATATGATCAAATGCCACAAGATCAAATATTATACAAGTGAATAAAATTTGTCATTGTGAGGAGGTAATCCTACAGGCTAATATTCCATTTTTGGGCCTTCCCCAAGTTTCACAGGATTCACAATTTTCCAATTGCTGGTATGACACAAGGAAGGAGAGCAGAAAATTGTCTTTTGCCTTCCTGTCAAACACATGAAGTAGCCCCTGAATCAGATATTAAAAGCACATTAATTATAAAATAAAAAATTTGTTTGTGTTTATGTCGTGCCTTTCAAGCTCACAGATCACCCTACAGTGATTTACACCCAATACATGCTTTCCAAATGAACAGTTTTTAATTAAAAAGAACATAGAACAGTACAGCACTTTACAGGCTCTTTGGCCCACAATATTGTGCCAACCCTCAAACTCTGCCTCCCATACAACCCCCCATCTTAAATTCCTCCAGATACCTGTCTAGTAGTCTCTTAAACTTCACTAGTGTATCCGTCTTCACCACTGATTCAGGCAGTGCATTCCACGCACCAACCACTCTCTGAGTGAAAAACCTTCCTCTAATATTCCCCTTGAACTTCCCTCCCCTTACCTTAAAGTCATGTCCTCTTGTACTGAGCAGTGGTGCCCTGGAGAAGAGGCGCTGGCTGTCCACTCTATCTATTCATCTTAATATCTTGTACACCTCTATCATGTCTCCTCTCATCCTCCTTCTCTCCAAAAAGTAAAGTCCTAGCTCCCTTAATCTCTGATCATAATGCATACTCTCTAAACCAGGCAGCATCCTGGTAAATCTTTCCAATGCTTCCACATCCTTCCTATAGTGAGGTGACCTGAACTGGACACAGTACTCCAAGTATGGCCTAACTAGAGTTAGGCCAACAAAGTCTGCTTTGGTTAGACTTATGGAAAAATATCTACTCCCTTTAATTTTTTAATGCTTCTGTTTTCTCCTTTGCAGAACGAAAACAATAGCTTATGTAAACTGTTAAAGAACAGCCGATTTAACAGCCTACTTAATAATACAGGCCACTTATAAACAAACTATATATGCAAATAGCTTAAGTGAGCAGAAAAAATATAATTATAATAATATTAATAATGAAAGCAATACCCACATTAACACCACTCGCATTTAGTCAACTGGTCAGTTCTACGTTACCACTGATCCGAGAATTTCGCGCAATCTGGGCGGAGCTTATTGCGATGGTCCAATCGGTGCAGAATGACAATAATATGCTCAGAACCCGGGAAATTTAAAACGTCTAGGAAGCCCAACAGCCGCTTGGGTTCGTGATAATATTAGCTAAAGTAATAAAGCGGTGAGAAGGTTATCTGACTTTAAAAATTATTAACGTACCTGTTTGTATCATTGATAAATGCCTGTTCTTCATCGCCTTG
This sequence comes from Hemitrygon akajei, assembly GCF_048418815.1. Lineage (NCBI taxonomy): Eukaryota > Metazoa > Chordata > Chondrichthyes > Myliobatiformes > Dasyatidae > Hemitrygon > Hemitrygon akajei. The sequence goes on along the minus strand of NC_133134.1, from coordinate 40,005,044 downwards.
AAAGAAAAACATTCTATAGCCGTGTAAATATTAGCTGGCGAATGTTTGGAAGTATTACTGTTCTTAAATACTTATTTTTATCGACAAATCAAATTGTTAACGAGCGTATAGTAAGTTCTTACGATATTACTTACTCTTTTTAAACAGTCACCAGTATGTTATAAACCTCTCGACATTACAAGCTACTTTTCATGATGCTTAGTGAAAGAAGGTTTTTTTTTCCTGATGGTTTAATTCTGCTCTTATACATACTACGTTCTTATAATTGTCGTATTGGACTTAAGCGTTTGGCTGATAGCTCTGTTAGGTAATAGACTTGAATGTAATTATCTTTTCAAGTTTACAAGCATTTATTTTTGATTTAGTTCTGCCTTTCCTTGTGAGGGTGGACTGATTTTTCAACAAATTTTCCGGTAACGAAATGGGTTGTGTACGCTTCTCGGTAAACTGTTCCGTAACAAATTGACTTGGCATATTCCGGAGATGATTCCTGTTAAATTTAAACAGCCTTTGTAAACACCATTTACCTTAGCACTAAGACTTTTGTGGTAGTAGTTATTATACTTTTTTATATGCTGTAATTACAATTCTGTAACCTAATTGAAGTGATAAAACAATTGCAAGTGGGTTTTAATATGGATTAAAACCAGATTAAAGGCAATTTTGTAGAATATCGGTTAAACTCTATTAGTTAATTCGTGGTAACTGGGTATAAGAAAGAACTCTTTAAAAAAAAAAATAGTTGTAGTCTACTGGCGAAGTAGTTACTAATAGCGTTTCATTCAATGTCGTTGGTTTTATAGTCGTGGCATGTAGGCTAAAATGGATAAATGCTATCAAAGCTGTATGGATAACTTTAATTTGAGTAGATACCTAATCGGATATTACGCAGCTATTATACATTTAGATGGATTAATTAGGGACAATGATGGGTGAAAAATCATGACGAGAGAATAGATTTATTAAGCATTTTCAAAATTGATTTAATGCAATGGACTGTTCGTGTATGCAGTAGGAATCTGGTCAGTGCTTGTCGATTAACGCTGAATAAGATTTGGTTATTGAAAGGGGCGCAATGTTTCGGAGTTGCATAGTTCGCCAACTTGGACACTTGGATTCTGTTGTTTAAGCTCCTATTACTGAACTTAATTTCACTGAGATGGTGATGAATAACATTTTTTTTCCCTTCAGCAACTGCAGTCTGGGAAAGAGTGTTATCGTGTGAGTTCCACAGGAGGTTTTTTGGGGAGGTGATGTTTCTTTTTTTTTAAGTGTAATTTTTCCAAGATTGAATGCTTGTACTACCTCTGCAGTGTTCTGGAGAATTGCTTTGCAATCACTTTCAAGTCCCTGGTTTTTGACTTTTTATCCACCATTGTATCTCCTTCAGCCACTCTCAATGTAGTTTAATAGCTCAAAATCCTTGTATTCCAGTAACTCACATTTAATGCCTCAACTCTCACCAAAATTATCAGAACTCAATGCCATGATCTTGAAGATCAAGAATATAAGTATGGAGTAAGCTGTAGGTTGTACAGTAGTCAAAGGGGACAAGTGCCATCAAAGAATTTAAAAGGGTTTGTATAAAGCCCATTTGACATACATGGACTTCAGCAAACCAGCTACATTCTGTGAAGAGTGTCAACACTAAACATAACATGCTCTGGCTTTTAGAACATACAAACCTACAGCACATTACAGGCCCTTTGGCCCACAATGTTGTGTCGACCATGTAACCTACTCTAGAAACTGCCTAGAATTACCCTAGCGCATAGCCCTCTATTTTTCTAAGCTCCTGTGTACCTATCTAAGAGTCTTTAAAAAGACCCTGTTGTGTCACCTTTACCACTGTCACTGGCAGTGAATTCCATGTACCCACCATTCTGTGTGGGAGGGGAACTTCAGAAAACTTTTAACCCACTCTTCTACTACTTCATCCAGGTCATTTATAAACATCACAAAGAGGAGGGGTCCCAGAATAGATCCCTGCGGAACACCACTGGTCACCAGCCTCCATGCAGAATATGAACCATCTACAACCACCCTTTGCCTTCTCTGGGCAAGCCAATTCTGGATCCACAAAGCAAGGTCTCCTTGGATTCCATGCCACCTTACTTCCTGAATGAGACTTGCATGAGGAATCTTGTTGAATGCCTTAATGAAATCCATTTATACTACATGCACTGCTCTACCTTCATCAATGTGTTTTGTTACTTCCTCAAAATAATTCAGTCAGTCTCATGAGGAGCAGCCTGCCCTCGACAAAGCCATGCTGACTATCCATAATCAGATTAAGTCTCTCCAAATGCTCAAATCCTGCCCCTCAGCATCTCCTCCAACAACTTGCCTAATGAGGAACAAAACACTGTTTCTCTTATGTGTACCAATGTAACATAATAATTCCCTTCCTATTAAATAATTACTAGATATCTGAATGTACAGGGAAAAATATCAGTAGTACTAATTGAATAATTCACTTCAACACAAGTTGTGGGTAACTGCAAAATTGTACACATTAAATTACTGCATGTGACCAGCTGAATCCAATATTTGCTTTTAAAGTATTAGATGGAGAATTCCATCGAATGTATGCTTGCTTTTAACTATTTTTGCTCATTATCATATCCCTACCCCCAATCATTCAAATTCAGATGTTTTTAATTTCAATTGGATGCAGTTCTGCTAATATGAAATGACCATCTCTATTGGCCATCAAAAACCATTGAAGGAAAAGCAAATGCCTGAGGTGCAGTTAAAAATTGTGAAAGCTTTTAAAATGCATCACATTTTTGATGTCAGATTCGGAGTTCAATTAACACTAGTGGCACGTGGATAAGGCATTGGTCTAGTGATCTGAAGGTCACTAGTTCGAGCCTCAGCTGAGGCAGCGTGTTGTATCCTTGAGCAAGGCACTTAACCACAAATTGCTCTGTGATGACACCGGTGCCAAGCTGTATGGGTCCTAGTGCCCTTCCCTTGGACAACATTGGTGGTGTAGAGAGGGGAGACTTCCAGCACAGGCAACTGCCAGTGTTCCATACAACCTTGCCCAGGCCTAAGTCATCATTGAAAATCGATGGACAGCCGAGAAAATGGCTGAGAAGATGGAAGAGAGAAAGTGAAAGTATTAATAGCAGTGTTCTAATCAAAGATGTGCTTTATGCTCATTGTTGGACTCTTTGTCACTGAAATCAAAATGTCTTTCATTTAAAACTCAGACTGTCAAGATGTCAACCAGCTGCAAAATAGAGAATGAAAGGATGAGAAAATTCAAGAATTTTGGCAAAAACATCGAGGTAATTTTTTTTTTGCATTCTTCTATTGATGGAACGTTTTCATTTCTCTATTTGGCATTGCTTTCATTCACATGGCATTACTAGATTAAGCTGCTCTTGCCTGTAGAATACCTTTTGTCCAGTTGACACACTCAACAAGATGCAACAACTGAAAATTGTGCTTGGTGGTTTGGGTCTTCAAACTCTCTCCCTGGAATTTTAACTTCTATCTCAAAATATTTTGGTGCCTTCAAAGATGGGTAGCATTTGAACATCTTCAAATTTTGGTGTAAGGACAGACAGCAGGTGGAGGTGACAGTGCAATATTCTGACTTTTTTTCATTGGGTGAAGAGCTGGAGAAAGTTGGAGCACAACCTGTGGTGCACAGGATCATTAGTAACTATAATCTTGATGTGTACTTTATTGGCAGCATGGGTGCAAGTTGCAGTTTCTTCTGATCAATCCCCTAGTAGTTTTCTCTTAAAATAGTTATCCTGTTGCATCTTTTTCTTGTTTTGTTTCTGATGACTCAAATCCCCAGAATACATGTCATTTGCTTTGTACTTTAATCTCCTTGTCTAGTGTCCATTAATGTTATATCTGTCTTACTGAGTGTTATCCACCACAGAAACCACATCTTCATTCCCACATCTTAATTTGTTTCTACAATTGAATTTCCCTTCTGCTGTTCTATTATTTCATTCAAAATCACCTGTTTTTAATCAATTACAAGATTTTGGGAAAGATAATTACATAATTTATGCTTTTCCTTGTTAAATGGATACATGAAGGCTTCATTATAACTTTAAAAATATTAGCATTGTATCTGATTCATTATTCTGTTTGCTATTTACAAAATGGCACATTTAAGAAGAAAGATTAAACATAAATGGTGGAACATTTGCTTGGATGTGGAAGATGTTGGTGAGATCATTAATGAATAGCTGCATCAGTATTTACCAAGGAGAAGAATGAGGCACATAGGGGGATTTGTGCTAAGCATATCGATATGCTAGGGCATTTTGAAGTAAAGGAGGTGGTGTTGGGTCTCCTAAAGAACATTAGGGTGGATAAGTCCCCAGGGCCTGAGGGAATATACCCCAGATTAGTGAGGGAGGCAAGGGAAGAGATTGTTGGGACCCTGACCAATATCTTTGTGTCCTCTTTAGCCACGTGAGGTCCCAGTGAAATGGCAAGTAGCCTAATATTCCATTATTCAAGAAGGGAGCCAGGGATAATCCTGGAAACTGTAGACTGTACAAACTGTAGTCTAATATCAGTGGTAGGGAAGTTGCTGTAGAAAAGTTGTAGCGACAGGGTTTATGAACTTTGGGAAACCATGGCCTCTTGAAGGAGAGATAGCATGGCTTTGTGCAGGGCAAGTTGGGTCTTAGTAACTTTTTTTTGATGAAGGTAGAGAGCTGTGCATGTTTACATGGATTTTGACAAGGTCCCTCATGGGATGTTAATCCAGAAGATTAAGATACATGGGATCCATGGTGAGTTAGGTTTCAGAACTAGTCTGCCTGGAGAAGACCATGCAGAGGTTGAAAGGACTTTTTCTAGCTGGAAGTCTATCAGTGGTGTTCTGCAGAGATCTTAACTGGGGCCTTTCCTGTGTGTGATGTATATAAATGACCTGAATGGAAAAGTAGATGGCTTGGGTTAGTAAGGTTGCAGGAGATGCAGAGATTGGTGTTGTGTATAGCATAGAAGACTGGCAAAGAATGCAAAGAGAAATAGATCAGTTGCAGATATGGGTGGAGAAATGGAAGATTGAGTTTAACCCAGTCAAATGTGAGGTGTTGCACCTCTGTAGGTCAAATACAAAGACAGTACACAGCTAAGGGCCTTCCCTTTAAAGGAGGTCTATAAAACTCTAGTTAGGCTGCATCTGGAAACTTTGGAGAGGGTACAGAAGGAGTTTAAACAGCATACCTGGATTAGATGACACATGATATAATGAGAGGTTGGATAAACTTGGCTTATTTTCTCTGGAGTGGCAAAGGCTGAGGTGAGATTTGTTAGATGTTTAAGATTGGGAGACACAGAGTAGACAGACTATCTTTTCCAAGGGTTGAAATATCCAATACCAGAAGACATACATTTAAGGTGAAAGGAAGTAAATTCAAAGGAGATGTAAGGGATGAGTTTTTGAGTGATGGGTGCCTAGAATACACTGCCTGGTGTAGTGGTAGAGGCAGAAACATTGGAGACTTTTTTAAAGAGATGTTTAGACGGGCTCAAGAATGTGGAAAATGGCAGGGGATGGACTTTGTGTAGGCAGCAGAGATTAGTTTAGTGGGCCATTTGATTACTAGTTTAATTGGTTTAGTACAACATTGTGACTGGAGGGCCTGTTCCTATAAAGTAAAGGAGACCACAAATGCAATATTTGGATTGAATGTTTTGCTCCACTGTTTAATAATTCTGTATTGGAGTTGAGTTTATTGTCATTGCACAGGTGCAATGAAATCAGAGTTGCAACAACACCACAGGCACATTTGACACCATAGGCATTATTCACTAGAAGATCAAGTTAAATATAAATTGTACACCTGTTAACAGAACACAATTTGAACAAAGATAAAGCACAGCTTCCCTTCTGCTGTTGGGAGAGCTCAGTCTCTATTCTCATCCCATGTCCTCGCAGACAGAACAAATGGAGTTCCCCTAGTTCTCACCCAAGAAGCTTCTGCAACCAGTTCATCTTGTCATTTCTGCTAATTGCAAATGTGATCCCATCACCAGTGACATCCTCCCCTCATCCTTTTCTGCCTTCCACTTGGACCACTCCTTCTGTGGCTCCCTGGTCTGTTTCTCTCTCCCTTATGCCTGGGATGTTCTTTGGCCTTCTACTTTTCCTTGCACCTCCTTCCTCACCATCATTCAGGGACCAGAACAGCCCTCCTAGGTGAGGCAAAGGTTGATATGCATTTCTTCCAACTTGTCTACTGCACTTGGTGCTCATGATGTCTCCCCCATTTCAGGAAACCAAGTGTGATTGTTTTGCAGAACAGTCAGTAAGCAATTATTTCAACTCGCCTTCCCAATCCCACTCCAACTTGTCCATCTGTAGCTTTCTCCACTCCTGGGATAAAGCCCAATGTAAATTGGAAGAACACTTTTTTTATTCTCTCTGGGTAGTCTACAACCCAATGAGATGAATGAGGCTTCCAACTTTAGCTAAACCACAACTGGTTTTCCCCCTCTTACCCCTCCCGATCTATTGGTGTTTCCATTTTTGTCCCCCTCCCTACCCTTTTCCGGTCCTTTTTCACCCATCATTATCCTTCTCTTCTAGCTTCATCCACCCACTTAATTTTCCCCACCCCATGTTCCCTGACATCTCCAAAGAATCTTTCTCATTTCATTCCTGCTTATTGCCCCCCTTCCCCAGCAGCAGCCGTTCCCTTTCTTCATATCCTCTCCCTCCACCAAGCTCCATCTGCTGATTGTCATTTCCTCGGTTTACCTCCATCTATCTGTCACCTACTATCTCCTAATTCTATCCCTGCTCATCTCCCATACCCAACACTTTCCTATATTTCTGCATCCCTCCCAGTCCACCAATCTCCTTGGAATCCTTTCTTGCCATCCCCCTTCTCTCTTCATGAACCATCTTGGCGCTACTGTCCTGATGCAGCAATTCAACCTGATACGTTGATCATTTCTTCACTTCAACATATACTGCTCGACTCTACCTCCAGCAGATTGCAAATATTGGGATCTGTAGCTCATCTCTTGCCTCCAAAAGAAAAGCAAATCTGTTTTAATGCAAAGTGTTCAAAGTGGTCATAATGTTGCTAAACTATAGTGATTGAGGTTTTGCTGGCTTGTTCAAAAACAGGTGGAAGGGAAATGGCTGTTCCTGAACCTGGTGACATGGGATTTCAGGTTCCCCTGCCTGATGAATGGATTTATTCACAGAATATTTTGTTATATTTTAGCTGCCACTAATATCACCTTCAACTGACAGAAGTTGACTTTAATTGTTAAGTGTTGCGGGCATGAATTGTCAGTTTCTTTATTCCTTTGGTCTTTCCTGTTCTTTAAACTTTTTTTTCTTTCCTCACCCCACGTACAAAATCAGGAACTGAGGAGACAGAGGGTTGAATATTGCATTGAATTACGAAAAGCCAAAAAAGATGAACAAATCTTGAAGCGACGCAACATTGGCAGCTTTCAAGAGGAAGATCCTTATTCATTACAAAAACTTGAGGGAGTTGTTGTATGTATATTATGCACTTTGACTATTACCTTGAGTTACACTGCAAAAGTTGAAACTACAAATTTGCTATTAACTTAATTTTGTTGGCTTTATGTATGAACATTTGAAAGCACATGCCTGATCTCTTGCCAGGTAATAAGACTCCAGTGAATGCCAAGTCCTTGCTATACAAGTTAGTCCAATCTATATCATCTCCCTTCAGGTGTCACTCTGGAGTCTTGTTTTGGTACAAGGGCAAAATTAGTTTTTGACCTACCACTGTAGATTATAGGTTTATGATCCAGTGCATTTTCTAAAAAGAATTCAAATGGAAAACATCATTCTGTGAAAGACAGAAAAATCTTAAGTAGAGAACTTGCATTATTTGAATGTTACCTGTTTTAATGTGGCCAGTTCTTAAATTTAAACTTAAAGCAATTTTTTTTTTAAACTTTTAGGACCACAATGTCACAATAGAAGAAATTGTGGTGGGAATGAACAGTCAAGAACCACTGCAACAACTGCAAGCTGCGTACAGAGCTAGGTACAAGCTTGGTATTTTAAAGCAGGGATGTTTTCCCCCCGTCTACTAGGGTTCAGGGAGGAACTTTCAGCTATATGTTCATCAATTTGCCCAAATTCCATTTCCAAAGTACATCCAGGGCAATTCAAATTCAGAGGAGCATCAGCAGAAGAATTAACTGCTGTCTTTGAAATTTGTTGTTGGCCCTTGCCCTCGCCTTTAGACCTCCATCTGTCTGGCTCAAAGCAACCTAAAATTGTAAAGTCCATGAAAGTTTCATAATTATCTGAAGAGAAATAGCTGTTCCGGCAGATTCTGTATCTTGCACTTGTGCTGAAGTGTCCAAATTTCCCAAATCTTGCATTTAGAAAATAAGCAAACATAAATATATAATTGTTTTGTACCAACACTGTCTTGACTTCTAGTCTCCATTACACAGTGACATATAGCATTTCAGTCTTCATCCTATAGTCCTGATGCAGAAACTAAGCAGACAAAATGCAATCCCAATTCAGCTTAGTTCATTCACTTTTCATCTTGAGTAATAGAATAGCTGTAGATTAAATGGGATTTTCTGCAACACTTGGTCTCAACAGGAAAGTTCTGTCCCGAGCATGGAAACCTCCATTGGATGAGATAATCGAAGCAGGGGTAATTGGCAAGTTCGTTGAGTTCCTTGGTCGAGATGATTATTCAGCACTGCAGTTTGAGTCTGCTTGGGCACTGACTAACATTGCATCTGGTACATCAACCCAGACAAAAGCAGTGGTGGATGGAGGTGCTATTCCAGCATTTGTACATCTCCTTGATTCTCCACACATGCACATCAGTGAACAGGCTGTCTGGGCTTTGGGTAATATTGCAGGTATAATGTGATTTATTTCTCTCCCCGCCCCCCCCCCCCCATCCCCAAACCTGTAAGATCCTAACAAGATTGGGATATAGAAATGAAGAAGCTAACATGTTAAATATCTTCCAGGTGATGGTACTCTTTATCGTGATGCAGTAATCAAAGGTTCTGCTGTCCCTTCACTACTAGGATTGGTAAAACCTGACATTTCTGTGAGTGTAGATCATTATGTACTGTAGTCCTTTGAATTGCTTGGCATTTTGTTCAGGCTGTTATTCAGAACATAGATTTATAACTAAATTTTGTCTTTCTACTTGATTTTTGGATTAACAGGCAGGAGTGTGTCCCTTTGATAATGCAAGGCTCATTGTTCCTTTTTTTCACTTCACTTTCCCCTCTCCCAAAGCCTCCGACACAAAGCTAAAAGCTTTGTTGAGGTGATGAGTGATGGGGACTTCTACAGGTAGAAAGTGGTGGGGAATAGGGTATGGGGGAATTGTAGCACATCTTTGAATTTGAGCATGTGTTGTGATTATTCTTTAACAGGTCATGATGTTGCAGATTGAAATTATCCCAACAATTTTAAATGCACCTTGAGGTTGTGTTACATTGCCATGTGTTGAGTTTGCTTTCACTTCAAAATTACTTTGGAAATGACTTTGGCACATGCCACTTAAGAGTAATGGAAGTGTTATTTGTGGGACAACTGTTGTTATTCCCTCAAAATAAAGCAGATTAACAGAACATTTAAATTGGGGCCTTATTAGACTATTCAGCCTTTCCAAAGTCCTCTGGCATTTATGGCAGCTCTGACCTTTTATCCACTTGTTCATTGCAATTTGTCCAGCTCTGATTTTGCTGATCTTTGAAGAGGAGTTCCAGAAATTAAATTCTGGGAAAGATGTTGCTTGATTTACAAAAACTTCTCAACCACCATCACTAAAATAAACTAATAACTATCTTTGTTGCTATTTGTTTTCAATTTGTGTACACACAGCCATGTTTCTTACAGCAGTAGTTAATAAGTGCTTTGGCTAACCAAAATTGAGAGATGCTATTAAAATACAAGTCTTTTTGTAACAAAACTGCACATTAGATTCAACTTTAGTGCCTTGGTCTTTATGGTCACTGACTTGCAAGGGCTGCTCATCTAGAAATGGCTCCAATTTAAAACTTTAATCCTTTCATATTACCACATGACTTACACATTTCCCATGTCTTCCTCTGAAATATCTGGGCTTTATTTTGGCTTCATAACAAACTTTGATTTCAGTCACTCATTCAGCCTCTGCTTTCAAAGTCTAAGATCCATTATTCTCCCTCCAGTTATTCTGTTTTTTTGGGAAGCTTAAAATCTAGCTCCAAAATTTACTCTTTTGTCACTGTCCATTTTTAAAATTATTACTGAAATACTATAATAAGTTTAATGAGTTAAATATGCATTTTTAATCCTGTCATTGAGTGGAGAAAATGTAAGAATACAGTTGTCATTAATTTCTAGTTGTAGGTCTTCAATGATTTGTTAATTTAAAAATGGTAATTGTTTTTGGATGGACTATTGAAAGCTTAATATCACAGTTTATATACTGGTTTAATTACTAATCTTTCAATAAAATATTTATCCCTCTTTTAGTATTGACCTCATTTTAACTTACTTGCATTTTAGATTGGATACTTGCGTAACATCACATGGACTTTGTCAAACCTGTGTCGCAACAAAAATCCACATCCACCCCTTGCAACAGTTCAACAAATACTTCCCACACTTCTTCAGTTGCTTCATCATCGTGACGTTGCACTCTTGTCTGATGCGTGTTGGGCAATATCCTACCTCACTGATGGCCCTGATGATCGTATTGAATTGGTGGTTCAGACAGGCATTTTGCCAAGGCTTGTTCAATTGATGTCTAGTGCTGATCTGGCTGTGTTGGTGAGTAATCTGACAGGGCTCCACCGTCTCATTGTATTTTTTTGTAACTTGTGAAAACTTATTCAAAGAAAATAACTAGCTTTGTTACTAAAGTTGAAAGGAATCTGTAAATGGCACTTGAAGTTGCCTGGCCTGGAAATGAATATTTAACACCTAACCTTGTTCAGAATCAGATTTAATATCACTGGCCCATGTCGTGAAATTTGTTAACTTTATGGCAACAGATCCTTTCGATGTTTTGTGGCGGGTCGGGTGGTAACCTTGCCATTTCTTTAGCATTTGTCTATCTTTTGAAGCAGAATTGCTAGCTCAACACTCAACGCAACACAGATGGAAAGTGTGCAAGGAGCCAGCTGGATTTGAACCCAGAACCACGCACCTCTAAGTTCAGTGTGGGTGCTGCTACACTGGCTAGCAAACAAATGACTTGATGCTCTATTGTTGCTAGATCAGTTAATTTCAATTTATCAGTCAGGATAGATAGATAGATACTTTATTCATCCCCATGGGGAAATTCAACATTTTTCCAATGTCCCATACACTTATTGTATCAAAACTAATTACATACAATACTTAACTCAGTATAAATATGATATGCATCTAAAATCACCCTCTCAAAAAAAGCATTAATAAATAGCTTTTAAAAAGTTCTTAAATAGTTTACTAAAATACATTGAATGGTAACTTAAGCTCAATCATAACCCCGGCACTTTAACATATCTTACCCCTGGCGGTTGAATTGTAAAGCTGAATGGCATTGGGGAGTAATGATCTCTTCATCCTGTCTGAGGAGCATTGCATCGATAGCAACCTGCCGCTGAAGCTGCTTCTCTGTCTCTGGATGGTGCTATGCAGAGGATGTTCAGGGTTTTCCATGATTGACCGTAGCCTACTCAGCGCCCTTCGCTCAGCTACCGATGTCATACTCTCCAGTTCTGTGCCCACGACAGAGCCCGCCTTCCTTACCAGCTTATTAAGACGTGAGGCATCCCTCTTCTTAATGCTGCCTCCCCAACACGCCACCACAAAGAGGGCGCTCTCCACAACTGACCAATAGAACATCTTCAGCATCTCACTACAAACATTGAATGACGCCAACCTTCTAAGGAAGTACAGTTGACTCTGTGCCTTCCTGCACAAGGCATCTGTGTTGGAAGATATTTTGAGAAAGAATACGTGCCCATTTAATATGAACTTCTCTGCTTTTTGTCCTCTACATTATAACAATACTATGTTGCAAAAAGAGGGAAAACAGCCATTTGTGACCAGCTCCTATAGTCTCCTAATTATTGACTGAAGCTCCTTGACTGCTGTGGAGAATGGAGTGGGGAGATCTAAAACAGTATATTGAGTGTGTGGCTGCCACTTGTTATGATATTTTTTTCCTTCAAGTACTTTTAGAATGAAGATTAGCTTCTGCTTTACCGGCAGCTGGTCATTATTATGATTTAAACATAGGTGTAGCCTAGCATACAAACTGAGCTTATCTTTCCAGTGTGATGCAGCAACCAGCTACATGTCCAGAAGCTCCATCTTGTAAATGTCATATCAAATGTCAATTATGGACCAGTTTCGTGTTAAGTTAGTGGGCATTTAATTTTGATGAATTTAATGACATTTTTACATGTGGAAATTTCAGACTCCAGCCCTCCGTGCTGTTGGCAACATTGTGAGTGGAACTGACAGCCAGACAGATGCTGTCCTTGAAGCTGGAGTTCTTTCTATTCTCCCAAAGCTCTTGAAGCATTCCAAGGCCTGCATACAAAAAGAAGCTGCTTGGGCTATTTCCAATATTGCTGCAGGACCAACACTGCAAATTCAACAATTGATTACTTGTGGAGTTATATCTCCTCTTATTGAAGTTATGGAAAAGGTAGGTATTTCAGTATTTAATTGGTCATAAGGGATTGAATTACATGAAAATGTCTACCTACTTCATGTAGTTTCAATTGTCCAAAAAATTGTGATTGTGCTTTGTGGCATTGACGATTAAGGTGTTGATGCACCATCAATAACTCTGAGACGTGGGTTAAGGTAGGCTTTTATTGGCTGGAAGAAAGCACAAGCAGCAAGTGATCATCACACAACATCCTGGAGACTGAGGAAGGGCCTATGGCTCCAATCGCCTTTATACCGGGGTCTGTGGGAGGAGCCACAGGAGCAGTAAGCAGGGGGTGTGTGTCCAGACAGTTATATGTAGTTCACCACAGGTGTTTGCACCACACTTGATTTAGATGTGTTTAATTAGTAAATCCTATCATCAAGCAGTTGTGAACTTACTAACTTATTATCACTTAAAAATGAACACGAGCTTTGCTGGCTATAATAAATTAGTGCCTTGGAAGTTGTGTGGTGATACAACGGCCATTTGAGCAGATACTGTGTTCCGGATGGTCTGTGCCATTTTTTAAATGGCACTCATTTGGGAAAAGTGGGAATTTTGCAAATGAGGGTGGTGGGGGAGGGGAGTAATTGCCTCATTTAAAAAAAAGTTATTTGCTGCTTTTTTGTTTCACTAGTTTAACTTGTTTTGTATGTCTGGAGCAATGACCAGATATTTAATATTTTTAAAGCTTTTTTAAAAACCTTCGACAGATGTGAATGCAGAGGAGTTCTGTGGGTGGGCTTGTTCAGACCTCAATCACATTATGCCAACTGCTTGACTCCAGGCTTTGACTTCTCCAGTAAGATTACCCTTTGCAGACAATGTAAATGTAAAAACATCTTTTCATAAGAAGCAAGTGCAGACACAAAAGCCTTGCTTTTGGAACCCTAATGTGCAAAATGCCTTTTGGTTTTAACCAAAACAACTGAAGGAATGCACTTGAATGAAACATCCACTTGCTCTAACATCTTTTAAAACTTGTTTTGCAGGGTGACTTTAAAGCTCAGAAGGAAGCTGTTTGGGCTGTTACTAATTACACCAATGGTGGTACAGTTGAACAGGTTGTTCACCTGGTGCAGTGTGGGGTACTGCAACCTCTCATTAATCTCCTGACTGCTAAAGATACCAGAATTATTCTTGTGATCCTGGATGCTCTGGCAAATATTTTCCTTGTAAGCAAACCTGAGTTTCTTTTGTAAGAGATTTTAAAAACTTGTAGCCATATTTACTTTGAGGCTCATGGTTGACTAAAGTGAGGACTTTGTCCTTTTGGAGAAAAGTCTCTAACAATATGGAAGTCGAGGAGAACCATGCAACAATGTTCCATAAGCTATGTATAAATCGAGGATATTGTAGTACGTCTTGTAAATGCTTTGCCTCCCTCTTGTAGAAAACATCTTAAATTGCCGAATTAATGGGAAGCTTTGGCTATGATCTTGGCAATGGTAGAATGAATGGTACATTGTGGACATCTCTGACCAATGTTCCTTGTCATTTTTATTTAAAAAAAAAAAAAAAGCAAGGATTGAGTCAACTTGGCATCCATGGGAAGTAAGCCTAATTTTGATGGGTAAGATTTGAAGCACAACTAGCCTTTAGAATGCTATCAAGGAATAAAGATTAATTAGTATTCAAACAATTTCAACGTTTGCAGTAGTTGAAAATGTAGAGACGTGGAGTTCATTTTGAAATCGAGGGATTTGGTTTAATTAACTGATTGAGGTTCTAAGCCTACACCGGCCTGAAGTGTAGTCATGGGCACCCAATGGGTCCCAGATATGCCTACCTTTTTTTTGTCAGCTACGTGGAACAGTCCACATTCCAAGCCTACACTCATCACCACGCAACTCTTCCTACATCACATTGATGACTGCACTGTGGCTGCTTCCTACACCCTTGCTGAGCTTGTCAATTTCATCATCTTTGCCTCCAATTTCCACCCTGCTCTCAGTTATCTGGTCTGTTCCTGGCACTCTTCTGATCGGTCTCCATCTCTGGATACAGTATCTACTGATGTCTTTTATAAACTCACTGACTTTCACAGCTATATTGATTATACCTCTTCCTACACTAAACTTGTGTATATATTTTTTTAAAAAGCCATGCCCTTTTCTCAGTTGCTCCATCTATGCTGCATTTGATCTCGGGATGAGGCTTTTCATTCCTGAACAAATACCCTTCAAAGAAAGGGCTTCCCTTTGTTACAATCAATGTTGCCCTCGCCCACCTCTCCAATTTCACATACATCTGCCCTCACACTATCCTCCTGCCACCACACCAGGGACAGGGTTCCACTTTTCCTCACCTACCACCCCACAAGCATCTGTACCCAGCACATAATTTTCCATAACTTCAGCCATCTCCAACAGGATCCCACACCAAACACCTCTTTTCCCCACCTCATACTTTTCACTTTGTGGGGATCACTCCCTACAATGACTCCCTTGTCCACTCATCCTCCTCACTAATCTCCCTCTTGGTACTTACTCTTGCAAGCAGAGCAAGTGCCACACCTGCATCTGCACCTAATCCATCATCATCAGGACCCCAAACAGTTCTTCCAGATGAGGCGTCTGCTGTATCCAGTGGTCCCGATTTGGCCTTCTGTATATCGGAGAGAGCAGATTATAGATTGGGAGACCACTTCAACCACCTTTGCTCTGTCTCCCACAAGAAGTGGAATTTCCTGTTGCCCATCCATTTAAATTCCACTTTCCATTCCCATTCTGACATGTCAGTGAGGCCACACTCTACCGTCGGGACAAGGCCACACTTGGGTTGGAGGAGCAACACCTTGATTTCCATCTGGGTAGCCTCTATCCTGATGGTATGAACATTGATTCCTTGAACTTCTGGTAATTGCTCCCCTCACCATTCCCTATTGTTTCCCTCACCACCTCTTCTTGACTGCCCACCACCTCCTGCTGTTCATCCCCTTTCCCTTTCTTGCATGGTCTTCTGTCCTCTTATCAGGTTCACTCTTCTCCAGTCCTTTTTATCTCTCCCATTAATCAATTTCCCTACTCCTTATTTCACCCCCTCCTGGTTTCACCTATTACCTGTCACCTTGTACTTCCTCCCCACCCCCCCACTTTTTATTCTGACATCTTCCCCCTTTTCTAGTCCCGATGAAGGGTCCGTACCCAAAACGTCGACTGTTGCTCCCATCCATAGATGTTGCCTGACCTGCTGAGCTCCTCCAGCACACTGTATTGCTCTAGATTTCCAGCATCTGCAGTACTCTTATGTCAGCTGATTGAGTTGCTAGCAAAATTAGAATTTTTCATTGGCACATACAAAAGTAGACTCTGAGACAGTAGCTATAAGGGGTTATGTTGAGTCATTTCCATTAAAGAAAACATTGCATATATGTCAGTATTCTGCTAAGAAATTCTTGCTGTGCTTTAATAACAGGCAGTAGGGTGCACAAAGCAATGATACCATGATATGAAGATTGAATATACTGCACAAGCACAACAGCATTTGGAGACGTGAACTTGCATTTAAAAGTGGACCTTGATTTGAAGGCTTTGCATTATTTTCTGGTCTGCTTGTCCCCATTAACGTAGGAAGTAGAGGACATCTAAAAGTTACCCTCTTGATAATACTGGTCTCTTTGTACCAATTGTATTTCCTTTGTCCTACTTGTACTTTACTGGCACTTAGTGAACTTAAATCTAATTTTTTTTTTTCTCCCTTAAATCAAGCTGACAGTACTGACAATGTGGAACTTTTTATATAGAAAAAAAATGGAAATACTCTGCCGGTCAGGCAGTGAGTTTTCATTCCCAGATCTTTGAACTGAAATAATAACTTCTAAGTATTTTGATCACTATTTCAGATTTCCAGCATTTTAACATTTTATTTTCAAACACACATGACCTTGTATTAGTCATTAATATGCTAAATATTTGAGGGCCAGTCCCATGCCAGAACCTCTGTACAAGATTTCGTAACTTAAACAAACTGAAGTGAGGAGAGATGAGTCTTGAGACTGAAATGATTGTTTAGTCTACAGATAAAAAGAAAAGCAATGTCTTGACTTGCACAAATGTCTTTTGAGGGTGGCAGGAGAAGTTGTGGAAAGCTGCTTTTTCTTTAACCATTTTTTTAAAAAGGTACAAAAGCAGGTCGAGCTTGTAGCAGTGGCTATCCTGACAAAGATCTTTTAGCATTCTGTCATAGACAGGAAATATGATGGGTACCCTTGGTTGAATGCAATAGCAATAATTTAAATTTGACACTACTGTCCAAGAAAATGCAGCCAGTTTAATTGACCCACTAACAAATCTGAAGGGAACTTCAGTTAAGTGGGCTGATCAGTGCCATGTATAATCAGCCACACAGACACCAGGTGTCTTCTTCCATTCAATATTTCTGGGATTCTTAATGTATTGGGGATCGTGCTGAAATTTGCATTTGAGTTGGCAATATCAGATTTGCATCCTGAGACTGATCATAATTCATTTAGAAAATTAAATGGAGAAAGAAGAAAAACTTTTTTAAAAATTACTGCTACTGTTGTTTTCCTGTCATGGCAGATTTGTATTGAACGTTTTCAAACTTTTCAGTAAATCAGCCCAAACGGAAGAGAATCTTATCTGAAGAACAGACATGCTGTTAGCTGCATCTAAATACTAGATGTGGATAAAATGCCATTAATTCTATTTTTTTTTTTTGTGCACAACAGGCTGCTGAGCAGTTGGGTGAAACAGATAAATTATGTTTAATAATAGAGGAGTTTGATGGCTTGGAGAAAATTGAAGCTCTTCAATGTCATTCCAATAACACGGTGTACCAAACATCATTAAAGCTAATTGAGAAGTATTTCTGTGATGAGGTAAGCCTTCGCATGCTGACCTATTCGTTTGTTGCTCACAAATGCTTGTTTTCCTTTTCAAACTTGCACTGATTTGATGCTGTGAATTGCAGACTTTTTTTGATTTGTACTTCAACTGACAAGAAGATTGAATGCCTGCATTTTGATATGCTTGCCGAAAGAGTAGAATCAATTTTGTCATTCCACCAAAAAAAAAAACTGGTGGTGGCTTTTCCCAGACTGGATCAATGCAGGCTGCTGAAGCAAATAAACCAGTGGGAGGGGGGTGCTGGAGATGGAGACAAAGCCCTTTCATACATATTTGTTTCATTTAACTGCTATTGGGAAGCTACTTAGATATTCACTCCATGATTTGAAGGAAGGAAAAAGATTTAAGGTTTACAATATTGTCTTAAATCTTGCAACTTGGTTCTTGGGAACAATTGCCTTCATATTTTGTAGCATGGAGGGAGGCTATTCAAACAGTCCATACTGACTCTCGGGGCAATCCTGTGACATGTTCCCTCGTACATGCCCATCAATCTTGCTTTTATCCAAACAAGGGGAAATTTGTACTTTTTGTACAAAACAAGCAGCAGGTCCTTTTGGCCTTGTTAAGAAATGGGGAAACCACAGGGAGAACATGCTTTACACAGACAGTGCCAGAGTAATGAGATAGATGTAAGTGATCAGTTTTTCTTTTTTTTGAGAGGAGTGGGTACTGCATTTTTACTGATTATTATTGGTGGTCTACAATTTTGAAGACTTAAAATTTTAACAGTTTCAATTCAATTTTTCTTTAGGAGCAAGAGTTACAAACTTGGAACCAGAAGTAACAATGGCATATAAAAGTCAATGCTGCTTTGAAAGATGGGGGTTGGCTTTTGAAGTGCGCAGAACAACAGTTGGTGCTATAATTTGTAATAAAGTATGTATTTTCAGCAATAAATGTAGTTTGCAAAGCCTGTTTTGAACTAGTGGGTTTTTTGAGAATCTGTGTAGAATGGTAAACATTTAACAAGTATGTCAAATGAGGTTCTGGGCTGAATTTCAGTCTCCTATTTAACATGTATCAAATCTTGGTACTAGTTGGATCAATTTAGCACAGTGCAGAAAGTAATTTCCGTGTCTAAAAGCCATTGAGCAACAAGTAACAATCTGCTGAGTAAAATTTGATGCAAATTGCAGGTAGTCCTGGGGAACTAACCAAAACTCTATTTGTTTGCTTTAATTCTTTTTAACCTTTGAGTAGAGTTTTAAATTTGGATGTTTATACACTGGATTGTAAAATGTGATTTTATTAATTCTTTCAGGATGTGGCTATCATTGGCAGAAAATACTAGCTTTTCCCTTTGGGTAATTGTCCTTGTATGATGACCAGACTGCAGTTGCTGGAATCTGGAGCGAAAATAAGCTGCTGGAGGAACTTAGCAGGTCAGGTGGCATCTGTGGAGGGATATATGGACAGTTGACAGCTTGTGTTTTGACTCCATCTGGACAAAGAGTAAAATGGAGATGGCCCATATAAAGTGGTGGTAGAGATGGGGGGAAAGGGTAAAAGATGGCAAATAAAGGGTGATCCAGATGATAGGTGGGGGATAGATCCACTTTAAAAACTGAATCCATCTTTTCTAGATCTTGCCCCACCCCCCAAAAAAAGAGGGCCTGTTTAATTGAGGGCAGAGATTTGAAAGATATAACTTTTTTTCCCACATGGTAGTTAGTATCTGGAATGAGCTGCTGGAGGAGGTTGTGGAGGAGCAGCAGTGACAAATGGAGATGACTGGACAACGAGCAGGGAGGAGGGTATGAATTATTACCAGCAAGTTGCGTTAGTATAAATGGACCTGAAGGTTGGTATAGTCAAGTGCAGGGCCTGTTTCTATGCTCTACTATGCTGACTTTCTTGCTAATGGCAACAACACTTTGAAGTAGTTAACATTTGGCTTTGTCCTTAACTTAAGGTCACTGTACTGAAATGTTAACTGTTTTTCTCCGCATCCCAGCTGGCTGTGTATTTCCAGCACTTCCTGTTCATTTATTTTTGCAGCACCTGTGCTCATTGTGTTTTAGTGAGCAGGGCATTGTGCAAGTACTCTTCAGTAAGCACTGATCCTTTCTAATGAAAATAAAGCAAAGCTGTCAGAGGTGGGTAATTGGTCATATTAAATTTATACAGCTTTTATGGGCACAAGAAATGCTGTGCAGCTTTTGTTGGAGCTGGTCACTCCTAACAATGTGACTTGCCTTCATTTGACTTCCTCGTGCTGGAAAGCTAAGTTGAAGAATGCATTGCAAAATGTTAACCTACATTCCCCTCACTCCAGAGTCCATCGTATCTGGAGGTGAAGCTGCAGTGAATGTCCATACACCTCTGCAGAACAATGGTCCTTTCCAAAACTTCTAGTCAACAGCTTCCAGCAATTAAGTCTTTGAACTTGGGGTGGGGGGAGGGAAGGGTGAAAAGAAACTGCGGATTTCACTTTGGAAACACTTACTTTAGGGAGCATCTGTTACCCTCCACAGATGCTGCCCAATATATTTGTTTCCAACATTTTCTATTCTATAATCTGGTTAAGTGGAGGCTTTCTGAATGTCAGGAAACGTGCAATTTGGGTTCCTCTGTGGGATTCAAAACAGTTTCTACATTCATTTAGGGCAGGATGCATGTGCCACTTATAGCCGATTGGAACTTGTCATAATTATTCTGGTCAAGTGTCAATTCTAACAGTGAGCTAGAATTGCTTTCATAGCATGCACTTGGAATCTGTAATGGCTAAAAATATGGCTAGAAGCACGATGCTGAAACATCTATGCAAGCTTCTTTATTAAATCTCTCGTGCAAACTTTTTGGCACTGGCCCTTCTGGCCCAACTGCCTGCTTAACACCAGCTTAATTACAGGACAATTTATGACCAATTAACCTAATTGGTATGTCATGTACTGTGGGGGAGGGGGGAACCTCTGTACCTGGAGGAAACGCCTGTGCTCATGGGAAGAAACATTCTTATAGAGGCTGCTTGAATTGAAGCAGCCGATATCCCAGGCTTTAATAGTGTCACACTAACCACTGTGCTAACATGATGCCCTAAAATTGACTGTCTACTATGCAATTAAGTTTTAACCTGACAGGCTTCCTGGGTTTCTTTTTACTTACAGTAGATTAAGATAAATGGGTGTTTTCTGTAAAAGCAGAATTTGGGGGGAGCAACACTAAGTCACTTCAGGGTGCATCTGTGGAGGCAGAAGTGCTAAGCTACATGATAACCCTGCATCAGAATTGGGTTGGCCAACATCCTGTGACATCAAAGGCAACACGAGTGAATCTGCAGATGCTGGAAATAAATAAAAACACAAAATGCTGGCAGAACTCAGCAGGCCAGACAGCATCTATGGGAGGAGGTAGTGATGACGTTTCGGGCCGAAACCCTTCATCAGTAGTGAAGTAACATGGGATGGTTGGGGGGGGGGGGGGGAATAAGAAGTGGGGGGAGGGATGAAGTAGAGAGCTGGGAAGTGATAGGCTGGAGGGAAATGGGCTGGGGGAAGGTGGAGAATTATGGGAAATAAAAGAGAAAGAAATGTAGGGCTGAGGGGAGATTATAGTGAGCAGGAGAAAGAAAGAGAACCAGACTAAAATTATAGATAGGGATGGGGTAAGGGGGAAGGGGCAGATGTATCAATGGAGGTCTGTGAGCTTTGCCTCCAACTTTCACCCCGTCCTGAAATTCACCTGGTCTATTTCCGACACCTCCCTCCCCTTTCTAGATCTTTCTGTTTCTATCTCTGGAGATAGCCTATCCACCGTCTACTACAAACCTACTAACTCCCACAGCTACCTAGACTATTCCTCCTCTCACCCTGTCTCCTGCAAAAATGCTATCCCTTTCTCTCAATTCCTTCGCCTCCACCGCATCTGCTCTCAGGATGAGGCCTTTCATTCCAGGACAAAGGAGATGTCTTCCTTTTTTTTAAAGAAAGGGGCTTCCCTTCGTCACTATCAGCTCTGCTGTCCATCGTGTCTCCCGTATTTCACACACCTCTGCCCTCACCCCATCCCTCCTGCCAGCCCACCAGGGATAGAGTTCCCCTGGTCCTCACCTATCACCCTACCAGCCTACAGATGCAACGTATAATCCTCCATAACTTCCGCCACCTCCTACGTGATCCCACCACTAGCCACATCTTCCTCTTCCCCTCCCCCCCCCCCCCCCCCCCACTCTCGGCTTTCTGCAGGGATCGCTCCCTACGCAACTCCCTTATCCATTCATCTCCCCCATCCCTCCCCACTGACCTCCCTCCAGGCACTTATCCCTGAAAACGGAAGAAGTGCTACACCTGCCCCCACACTTCTTCCCTCACCATCATCCTAGGCCCCAGACAGTCCTTTCAGGTGAGGCACCACTTCACCTGCGAGTCAACTGGGGTGACATTGTATCCGGTGCTCCCGATGTGGCCATTTATACATTGGGGAGACCCGCCGCAGACTGGGAGACCGTTTCGCCGAACACCGGCGCTCAGTCCTCCGGCAGTGGCAGGATCTCCTTGTGGCCACACACTTCAGTTCCACGGACCACTCCCACTCCGAGAAGTCTGTCCATGGCCTCCTCTACCGTCAAGATGAGGCCACACGCAAGTCGATGGAGCAATACCTTCCACCTAGGTAGCCTCCTGCCTGCTGGCATGAACATTCAACTTGCAGACCTCCGTTGATACACCTGCCCCCCACCCCCACCCCTTACCCCATCCCTATCTATAATTTTAGTCTGGTTCTCTTTCTCTCTTTCCCCCTTCACTATAATCTCCCCCCAGCCCTACCTTTCTTTCTCTTTTATTTCCCATAATTCTCCACCTTCCCCCAGCCCATTTCCCTTCAGCCTATCACTTCCCAGCTCTCTACTTCATCCCTCCCCTTACTTCTTCCCCCCCCCCCCCCCCCCCCCCCCCCCACCATCCCATGCTACTTCATTCCTGATGAAGGGTTTCGGCCTGAAACGTCGTCACTACCTCCTCCCATAGATGCTGTCTGGCCTGCTGAGTTCTGCCAGCATTTTGTGTTTTTATCCTGTGATATTATCTATTTCTTTACGGATGCTGCCTGAACTGAGTGCCATTGACATTATTTACAGCTTCCAACATCTTCACTGTTCCAAGTTGCTGTTCTGTGGCACAATGTATTGCAACAATCTGACAATGTATCTTTGCTTGGGTCATTTTGGTTACTGGAGACCCCAAATGATAGTGAGCTACTGTGAATTGTTGTCTATGCAATTGTCCAGCAGAGGTCACTGAACAACAACTGAAACTCTCCTGATGTGACACAAATCTTTTCCTCTTGGTCTTTCATTCTCAAGACTACCTTGATAATTTTCTAAATATTGCTCACTTATGAGCAGTTTGTGCTAAAGATGAATTAAGGATCTTTAATTTTATGAATACTTAACCATACTTCTAACTCAAACAGGCAGTCCCTGCTTAATTTCTTTAGCTGATGGAGCGTAAGTGTACCACTTTTGATTGTAAAACAAAATGTAAGCTAAGTAAGAAAAAACTGTTATGATTTATTAGGCAAGTTTGATCCACGCCACAGCCAAGCTTTGTCAAATAGCTGAGTAGTTTGAACTTAGTCTTGGATACAGGCTTCAGTATTTCACTTCCAGAGCTTTGGCATTTGCAAATCTGTTACTATTAACTACAAATTCAGTCTGTGGTCAAGACAAGAGCGTGACTGCAAGTGAGGCAGGTAAGGGAATCGGAGGTTGTGCTGGGGAAGCCTCAACCCTTCTGTTTGCCCAACAGATCTGAGATTCTTCCTGAGCTATAGGAAGGATGAGCAACAGAACTGCGGCACTGTGGTTGAGGGAGCCATTCAAGAGTTGGGAGAAAAGGGATCGGCTGCAGTTGGGATAGTATAGCGTGGGGGTGGGGAATAGACAATTGTGTTGCAAAGATCAAGTGTCCTGAAGATTGGTTCCTGGGGTTGGGGTATGTCACTTGACATGAGGAATTTGAATAGGAAGGGAAAGATGGAGTTGTTGTCCATGTGGGTACTAACTATGTAGGAAGAAGTGAAGATCTTGCAGCTGTGGAAGTAATTGAAATGCAGTTCTAAATGTCATTTCTTGATTGTTACCTGCACCTCCTGCAAATTGGAATGGGGTTAATAAGATCAGTTAAATGTGTGGCTCAAAGAATTGTGTGGGAGAAGTGGGTATGAATTTGTAGGACTAGTACTAGGGAACAAGGGAGTGTTCCAATGGGACTAGTTCCTTGCAAATAATAACTAGGGTTTTAAACTGGGGGTGGGTTCAACAGATTGGAAAAGTGTGGATAAAGTGAAATGGAAGAAGGGTACAGGGGATTTTAAGTCTCTAGAGAAAAGAATAAAGCAAAGTTTAGAAAGGGGTAAGAATTTAACTTCAGGGAACATTAAGACAAATCTGAGAAAGGTGGTGAATGCAGAACTGAGTGTATTTGAATGCATACAGTATACAAAATAAGGTAGATGAGCTTGCATTGCTGCTAGAAATTGGCAGGTATAATATGGACATGACTGAATCTTGGTAGGAAGAAGATCACTTGTGTGAACTTGCCCAAGGATCCACATCCTATCAAAAAGACAGGGAGGTGATCAGAGTTTGAGATGGCCCTGGTTCAAAAATGGAATCAAATGTTTAGAAAGAGGTAACATAGGAT
The DNA here is from genome assembly GCF_048418815.1 of Hemitrygon akajei. Taxonomy (NCBI): domain Eukaryota; kingdom Metazoa; phylum Chordata; class Chondrichthyes; order Myliobatiformes; family Dasyatidae; genus Hemitrygon; species Hemitrygon akajei. The sequence goes on along the minus strand of NC_133134.1, from coordinate 39,980,855 downwards.
TGGAAGATGTAGCATTCTTGTGGGTAGAGTTAATAAACAGCAAGGATGAAATGATCATGAAAGGAATATTACGCAAGCTTCTGAATAGTAGTCAGAATGTGGGGTACAAATTACAAGAGGAGATAGCATCAGCTTTTTACATGCCTTTTCTATGATAGTCATGGGGGTATTTCAATATGTAGGTAGACTAGGGAAAATCTGGTGGGTACTGGATCCCAATGGAAGGAATTTATAGAATGCCTGTGAGATGGTTTTTCAGTGCAGCTTATGGTTGAGCCCACTGGAGAAAATTCTGGGTTAGGTGTTGTGCAGTGAACTAGATTTGATTAAGAGCTCAAGGTAAAAGAATCAGATCACTGGAAAATAATCAGATCTCTGGAAGACAGCAGCATACCACAATTTTGAAAAGTCACTGGACGGAAGTGAGAGTAGTCACTATAAGTAAGGAGAAGGTGCTTGGGAAGCTGATCTTTAAAAGTAGATAAGTCACCTGGACCAGATGGACTACATTCCAGGGCTTTGAAAAAGGTAGCTGAAGAGATTGTGGAGGCATTAGTAATGAATTGCTAGATTTTTGGAATGTTTCCTGAGCAATAGAAAATTGTAAACATCATTCCACTCTAAGAAAGGAGGAAGGCAGAATAAAGGACATTGTAGGCCAGCTAGCCTGACCTCACTAGTTGGAAGCATGTTAGAGTCCATTTTTAAAGGTTGAGGATTGGGGTACTTGAAGGTACATGATAAAACAAGGAGTATAGTTTCCTTATGGAGAATCGTGCCTGACAGATCAGTTAGAACTTTAAGGAAATAACAGGCAGGATAGACAAAGGAAAGTCAGTGGATAATGTTTATTTGGATTTTCAAAAGACCTTTGACAAGGTGCTTCAGATGATGCAGCTAAAAAAGATGGGAGCCAATGGTATTGCAGAAACAAAACTAGCATGGATAGAACACACAAAATGCCATGGAACTCAGAAGATCAGGCAGCATCTATGGTGGGGAGGGGGAAGTACTGTCAATGTTCAGACTGAAACCCTTTGGCAGGACTGGAGGAAGAAAGCTGAGGGGTAGATTTGTAAGGTGGGGGGATGGGAGAGAAAGGCCAGGCTATAGGTGGAATTTGGAGGAGGGATGAAGCAAGGAGCTAGGAAGTTGATTGGTGAAAGAGACAAGGCCATGGAAGAAAGAAAAGTGGGGAGGAGCACCAGAGGAAGGTGATAGGTGGGCAGGAGATGACATGAGAGAGGTATAAGCAAATGGGAAATGATGAAAAGGGGGAGGGGTTGGAGGTATTACTGGAAACTTGAGAGCAATGTTCATGCCATCAGGTTGAAGGCTAACCAAACAGAATACAAGGTGTTGTGCCTCCAACCTGATGGTATGAATGGGTAGCCTCCAACTCAATGGCATGAACACACTTGGGTTTCAGCCCAAAACATTGACTGTACTTTTTTTCCAAAGATGCTGTCTGACCTGCTGAGTTCCTTCAGCATTTTGTGTGTTGCTCTGATTTCTATCATCTGCAGACCTTCTCTTGTTTGTAGCATGAATAAAATATTGGCTTACTGGCAGAAGGCGAAGAGCAAAAATAAAGTGGGTCTTCTCTGGTTGTTGGTGACCAGTAGTGTTCAGCAGGGATTGATGTTGGGACCACTACTTTTCATATAATATGTTGAGGATCTGGATGACAGAATTAATGGCTTTGTGGCCAAGTTTGGTGACAATAAAAATAGGGTGGAGAGGCAGATGGTGTTGAAGCCAGAAGCAGTTGAGGAACCGTTGGGAGAATGGGCAAAGAAGTGGTAGATGGAATATGGTGTAAGGAAGTGCATGATTATGCATTTTGGTAGAAGAAATAAAGGTGTAGCTCATTTGATATGAGAAAATTCAGTATTTGGAGGTGCAAAGGGACTTGGAAGTCCTGATGCAGGATTCCCTGAACATTAACTTGCAGGTTGAGTTAGTAGCAAGGAAGGCAAATGCAATGTCAGCATTCATTGAGAAGTCTCGAATATAAGAGCAAGGGTAAAATGCTGAGACTTTATAAGGATTGGTCAGACCACATTTGAAGTGATAGCAGTCTTGGGTGTCATCTTCAGGATTGGATGAGCTGACATTGGAAAAGGTCCAGGGAAGGTTTAAAAGTACAATCCTGTTAATGAAAGTGTTGATATATGAGCATTAGATTGTCCTGGGCCTGTACTCACTGGAGCTTAGAACAAGAGGAATCTCATTGAAACCTATTGGAAGGCCTAGATAGGATGGATATGGAAAGGATGGTTGCTATAGTGGGAATCTAGGACCAGAGGGCAGAGCCTCAATACAAGGACATCACTTTAGAGCAGATGTGAGGAGGAATTCCTTTAAGAATGGTGAACCTGTGGAATTCATTTTCAGATTCCTGAGGAATTCAATTTATTGGGCATATTTGAAGTGAAAGTTGACAGGTTCTTGAGTAGTAAGGGTGTCGAAGATTACAGGAAGAAGGCAGGGAATGGGGTTGAGAGGGAAAATAAGTTGAATGGCAGAGCAGATTCAATGTGCCTAATAGTGTAGCTCTGCTCCTGTATAATATACAATAATGAATGCTCATTAGCTGCTGGGTCTTGGTGAATTTGAATCATGTGCTTTCTTAGTATCAATTTTTTTTTGGTATGTTTTTTGGATGAGACATCATACTGAGCTCCTGTCTATCCTTCTATATGGATGTTTATATATATATATATTTAAAAATCCCTTGGAACTATTCAAACACTACCTTTTCCCATATCCTGGTCAATATTTATCACAGAGCCAACAACCAAAACTGCACAATATCTGTCCTTTACAAATCTGACTAAGGTATTTTGTCCCTAGAATGGTTGGCATGTTTTGTAGATTACAACTGTGGTTACTAGTTATTTTCAGGATTTTGTTGATACTGGCAAAGAGCAGTGTTTATTGGCCATTGATAGCAGTAAGTCTTGGAGAGGATATTCCCTAATGCAGTTGGGCTGACAGTTTCTGGATTTATACCCAATGACATGTGATTTGAAGGGATCCTGATGCAGTGGTGAAAGAGACTACAGGTTTTGGAGGTTCCATTGGACTAGTCTAGGTAAGTAATCTTGAGGCATTTTGTGATTTATGTATGCTACAGTTTTAGTGAATTGAAAGTAAATGTGATGAGTAAATTTGTTCATGTGGTGGATGGGGGTGCCAATTAAGCAGACTTTTCCTTAATGGTGTTAAACTGCTTGACTTCTGCTGTACTCCTTCCTAATCAGAATAAATTTTATTAACACTGATCTATGTTGTAAAATTTGTTTTGTGGCAGTAGTGTAAGACATAAAAAACTTGGTTACAATAAAATAGTACAAAAGAGGAATTGGGTGTCTGTTCAGAAATCTGATGGCAGGGAAAGAAGCCATTCCTAAAAAAAAAAAAACTGACTTGGGGTCTTCAGGCTGCTGAATCTGCTCCCTGTTACTGGTAATGAGAATGGGGCACGTCCTGGGTGGTGATAGTCCTTAAAGATGGAAGCTGCTTTAGTGAGGTGCCACCTTTCAAAGATGACTCGATGTTGGGGAGGACTGTGCCTATGATAGAGCTGCCTGAGCTCACAACCCTTGCAGATCTGTTTTGCTCCTGCTTCTGCCTTGTTATCTGTTTTTCCCCCAGCAGTAGTGTCATTGGTGAATTTTAGAGATGGTGCCTGAGCTGTGTCTAGGTACAATTGTGTGTAGATGGTGCAGAGCAATGGGCTAAGCACACAACCTTGGTGTGGCCATGTTGAAAAAACAGTATTTCACTGCACTTCTGGTAGTGTCTTAGATGGTAGAACAGAAGGTTTTCCCATGGTGGCGTAGTCTAAATCTGGAGGGCATTGTATTAAGGTGAAAGAAGAAAGCTTTAAAGGATTCTGAAGGAAAATTTTCTCCAAGGTGGTGGGTAAAGCGAATGAGCTGCCAAAGACCCTGCAACAAGTTGCGAGGACTGATGAAGAAAAGTCATCAGTGTCTCTTCTCCACACCCCCACCCAAAATTCAGAAGTACTGCATACACAGCACCTTTATTGTTGTCAGAGGCCTTCCATCCTTCCCACAATCTCTTTAATCTCCTGTCTTCAGGCAGAAGGTACCACAGCACAAGTATCAACTGTCAGGATGGGTAGCAGCTTTTCCCTCTAGTCTGTTAGACTTGGCACCTTGCTGCCACTCGGCATACATGTACACCATGCCTGAATGCTCTGCTGACCTTGACCCCACCCACCCCAGCCCCCAACTTAGTCACGTTCTCATTCTGCACTGGTCATTTCATCTTGTTGCTGCTTTACATATTTACAAGAATGCTTGTTTTATTACAATAGTGTCTTGCATAAACCTAACTTGAGGTCAACCTGTTGATCTTCATGTCATGCCACGCGGGGACTGGTGCTGATATTTTATGAATGTATGTACTGCTTTGCACCAGGGAAACTGTTTTGTTTACACTTGTATGCTTGAATGACAATAAATGAAGTAGGTGGCAGAGGCAGGTACAGTTACAACATTTCATTTAAAATGCCTGAATAGGTACAGTACATGGAAAGCAATGGTTTAGAGTTGTAGACCATTTGGATTAACTTGGGAAAAATTGCTCAGCACTGATATGTTGGGTTGAAGGGCTTTTTTCTTGCTACATAACTGTAAATCTATCAAGTGATCTTATAGGGTAATGGGGGTTGTTTTGTGGGGTTAGCAATGGTAATGACATTGGCTGTCAAGGTCAGGTGATTTGGCTCTTGTTGGAGATGACTTTAGCCTGTCACCTCTTACAATGTTATTCATCACTAAACCCAGGATCACTAAACTAAACTTGACTTCACTTGCTGAGGAATCGTGAATGAAATTGAACTTGATATAATTATTAATGACCATCCCCAATTTTGTTCTAGGGATGGAAGTTTGTAGGTAAAACACTGATACTTGAGACAAGGGCACTAACCAGAATATACCTTGTAATGATGTCCTAAGGTTAAAACAGAAGATGTGGAAATATTCAGTGGAGCATGTAGCATCTTTGTAAACTTTGGATACTGTTGTAGGGGAATGCCACAGAGACCAGGTTACTGATGCTGAGCATAGGCCTGTGTTGCAGAAGGGAAAGAGGGAGAAGAGGGGAGTGAATACACCTCAGATTTGAAAGGTGGGGGGGGGTGGAAGGGAGAGAAAAGCCAGGCTATAGGTGAAACTTGAAGGGGGAGGGATAAAGCAAAGCACTAATACGTTGATTGGTGAAAGAGACAGAAGGCCATTGAAGAAAGAAAAAGGGGAGAAGAGGAGCACCAGAGGGAGGTGATGGGTGAGCAAGCTGATAACATGGGGGGGGGGGAAGGGGGATGGGAAATGGTGAATTGGGGGGGGAATCAAAGTTCATGCCATTTGATTTTTTTTTTTTTTGCCAAAACAAGCAGGATTTCCCAGTGGCCACCCATTTTAATTCCACTTCTGATTCCCATTCCAATTATGTCCATCCATGGCCTCCTCCACTGTCATGATAAGGCCACACTTAGACTGGAGGAACAACAGCTTGTATCCTGTTTCAGTAACCTCCAACCTGGTGGCATGAGCATTGATTTCTCTAACTCCAAAAATCCTCCCCCCCCCCCCGCACCCCACCATTTCCCATCCCCTTTCCCTCTTGTTATTGCCTCCCTCTGGTTCTCCTCCCCCCTTTTTCTTTCTTCCATAGCCTTCTGTCTCTTTCACCAATCAACTTCCCAGCTCTTTACTTCATCCCTCCCCCTCCAAGTTTCACCTGTCACCTGGTGTTTCTAAACACCCCCCCACCCCATCTTTCAAATCTACTCCAAGTTTTATTCTTTAGTCCTGCTGAAGGGTTTCGGCTCAAAATGTTGACTGTGCTTTTTTTCCATAGATGCTATCTGGCCTGCTGAGTTCTTCCAGCATTTTGTTTTTGGTTGCTTGGATTCCCAGCATCTGCAGATTTTCTTTCTTGTGAAAAGAGGGGAGCAGTATTGATAGGGGACTCAATAGTGAGAGGAGCAGACAGGAGATTCTATGGATGTGAACAGGACATCAGGATGGTAGGTTGCCTCTCATGTGCCACTGTTAGGGATGTCTTGGATTGTGTCCACAGCAATCTGGAGGGGGAGGAGAGCAACCAGATGTCTTGGTACATGTTGGTACCAATGACATAGGAAGGAAAAGCAAAGAGCTCTTGAAAAGAGAATTTGGAGAGCTAGGTAGAAAGCTGAGAAGCAGGATCTCCTGGGTAGTAATTTCTGGATTGCTGCCCGTGCTACGCACCAGTTAAGGAAGGAACAGGATAATTTGGCAAATTGATGTGTGGCTGCGAAGCTGGTGCAGGAGGCAGGGCTTCAGGTTATTAGATCATTGGGATCTCATCTAGGGGAGGTATGACCTGTTCAAAATTGACAGGTTGCACCAGAACCCGAGGGGAACTAATTTTCTCATGGGGTAGGTTTGTTAGAGCTGTTGGGGAGGGTTTAAACTAATGTGGCGGGGTGGAAACCAGATAGGACGGATGGTTTAAAGAAAAAGATGGCGTGCAGTGCAACTGACAAGAAGGGCAGGTAGATGATAGGACATAATTACAGCCAGAAAGGTGAGTTTCAATGTATTTAGGATGCAGAATCAAAAAAGGTGGCAAATACAGTACTCAGTGTTGTATCTCAATGCATAGAGTATCAGAAATAAGGTGGATAATCTTGTTGCACTTTTACAAATAGTTGGGTATGATGTGGCCATCACTGAATTGTGGCTGAAGGATGGTTGTCGTTGGCAGCTGAAGATCCAAGGTTACCTGTTGTATTGGAAAGATAGGAAGGTCGGCAGAGGGGATAGCATAGCTCTGCTAGTAAAGAATGGCATCAAATCAGAAAGATGTGACATTGGATCAGAAGTTGTTGAATCCTTGTGGGTTAAGTTAAGAAACTGCAAGGGAGAAAGGACCCTGATGGCAATTATAAACCTGCCTCCCAACAGTAGCTGAGATGTGGACCACAGATTACAACAGGAAATAGAACACATGTGTCAAAAGGGCAATGTTTTAATAGTCATGGGAGATTTCAACATGCACATTGGGGGAAAACTAGGTTGGAAACGTATCCCAAGAGTGAATTTTTTGAATGCCTATGAAATCTTAGAGCGGTTTGTTGTTGAGCCTACTAGGGGAGGGCGGTACTGGATTGGGTGTTATATAATGAATCAGAGGCGATTGGGGAGTTTGAGGTAAAAGAACCCTTTGGAGACTGTGATCACAATATGATTGAGTTCAACTTGAAATTTGATGGGGAGGAGGTAAAGTCTGATGTAGCAGTACTTCAGCGGAGTAAGGGAAATTACAGTGGTATGAAAGATGAGTTACCAAAGTAAATTGGAAGGAGATGCTGGCAGGGATGTCAACAGAGCAGCAATGATGTAAGTTTTTAAAGGAGAAATGAGAAAGGTACAGGGCAGATGTATCCAAAAACAAAGTACTCAAATGGAAAAATAATAGAACTATGGCTGACAAGGGAAGTCAGAGTTGATAAAGCAAAAGAAGGGGCATACAACAAAGCAAAAGTTAGTGGGAAAACATAGCATTGGAAAGCTTTAAAAACCCTACAGAGTAACTAAAAGAATCATTGGCAAGGAAAAGATGAAATATAAAAGCAAGTTAGCAAACAATCAGTGGATATTAAAAGCTTTTTCATGTGTTTTTTTTTTTAAAAAGAGGATATAAGTGCTAGAAAATGAGGATGGAGCAACGTTTACTTGGGCGGGGTGCAAGGAGTTGACAGATGAACTAAATGAGTATTTTCCATCTGCCTTCACTGTGGAAGAAACTAACTGTGCTGGATGTTGAAGGGCATGAGGGAGAAGTGAGTGCAGCTACTATTACAAAGGAGAAGGTGCTGAAAGTTTCAGACCTAAGTGCACCAAAGTTACTCAGGCCAGATTCTGAAAGTGGTAGCAGTAGAGGTTGTGGAGGCATTAGTAATGATCTTTCAAAGATCATTGGACTCTGGCACAGTGCCAGAATACTGGAAAATTGTAAATGTCGCTCCACTCTAAGAAAGGACATAGGCAGCAGAAAGCAAATTATAGACCAGTTAGCCTGACCTCATTGGTTGGGAAGATGTTGGAGACAATTGTTAAGGATGAGGTTATGGAGTACTTGGTGACACAGGACAGGCAGGACAAAGTCAGAATGGTTTCCTTCAGGGAAAATCATGCCTGATGAACCTGTTGGAATTCTTTGAGGAGACTGCATGTAGGATAGATAATGGGAATGCAGTGGATATTGTATGTTTGGATTTTCAGAACTGCTTTGACAAGAAGCCACACGTGAGGCTGCTAACCAAGTTAAGAGCCCATGGCATTACAGAAAATTTACAGGTACGATTGGAGCCTTGGCTGATGAGAGGCAGCCAGTGGACATAAAAGGATCCTTTGTGGTTGGTTGCCAGTGACTTGTGGTGGTCTGCAGGGGTTGGTGTTGGAACAGTCTTTTTATGTTGTATATCAATGATTTAGGTGGAATATATGGCTTTGTTGCCAAGTTTACAGATATAAAGATTTGAGGGGCAGGTAGTGTTGTGGAAGGACTTGGACAGATTAGGAGAATGAGCAAGAGAGTGGCAAATGAAATACAATGTTTGAAAATGCATGGTCATGCACTTTGGTAGTAGAAATAAATGTGTGGACTATTTTCTAAATGGGGGAGGAAATCCAAAAATCTCAGATGGAAAAGGACTTGGGAATCCTTGTGCAGAACACCCTAAAGTTTAACTTGCATGTTGAATTGGTGAGGAAGGCAAATGTAATGTTAGCATTAATTTCAAGAGGTCCAGAATACAAGAGCAGGGATATGATGCTGAGGCTTTATAAGGCACTGGTGAGGCCTCACCTTGAACAGTTTTGTGCCCCTCATCTTAAAAAAGATGTGCTGGCATTGGAGGGAGTTCAAAAGGGGTTCACAAGAATGATTTTGTGATTGCAAGGGTTGTCGTATGATAAATGTTTGATATTTAGAAGGATGAGGGTGGATCTCATTGAAACCTTTTAAATGTTTAAAAAACATAGTAGATGGGGAAAGGATGTTTCCCGTGGTGGGAGCGTCTAGGACAAGAGGGCACAGCCTCAGGATAGAGGAGTGCCCTTTCAAAACAGATGTGGAGAAATTTCTTTAGCCAGAATTTGTGGAATGTATTGCCACAGGCAGCTGTGGCGGCCAGGTTGTTTGGTGTATTTAAGGCAAAGCTTGATCAGTTCTTGATGGGACATGGTATCAAAGGTTATGGGGAGAAGGCTGGGGAGTGGGTCTGAGGAGGGGGTGGAATGGATCAGACATGATTGAATGGCAGAGCAGACTTGATGGGCCAAATGCTCTAATTTCTGCCCCAATGTCATATGGTCGAAAGAGAAACAGCTGAACCCTCCAGGGTAAACAACCATTTCTTCAATCTGACATGGTAACCTTTTCACTCTTCATCAGACCAGGGAGAATTTGTGAGTGTTTCCACTACTGTTTACTACTTTTTCAGATTTCCGGCAGCTGCATTTTTTTTGTTTCATGGTTGATGGCCCTAATCTGGGCTGATGAATTTCCATCAATAGACTAATTATTCTCTTTAGGACTGAGAGTTCCTTTTTGCTGTTCAAATTGTACTTTGATATTATCTGTAAATTGGTTTGCTGATCAAAGTTTGAAATGTGTATAAATGCAGATTTTCCTTACATCTTTATAGTACATTAATAGGACAATGGATTGTCATGAGCTGAAATTTCCAGTTCCTTCATTACAGATATTGACATTCTGTGTCATGGTTGTTTACATCACCTGGTTCGCCATCACCCTCTTTATACCATCACCCTTATGGCAACCCCGTTGTCTGCTTGTCCAGAGGAGATGTATTGCAACCAGTGTTAACTGTAGTTGTAAAGTGATAGCGTGATCGTTCAGCTTCCGTTATGGTTTTTCCTAAAACCTATCTTAATAACAATAGGATAATCCAGCATTGCAGAAAGAAACGCTGTAAACATTTAACGCCAGTCCGAATGCAGGCGGACCCTCGGGTTTTAAACACCCCGGCAATCCAGCCCAGCCACAACGAAACCCGGGCGGCCGCTGGAGACAGACAAATCTCGCTCCGCTGCGGGGCCGCGCACGTACAGGGCCGTGATGTCACGGCGCAGAGAGGCTCTTTGTCGGGGGGCGCGCGCTGCAGCAGCCGTGATTTGTATCTCGTGCAAACGCTGCGAGTGTTGTTGGTCCCGACGTGTTCACCCCCACTTTAATAGATGACTTTCTTCCTTATTTTTTTTTAAAGAAATATATTTATATTTTTAACTATAGCGTACGAGAAAGAACCAACCCGCTGTGAAAAAGGGGCATTTTTTATAAGTAATGTCGAATCCCGGAGCTCGACGGAACGGGTCAAGCATTAAAATCCGCCTGACAGGTAAAAGAAGTTCAGTTGAATAAAATTCCTGAGATAATTTTCATTATTTATGAATCCACTGGCGAAAAGTGTGTTGGTGGGGTCCAAAAAATGGAATTCGGGTAAGAAAGCTGTGTTTCTAAAACCAGTTTTACCCCCCTCCCCCATGTTTCTGTTTGCTTAGTGCCAGTTTGTCGCCCCGATTCGAGGCGGCGGTGCTTGGCGGCTGGCGGCGGCTTCTCCCTCCGCCCAGCATTGGAGCTACTCGCGCATGCGTGCTGCCCGTTTCCTGGTACAAAGTCAGCCATTGATGGAGCAATGGCCATGTCACTGGAGGATTATCATAATTACGCACAAAGTGTATTGTGATTGGCGAAATTTGGATCCTTGCAAGTGTAATAATTAACAGAAGAATGAGACTTGGAGCATAATATCTGTCTATCAGACCAAATGACTTTAAACTTGGCAATTTCATTACTGTCGAATTAAATTCATTGTTTGTGCAGAATGCAGTGCAAATTCAATTGATACAGGAAAATAAGTTCATTGTGATTTAATTAGATTTTACATGGATTAGTTTTCCTGTGGTGGAAATGTTATGAGGGGTCCCTATACCTTTGTGGATGGGTTTAAACTTGAGCAGGAGAATGGCAACTAGAGTGATGGGACAAATCGATGTATTATGTAGTGAGACTAAGGAAGGACAAGCAAATGAAACGGAAAAATTGCAGTCAGTAGGATTAGTTGAAATATAACACGAGGGTAAAATCAAATGGTGATGAATGCAGGACTGAAGGTGAATACACGCTGTATATGGAATAAGGTAATTGATCTTGTAGCACAGAGATTAGAAGGTATGATGTTCTGGGCATCAGAGTTATGGCTGAAAGAAGAGAGCTTAGCATCCACAGATATGCCTTGTATTGAAAGCACAGGCAGAGGAGGAGGAATGTCTCTGTTGATTTAAAAAAAATTAAATGAAATCTTTCAAAAGAGGTGACATTGAATCAAATATGTAGAATCCTTGAGTAGAGTTAAGAAACTGCAAGAGTAAAAAGACCATGATGGGAGTTACCTACAGGCTTCTGAACAGGATGTGGGATATACAGTAAATTGTAACAGGAGATAGAAAAGGCATGTAAAAAGGGCAATGTTATGATAGTCATGGGAGATTTCAATATGCAGGTAGATTGGCCAAGAGGGAATGTGCAGAATGCTTACAATATGGCTTTTTAGAGCAGCTTGTAGTTGAGCCTACCAGGTGAAAGGCAATTCTAGATTCAGTGTTGTGTACTGACCCAGATTTCATTAGGGAGCTTAAGGTAAGAAATTGTTATGAAGCAGTGATGATGAGTCACCCTGTAATTTGAGAGGAAGATGCTAAAGTCAGATTTAAGTGTAGTAAAGAGAAATTAGAGGCATGAGAGAGAGAGAGAGAGAGAAGACAATATTAGGGATGAGGGCAGAACAGCAATGGCTGGGGTTTCTGGAGCCAATTTGGAAGGTGCAGGATAGATACATCCCAAAGATGTAGTTCTAAAGGGAGTGTGAAGCAGCCATGGCTGTCAGTGGAAGTCAGACAAAAGGAAAAGTGTGAATATAATATAGGAAAATTAGTTGGAAGTTAGAGGATTGGGAAGCTTTTAATAATCAACAGAAGGCAACTAGAACATGAGAGAACAGATAAAATATGAAGGGAAACTAATATAAGAGGATACAATGTTTTTCCAGATATATGGTATAAAGAGTAAAAGAGGCAGGAGTGAGTATCCGACCATTGGAAATTAATGCTGGAGAGGTAATTGGGGACAAAGAAATGGCGGAGAAAAATGAATAAGTATTTTGCATGATTGTTCACTATGGAAGATACTAACAGTATAGTAGAAATTCAAGATTGTCAAGGAGCAGAAGTGAGTGCAATTGCTACTACTAAGGAGAAGGTGCTTGGGAAGCTAAAAAGTCTGAAGGTGGATAAGTTACCTGGACCATATTGATTACATCCAAGGCTTCTGAAAAGAGGTGGCTGAAGAGATTGTGGAGGCATTAGTAATGATCTTTCAAGAATCACCTAGATTCTGGAATGGTTCCAGCGGACTGGAAAGCTGAAGATGTCACTCCACTCTTTAAGAAGGGAAGAAGGGAGAAGAAAGGGAAATTATAGATCAGTTAGCCTGACTTCAGTGGTTGGGAAGATGTTGGACTTCATTGTTAAGGATGAGGTTTCTGGACATTTGGAGTTGGATGATAAAGTAGGCCAAAGGCAGCATGGTTTTTTAGGGGAAAACTTGCCTGATAAATCTGTTGGAATGCATTGAGGGGGGTAAAAAAAAAAACAAGCAGAAAATTCAAAGAAGAGTCATTGGATGTTATGCTGCATAGGAGGCTGCTTAACATGAGTCCATAGTACAACAAGAAAGATACTAGCATGGATAGAAGATTGGCTGACAGAAGGCAGAGAGTGGGAATAAGGAGGCCTATTCTGGTTGGCAACTGATGACTAGTTGTGTTCCACAGGAGTTGGTATTGGGATTGCTTTTTATGTTGTAAATGTCAATAACTTGGATGGAGTTGGTGACTTTTTGGCCAGGTCTGAAGGTGATACTTGGGTGTGGGGGCAGGTAGTGTTGAGGGAATAGGGACTCTGCAGAAGGATTTAAACAGTTTGGGAGAATGGACAAAGAAGTGGTAGATGGAATATAGTGTTAGGAAGTCTTCGGGCATGCACTTTGGCAGAAAGAATCGAGGTGTAGACTATTTTCTTGAGGCTTTATAAGGGGTTGGTTAGACCACATTTGGAGGATTGTGAATGGTTTTGGACCCCTTAACAAAGCAAATCTGTACTGACATTGGAGAAGGTTCAGCAGAGGTTCACAAGAATTATTCCAGGGATTAAAGAGTTAATGTTTGAGGATACCTTGATGGCTCTTGGCCTGCACTTGCTGGAGTTTAGAAGAATGAGAGGAGATCTTATTGAAAGGCTTAGTGGATGTCAAAAGAATGTCTTGTGCAGTGGAAGAATCTCAGACCAGAGGGCACAGACTCAGAATAGAGGGATGTCCCTTTATAACAGATGAGTTAAATTTGTGTATGGCGTTCAAGTAATTGAATATATTTAAGTGGAGGTTAATAGGCTCTAGATTTGTCAGCGTATCAAAGGAGAATGGGGTTGAGAGAGAGTCATGATGGAATGAAAGAGCAGACTCAATGGGCTGAGTATCCTAATTCTGCTCCTGTATCTTAGGATTTTATGGTGGCTGATTATTTTTTTTGCGTGTGGTTGATAGTATTACAAAGTTTGCCATCTTTTTGCAGTTTAGCAGACTATATACTAACTAGTACAGTAAATATGATCATTCTGTACCTGTCACTGAATTGCTACTTATGAAAATACTTTCCCTTGTTAATTTGTGCTTATTATCTTTTGTCAAAAGTCTTGTACAAATTGTCTGGGATAATTTTTTTAGTTCCTTGAGTTACTTTGTAACTTTCTTTGTCACATGGCCAAACATTTAGAAGTCAGCATTGTATGTATTATGTGAGATATTACAATTTTGTTCAGGTTTTGACACTGTTTCATGTGTACTGTTCAGGTTGGCAAAAATCTGAGTGTTATGACAGACAATTTTTACAAATGTAGATTTTTCATGCAGAATTTCACATTTTAATTGTGTAACTGGCAATTGAGTGGGTTGACTTTTAACAAGATCAAACATGGTAATTTTTGTTTATCATCTCTACTTTTATTAAGCTTCATGATACAAAATAATTTGGGTTGAGTTAGAAAAATCTTGTATTCCAAGTAAAGTGTGTGATACATTGCCCTTCAGAAACTACTTAGCAAAGATTAAATTAACCCTTCAGGTATTCAGTGTTACTGTTAATAATTTTGCACTGATTCTGTTTTCTAGATTTTGACAGAAATGGTTTGTAAATGTAATGACTATCATTTTGTACATTAATTATTTTTAGTGTATTTTCAAAATGTGACCCCTTCCAAATTGTCCTGAACCTGTTGGAGATTGTAGATCTTTCTTAACCCATGTGTTTATGGTGATATTAGTGTCACAGTTTTAGGATGAAAAGTTCGTGATTTTACTTTTGGGTAAAACACTATCTATTGAGGTGGATAATTCTGAGCTCACGATCAACACGTAGAACAGAACATATGTTCTGCTGAGCGAATTGGGCATCTACCATATCCCTCCATTCTGCATATTCATGTGCCAATCTAAGAGCATGTTAAACACCTCTGCTGTATCTGCCTCTACCACCAAATCTGGCAATGCATTCCAGGCACCTGCCATTGTTAAAAATAAAACTTGTCTCTCACATCTTTTGAACTCACCCCTCCTTAAGCTTTAACACAATGTCTCAGAATCTTTTTTTGGTCCAACATATGCAATCATGAAAAAGGCATGCCAGTGGTTCTACTTTGTTAGGCGTTTGAGGAAATTTACTATGTCACCAAAGACTCCTGCAAATTTATACAAAAATGTACTGCAGAGCATTCTGACTAGTAGTATTATAGCCTGTTACGAAGGCTGAAATGCACAGAATCACAAGAGACTGCTACAGATTGCAGATTGGGCCAGTTCCAACATAGCACAAGCCTTGCCACCATTGTGAACATCTTCATTAACTGGTACTTCAAGAAGGCCACATTATCATTATGGGTTCTAACCATCTGGTACATGCCTTCTTATTAATATCAATCAATCAATCAGGGAGGAGGTGCTGGTTACTAATGTCCCCCAGTCAATGATTAAGAAACGTCATCTTTCCCTCCATAAAATTTATGAACAGTCCATGAACACAACTTCATTGTTTTTATTTGCTCTATTTTGTAATTCATGGTAAACTTCATTTGTACTCTTCGCTGCTCCTCCTCCTCCCCCCCCCCCCCCCCCCCCCCCCCCCATTTCCACTTAAGCTTATACCCTTGAGTATTTGACATTTCTGTCCCGGGAAAGCGACAGACAATCTAGGCTATCTTATCTATGCCTCATAATTTTGCTTATTTTTCAGGTTGCTCCTTAGCCTTCTGTGCTCCAGCAAAAGAGGTGTACAGTAGGTTTGTTCAACCTTGTAGCTAATATTGTCTAATCTAGGCACCATCCTAATGAGCTTTTTCTGCAATCTCTCCAAAGCTTTCACATCTTTTCTATCATATGGTGACCAGAAATGGATGCCATGTTCCAAAAGTGGCTTAACCAACATTTTATAACATGACTTTCCCATTTTTATACTCCATATCCTGACCATTAAGGACAAGCATGCTGTTAAGGGTAAATATTGTATTTACATCCATATCCACTTGTGTCACCATTTTCAGGGAGCCATAGACTTGCATTTCAAGATTTCCTTCATATCTGTGCTTCTAAGGGTCCTACCATTTTCTCTGTTCTCAAATTTCCAACTGATCTCTATCTGTTTGTATCATTTGACAACCTGCCTTAACATCTACAACTTCGCCAATTTTAATGTCATCTGCAAACTTGCTTATCAGGATATTTACATTATCATATGAAACACCTTTGGTCACAAGCCTCCAGTCAGAATAACTCCCCTCCAATACTACCCTTCTATGATCAAGCCAATTTTGAATACAGCATGCTAATTCACCATGGATCTTGTGATTTAATCTTCTGGACCATGTCAGATTCTTCACTGTAGTCCATGTAGATAACATCCACTGTACTCCCCTCATTAATCTTCATTGCATCCTCAAAGGCTTTGAAAGATGGCAAACTCTCCTTGAAGGGAGATTGTAGCTATATTATATTTCATACTGTCAATGAAGTGCCTGTCTGTGGAGCCAAATGAACAAGGATCATTTTTATTGATTACTGTTGTAGCTTAATCTCATCAGGCATCTGGTGAGTTGCTGACTGTTGACAACTTGTATGGACAGTAGACTAGATTGGAAAGTCATTGTTAAGTTATTTGTCACTGAGTTGGTGTGATTGTTTCAAAACAGTTCCATGGCATTAAAATTCTGACACCTGCTAGCTCACTGTCCAACTGTTGCTGCTAGTTGTTCAGTACTATTTCATAGTTGCAGAAGTTATGAATAGAAGCAAAAATGTTTTTAAAAAGCCAGAGGGCAGCTTCCCCAAAGGAATTGTTTAATTTTTGCATGTTTGGCACAGACATCACAGGCAGAAGTTCCTGTTCCTCTGTTATACTGTTCTATGAATTAAGGTGTTGCTAAAGATGGTTAGATAACATTGTGAAGTTGCATTGTTTGGTCTTGAAAGCTATGATCATGTCGTGTAAGTCATGCACATTGCTGGAGTTACACTTGTGAACAGATATTAGGAATATCCTATTAAGCCTCGTTCCTTGTGCTGTTAGATGATGGGTGGGCTTTGGGGAGTTTGTAGATGCTCTGGAAGAAGTTTGAGCACAATTGTGGCTGGTACTGGAGCTACAATCTTCAGCAGAAAAGCCATGAAGTGGTCGGGGTCTATAGCTCTGCAAGTTTTTGATGTATCTTTAGTTGTTTCTTAATACCACAGATTGAGGTTGGAAGCCCATAAAGTCAAAATGGTGCATGATACCTCTTGATTTAAAAAAAACACTACAAATATTTTTGCTTGTCTTTGTCTCACCTGCTGAGCTCTGCTGGTGTCATAGCTCACCAGTAAGTGTTTAATTTTCTCCTCACATACAAAATTGGAAATAAACTTCACTGAAGTATTTAAATTGTGGGATTCTTGAGAGATAATTGACAACCACTGATTAACATATGTAGCCTTGTATTGTAATTTCACAGGATTGCCATTTCATTTTTATCTATATTGCCTTATTCCTGTTCAGTTCTTGAACATCCTTGGTTTTGTATCTTTTGTACTCAATCAGATATATATAGTACCCCACCCTCCTGATACCACTCATTGGAAATGGATTTTCTGGAGCCTGCTCCTGGTGCCTGCTTCTTGAGATCATTCTGTTATTAGCGGTTTTAATGTTATCCATAAATATTTGCTTAATTTAGTTAGTGAAAAATTTAGAATTTTGTAAAATTATTGATTTTAACAACTGTCAACAATAATGTCTACTAACTGATTCAATAAACTGTTAGTGTGTAGAGCATTACTTTTATGATTGATAGGATTGTATGATACTATATCATGTAAAGTTAGAATGGCTAGAAGGATCCAGTAGTGATTGATATGATTTGGCTCTGCAAGATGGATTAAAATAAACCTATTTTTAGTTTTATCCCAATCTGGAGCTGGAGTCCCTAAGACAGTCCTACATTGACTTCAACGCTGACTGGCAACTCCTGCAATGCTGCTGGTACCAAGCTGTCTGTATTGGTCTCTGCCATTCCTTTGAGTTCATCAGATGTATGAAGAGGGAACTTGCTCTCCATATTGTACTGCCCAGGCTTGCATATTTAGACAGCTAGGATGCAAAATCCATGGTCAACCCTGACTGACAGAGGCCCTCACCTCACATCACCAAATTATCTTACCAAGCCAAAAAATATCCAACAACATTGCCATTGCCAGAACTGTTCAGTACCCTAGGATCATTCTATAGTCCAAAGATGATGCTTGCCGTGTCAGGGGCTTCGTTATAAAAATTGTTGTACTTGCTATAACCTCTTTTCCTTAAGCTGAAGCTACTCGGGTATTCTTATCTTCAACTTGTGTTTCTCTAATATCCACATGTTCTTTATAATCTCTCATTTCACTTTTTCTACTTCCTGCTTAGTCAACTCTATCCTAACCAAACTGCTAAATAATTTAAGGTAAAATCAGAAAATGCTAGAAATATTCAGTAGGTCAGGATGTTAAGTGTTAATACATGTTAAATGTTAATACATTTTCATGTTATTGTAATTTAGTTTTTATTTATTGAAATGTACTACTGTCACAAAACATTTCATGATATATGCCAGTAATATTAATACAACACATACAACAACCATAAAACAATTACAGCACGGAAACAGGCCATCTCGGCCCTTCTGGTCCGTGCCGAACACTTACTCTCACCTAGTCCCACTGGCCCGCACTCAGCTCATAACCCTCCATTCCTTTCCTGTCCATATACCTATCCAATTTTACTTTAAATGACAATACCAAACCTGCCTCGACCACTTCTACTGGAAGCTCGTTCCACACAGCTACCACTCTGAGTAAAGAAGTTCCCCCTTGTGTTACCCTTGAACTTTTGCCCCCTAACTCTCAAATCATGTCCTCTTGCTTGAATCTCCCCTACTCTCAATGGAAAAAGCCTATCCACATCAACTCTATCTATCCCCCTCATAATTTTGAATACCTCTATCAAGTCCCCCTCAACCTTCTATGCTCCGAAGAATAAAGACCTAACTTGTTCAACCTTTCTCTGTAACTTAGGTGCTGAAACTCGTGTAACATTCTAGTAAATCTTCTCTGTACTCTCTCTATTTTGTTGACATCTTTCCTATAACTTGGTGACCAGAGCTGTACACAATACTCCAAATTCGGCCTTACCAATGCCTTGTACAATTTCAACATTACATCCCAACTCCTATACTCAATGCCAGCTTTCTTCTCCACGCTATTCACATGAGATTCCACCTTCAGGGAACTATGCACCATTATTCCTAGATCACTTTGTTCTACTGTATTCTGCAATGCCCTACCATTTACCAAGTATGTCATATTTGGATTACTCCTACCAAAATGCAGCACCTCACACTTATCGGCATTAAACTCCATCTGCCATCTTTCAACCCACCCTTCTAACTGGCCTAAATCTCTCTGCAAACTTTGAAAACCTACTTCATTATCCACAACACCACCTACCTTAGTATCATTTGCATACTTATAATCCAATTTACCATCCCATCATCCAGATCATTAATGTATATGACAAACAACATTGGACCCAGTACAGATCCCTGAGGCACACCACTAGTCACCGGCCTCCAACCTGACAAACAGTTATCCACCACTACTCTCTGGCATCTCCCATCCAGCCACTGTTGAATCCATTTTACTACTTCAATATTAATGCCTAACAATTGAACCTTCCTAACTAACCTTCCATGCAGAACCTTGTCAAAGGCCTTACTGAAGTCCATATAGACAACATCCACTGCTTTACCCTCGTCAACTTTCCTCGTAACCTGTTCAAAAAATTCAGTAAGATTAGTCAAACATGACCTTCCACGCACAAATCCATGCTGACTATTCCTAATCAGACCCTGTCTATCCAGATAATTATACCATCTCTAAGAATACTTTCCATTAATTTCCCCACCGCTGATGTCAAACTGACAGGCCTATAATTGCTAGGTTTACTCTTGGAACCCTTTTTAAACAACAGAACCACATGAGCAATACACCAATCTTCTGGCATCATCCCCATCTCTAATGACATTTGAAATATTTCTGTCAGAGCCCCTGTTATTTCTACTGTAACTTCCCTCCAGGTCCTAGGGAATATCCTGTCAGAACCCAGAGATTTATTCACTTTTATATTCCTTAAAAGCGCCAGTACTTGCTCTTTAATTGTCATAGTTTCCATAACTTCCCTACTTGTTTCCCTTACACAATTCAATATCCTTCTCAGTGAATAGCGAAGAAAAGAAGTTGTTCAAAATCTCCCCCATCTTTTGGTTCCACACATAGCTGTCCACTCTGATTCTCTAAGGGACCAATTTTATCCCTCACTATCCTTTTGCTATTAATATAACTGTAGAAATCCTTCAGATTTATTTTCACCCTACTTGCCAAAGCAACCTCGTTTCTTCTTTTAGCTTTTCTAATTTCTTAAGATTCTTCCTACATTCTTTATATTCCTTGAGCACCTCATTTACTCTATGCTGCCTATACTTATTGTAAATATCTCTTTTTTTTCTAACCACGTTTCCAATATCCCTTGAAAACCATGGCTCTCTCAAACTTTTAACCTTCCCTTTCAACCTAACAGGAACATAAAGATTCTGTACCTTCAAAATTTCACCTTTAAATGACTGCCATTTCTCTATTACATCCTTCCCATAAAACATTGTACCAGTTCACTCCTAAATCCTTTCACATCTCAAAGTTAGCCTTTCTCCAATCAAAAATCTCAACCCTGGGTCCAGTCCTATCCTTCTCCATAATTATATTGAAGCTAATGGTATTGTGATCACTGGACCCGAAATGCTCCCCAACACATACCTCCGTCACCTGACCTATTTCATTCCCTAATAGAAGATCCAATACTGCCCCTTCTCTAGTTGGTACCTCTATGTATTGCTGCAAAAAAACTATCCTGCACACATTTTACAAACTTCAAACCATCCATCCTTTTTACAGTATGGGCTTCCCAGTCTGTGTGGTAAATTTTAAAATCTCCCACAATCACACCCGTGTGCTTACTACAAATATCTGCTATCTCCTTGCAAATTTGCTCCTCCAATTCTCACTCCTCATTAGGTGGTCTATAATACACCCCTATAAATGTTACTACACCTTTCCCATTCCGCAATTCCACCCAAATAGTCTCCCTAGACGAACCCTCTAATCTGTCCTGCCAGAGCACCGCTGTAATATTTTCTCTGACAAGCAATGCAACACCTCCCCCTCTTGTCCCTCCGATTCTATCACACCTGAAGCACCGAAATCCAGGAATATTTAGTTGCCAATCACACCCCTCCTGCAACCATGTTTCACGAATAACTACATCATATTTCCAGGTATCAATCCATGCTGTAAGCTCATCCACCTTTCTTACAGTGCTCCTAGTATTAAAATAAATGCATTTAAGAAATTCTCTACCTCTTCCTGTTTATCTCTAACAGTACAAAGAACTTTACTGTCTTTTTCTTCCTGTCTGGTTCCTGTCCCCCCTCGTATCTAGTTTAAATCCACTGGAGCCTCTCTAGCAAACCTACCTGCAAGAATATTTGTCCCCTTCCAGTTCAGATGTAAACTGTCTTGCCGGATCAGGTCCCACCTTCCCCGGAAAACTGGCCAATTATCTATAAATCTGAAGCCCTCCCTCCTGCACCATGTCTTCAGCCACATGTTGATCTGTACTATCTTACTATTTCTAAACCCACCTGCACATGGCACTGGTAGCAATCCTGAGATTGCTATCCTGGAGGTTCTGTCCTTTAACTTGGCACCTAGCTCCCTAAACTCACCTTTCAGGACCTCCTCACTCTTCCTACCCACGTCATTGGCCCCTACATGGATCACAACATCCGGCTGCTCACCCTCCCTCTTGAGAATACTGAGAACTCGATCCGAGATATCGCGGACCTTGGCACCAGGGAGGCAACAGACCTTCTGGGATTATTGATCTCTTCCACAGAACCGCCTATCTGTTCCCCTAACTATCGAATCCTCTATCACTACTGCTCTCCTCTTTTCCCTCCTTCCCTTCTGAGCTGAGGGTTCAGTCTCGGTGCCAGAGACGCAACCACTGCAACTTGTCCCTGGTAGGTCGTCCCCACCAACAGTATCCAAAGTGGTATACTTATTGTTGTTGGGAATGGCCACAGGGGTGCTCTGCTCGTACTGTCTATTCCCTTCCCTCTCCTGACAGTCACCCAACTACCTTACTCCTAGGGGTGACTATCTCCCTGAAACTCCTGTATTTCTGCCTCTGCTTCTGGAATGATGCGAAGTTCATCCAGCTCCAGCTCTAGTTCCCTAACACGGTTTGTCAGGAGTTGCAGCTGGATGCACCTTTTGCAGGTGTAGTCATCAGGGACAGCGGTGCTTGCCCTGACTTCCCACATACTGCAAACGGAGCACTCGACTGCCCTAACTACTGCCTCCATTACCTGCTCCTAAGCTAATTAGATGAATTAAAGGAGCTTACCTGGCCTTCCCTCACCTGGAGTGAAGCTTGTACTCAGCCTCTGCTTGCTTTTAAAATTCCCCCACTGATCTAGGAGGCCGATTTTGTTTTTTCACGCGCTTGCGCAGTCGTGCCCCGTTTAACCTTGCCTCTGCCTGTTCTCACCGAAGCCTGATTGAGCCAAAGCTGTCCCACTCGCCTCAGTCCACTCTGCCGATGGCCGCTGTATATGGCGGTCTTTCTTTTAGACCTTTGGCGTGCTACGTCATGTGTCTGCGCTGTCTAGCCTCTTTGCCCTGATCAATTTTTAAAAAAAAACAGCTTCTCTCAGAGCTTCTTTTACCTCTTCCCTCTCCGCCTCTTGCTTCGATTTCTGATTTTTAGATCTGTAACTGGCCGTTATGACATTGGAGTAGAGTTGGAGTGCTGTGCCATGCAGTCATAGCTGGTTTATTTTTCCCCTCAACCCTATTCTCCTGCCTTCTCTCCATAACCCTTGTTAACAAGGTAGCAACCTCCTCTTTCAATGTACTGAATATCTTGGTTTCCACAGCCATCTGTAGGAATGAATTCCACAGATTCACCACTGTCTGGCTAAAGAAATTCCTGTTCATCTGTGTTTCAAAGGGAAATCCTCATATTCTGAGGCTGTGCCCTCTGGCCCTAGACTCTCATTTTCACTGTCTAGGCCTTTCAATATTCGGTAGGTTTCAATGATATCAACTCCCTCCCCCTCATTCCTCTATACTCCAGCAAGTGCAGGACCAGAGCTGTCAAGTGGTCTTCATTTTAACCCT
This sequence comes from Hemitrygon akajei, assembly GCF_048418815.1. Classification (NCBI taxonomy): domain Eukaryota; kingdom Metazoa; phylum Chordata; class Chondrichthyes; order Myliobatiformes; family Dasyatidae; genus Hemitrygon; species Hemitrygon akajei. Next base: position 39,957,836 of record NC_133134.1, on the reverse strand, counting down.
TTCATTCCTGGGATCATTCTTGTGAGCCACCTCTATTGGATCCTCTCCAGTGTTGGTACACTGAGATATGGAGCCCAAAACAGCTCAAAATTATTTGGCCCTCCCTTATTATCTGCATTTTTCTCCTTGGTAACAAAATTTATCTTACTATGATGAATTACCTTGTTAAGCTAATATATCGTAGCATTATAAGCTGTGTTCTACATGTAAATTATCAGCATCCAATTCTGACTCTGTCACTCTTCTTGACAGAGCCATGCCCCAAACCAACCTCTTTCCCCTTCTAAACTACCGAACTCCATTTGGCTTGAAAGATTATGGCCCACATTCAGCTGTAAATGGTCCACAAACTTTGGGGAATCCTACTATGGTTCCTGCTCCTATTATGTCAACTTTTAAATTCTTTTGTGTTCTTTCTCCCTATGGCCTGGTTCTGATGAAGAGCCTCAGTCCTGAAGCACTATCTCTTATTTCCCTCTATTGATATTGCTGACTTATGAGCTCTTGTAGAATTTTGTTTTTATTTCATATTTCCAGCATCTGTGGTTATTATTTTTCTATCTGTAGCTTTGCCTTTCACTAATTCACTAGTTTGTATTGGCCACATAATCCTCAAAGGGATATTTATTTCTGTCAACTTGACATTTGTATACCTGTACAGTATTTGTTATGACGTATGTTTTCATCTATCTGGGTGCTAAACTTTGGAATCCTTTCCCTCTGTTTCTTCCAAATTCTTAAAGATGTTCCTTTAGCTTAATTCATGGGAGTTTTGGTTAATGCCTTCTCCTTAGCTCAAGTTGTCTGATTAGGCTCTTGTGTAAATATACTGAAGTGCTTCATGCACAATGAATACTGCCTTTCTAGACCTAAGATCATGTTTTAGATCACAGGAATGACTATAAAAAGTTACTGCTTTTCAAGGATACAATTATTATTAATCTACTCCATTCAGAGAAACAGTTTGAGTCTTGATCTGCAAAGATAAAGTGTTAATGAAATTGGTATAAAATATGAATAAGGCACTTTACATTTTCAAGGGAGAAAATTATAGCACAATTCCAAGTGTAATTATACTAATCCCTGGTATAATTATTGCATGGCAAGTGTTTCCTTTGGGAAATCATCTTTGAAAATACTAGGACCTGTCAATATTATGACAATTGAACTTTTAAACCTGAGATTTTTCTTAGTAGGAAAGGGATTAGGGGATATGGCAGATGGTGGGTAAACACATTTGGGGTGTGGAGCAACTACCATTTTACTAAGTGCTAGAACTAGCTCCATGGGATAACTTTAGAATTCATTGAAAATGGAGAGTATCCCTGCAAACGGAAGAAGTGCTACACCTGCCCGCACACTTCTTCCCTCACCACCATCCTAGGCCCCAGACAGTCCTTTCAGGTGAGGCACTGGGGTGATATACTGTATCCGGTGCTCCTGATTTGGCCATTTATACATTGGGGAGACCCGCTGCAGACTGGGAGACCGTTTCGCCGAACACCGGCACTCAGTCCTCCAGCAGTGGCAGGATCTCCTTGTGGCCACACACTTCAGTTCCACAGACCACTCCCACTCCGACATGTCTGTCCATGGCCGCCTCTACCGTCAAGATGAGGCCACACGCAGGTCGATGGAGCAATACCTTCCACCTAGGTGGCCTCCTACCTGCTGGCATGAACATTCAACTCACAGACCTCCATTGATACCCCTGCCCCCCCCTTACCCCCATCCCTATCTATTATTTTAGTCTGGTTCTCCTTTTCTCCCCCCTCACTATAATCTCCCCCCAGCCCTACCTTTCTTTCTCTTTTATTTCCCATAATTCTCCACCTTCCCCCTAGCCCATTTCCCTCCAGCCTATCACTTCCCAGCTCTCTACTTCATCCCTCCCCCCCACTTCTTATCCCCCCTCGACCATCCCATGTTACTTCACTCCTGATGAAGGGGCTCAGCCTGAAACGTTGTCACTACCTCCTCCCATAGATGCTGTCTGACCTGCTGAGTTCTGCCAGCATTTTGTGTTTTTTATGGAGAGTATCATTCCTTTTTGAGTTTACTAATTTGTGCACCTGTTCCTTTAATTCTCTGCATATAGTTGATAGGTGTTGCCATTTTCCCCTTTAGAAGTATGCTTTTTTGACCATACTTAATGATTTCCAAAACCATTATTATTTCCTCTATAGATTCCAAAGTTTATAATTGGAAATAGAAAAATGAAAGTAATTTGAACTGCTCAATGGTATTCTTACCAGAGTCGACTGTACTTCCTTAGAAGGTTGGCGTCATTCAATGTCTGTAGTGAGATGCTGAAGATGTTTTATAGGTCAGTTGTGGAGAGCGCCCTCTTCTTTGTGGTGGTGTGTTGGGGAGGCAGCATTAAGAGGAGGGACGCCTCACGTCTTAATAAGCTGGTAAGGAAGGCGGGCTCTGTCGTGGGCAAAGTACTGGAGAGTTTAACATCGGTAGCTGAGCGAAGGGTGCTGAGTAGGCTACGGTCAATTATGGAAAACTCTGAACATCCTCTACATAGCACCATCCAGAGACAGAGAAGCAGTTTCAGCGACAGGTTACTATCGATGCAATGCTCCTCAGACAGGATGAAGAGGTCAATACTCCCCAATGCCATTAGGCTTTACAATTCTACCGCCAGGACTTAAGAACTTTTTAAAAGCTATTATTAATGCTTTTTGAGATAGTGATTTAGATGCATATCATATTTTTTTACTGAGTTAAGTATTGTATGTAATTAGTTTTGCTACAACAAGTGTATGGGACATTGGAAAAAAAGTTGAATTTCCCCATGGGGATGAATAAAGTATCTGTCTGTCTGTCTGTCTCAGTTCTGAATTGTTTGCAAAATTGAGTTGAATTTTCATTAAGCTTTTGTTTTGATATTTCAAGTTCTCTTTTAGTCTATTCTGTATTCCTCAGTCAATGACAAACTTAATAGGTTAAAGTTGCAGAAAATTGCTACCTTTTGTAAAACTGAAAATTTAAAATTGGAACTTTTTATCTGTTTTAAATCAGCATATGATCATTTGTGTGCTTACATTTAAATTGCAGTGGAATCAATTTCTATGGTCGCAGTTACACATGGTGCATGGAGTTCAATTAATAATTAATTATTTGTCCTGATCACTTGATGCTGTATAAATCTGAGCCATCTACCAAGATCCAAACTGATTAATTTTGAATCAATTTATCTAGTTGCTTATCAAAGCTCCTTATCTTAAGTTGCAATGTGATGATATTCGTTGGTACTTTTAAGGTTGTAGCTCATTATTAATTCCATAAAGAGGGGATGAGTGTTGGTATACTGCTCTTTCTGCTACCATGCCTATTTGGCCATCTTTTAAAGAAAAGATGTAATTTAGCTTTCTATATGCAGGTATTGTACTGTATAGGTCGCAGTGGCACCAGTGTTACTGCATCAGCTGAACCTGAAGTGAGAGGCAGAAGTTGGCTTCATGCATCTTAGTTTTTGTGCAAACGGGTATCTCTGAGAACAGGCGTGGATTTTGTTGTGATTTCAAGTTTAATGCCCAACGATGCAGTCTTTTATTTATTCCTTTTGGCTCAATTTGCTGATTTTCTTGGAGACCTTTTTGCTTTCTATCTAGCATCTTCCTATGCTGCATACTTTAATAATGGTGTTCTTTCCTCTCTGCTCTTCAAAGGTTTTCTTTGAATTCTCTATTTCTTTGTTCTTACTTTTTGTCTCTTTTGAATTCACTGCAGTTTTGTACGCACTAAATGTCCACCTCTATCTAAACTCCTAGCCATTTTCATGACGATCCTTTGATTTTTTTTCCATCTCTCATTCCCCGTCTATTATGCGTATGGTATAGTCAAGGGAGGCTGAGGAGTGCTTACAGGACTGTTTTGGATTAGTGTACTAGACCATAGTATAATGGATACAGACTCTACAAGAAATCCAGGTACAACCTATGGAAGGCAATCTTCGTGTACCTGGCAGGATACTGAATCTGTGTCAACCAACTGGCTGGAGTGTTAAAGGGAACCTTCAGCCTCTCACTGCTGCAGTCAGAGGTTTTCATTTTCAAAAAGGCATCAGTCATGCCGGTGCCCAAGAAAAACTGAGCTGCCTCAATGACTTATCACCCAGTAGCACTCACATCTACTGTGATGAAGTACTTTGAGAGGTTGGTTATGGCTTGAATTAACTCCAGCCTGAGCAAGGACATGTACCCACTGCAGTTTACCTACAACAGCAAAAGGTCTATAGCAGATGCAATCTCACTGGCTCTCCACCTGACCTTGGGATTACCTGGAGAACAGCAATACGTATGTTTATTGATTACAGCTAGGTGTTCAGCACTATTATCCCCTCAGTACTGATTAACACCTTCAAAAACTGGACTTCTGTAACTGGTCCTTGGCTTCCTCATCGGGAGACCAGAGTCAGAACATATTGGAAGTAACATCTTGCAGAGAAACGCAGCACAGGTATTCCTCAAGGATGTGCACTTCGGCTGCTGCTTTACTTTCTCTGCGCTTACGACTGTGTGGCTAGCTACAGTACGAACACTGCTGATGACACAGTAGTTGACAGAATCTCAGATGGTGGTGAGGTGGCTTACAGGAATGAGGTAAATAAACTGGTTGAGTGGTGGCACAACAACAACAACCTTTCACTTACTGTTAGTAACACCAAGGGATGATTATGGAAGGGAAAGTCAGGAGAACATGCACCAGTGTTCAGTTAGGGGCCAGAAGTGGAAAGGATGAGTTCCTGGGTGTCAATGAGTCCAACATATGGACATATAACATAGTCCATAGTTATGAAGAAGGTATGCCAATGACAATATTTCTTTAGGAGTTTGAGGATGTTTGGTATGTCATCAAAGACTTTAATAAATTTCTGCAGATTAATGTGGATAGCATTCTGTCTGGTATGTAGGCTACAATGCACAGGATTGGTAAAAAGCTGCGGAGGATTGTAAACTCGTAGGGCTTCATCATGGGAACTAGGCTCCCTACCATTGACAAAATCTTTAAAAGTTGATGCCTCAAGAAAGCAGCATGCATTATTAAGGACCCTCACTGCCAAAACATACCCTTTCTCACAATTAACATCAGGGAGGAGGCAGATGAGTGAGAAGATAGACACTCAGCTTTTAGGAACAGCTTCTTCCCCTGTGCCATCAGATTTCTCAACAGACTATGAACACTATCTCAATATTTTACTTATTCCTTAAATTTCTTATTGTAACTTATGATATTTGTTTTGTTGCTGCAGTGCAATGCAAAAAATGTTGGTAATGATAAACCATATTCCTATATTTCTGCAGTTTGAGTTTTCTACCACTTGCATATAAAACTCGTGCATTTTAAAACAGAAGCACTTTTTCCTAAATCACTTGTAACTTCTAAACTGTGTTCCTAACTTGTTAATTTGGGGTGCCACAGTTGTGTAGCGATTAGTGTGATGCTCTTGCACCTCGGGGTGTCAGAGTTCAGTTCCGGCATCCCTAAACAGCACAGGTTTCCTCTGGGTGCTCTCGTATTCTCCCACAGACCGAAGGCATACTAGTTAGTAGGTTAATTGGTAGTTGTAAATTGTCCTGTGATTAGACTATGGTTAAATAGGTGGGTTGTGGCTCATAGAGTTGGAGGGCCTATTCTGCACTATATTGCTAAATAAAACAAGTAAATTGCTCCATACCTTCTCTTTTCTAACCTTTATACCCAGCTAAACTTTCAGTCTCTTTGGGTCTTGCTTTTCCCTATTTTAAGCTTTTTGAAACCAAGATGTAGACAGCTGCATTACACTGTTACAGCTGGTTTTTAAAATATATTACATTTTTGTAGATTTATTGACATATTTCACCTTTTGTTTTTATATCTCCGTGTTCTGTGTCAGATGAAAAATCCTGTCTCCTGTTGTCATGTTTGCAATTTTGTAAGACTGAAGATGTTACTTTCAGTGAATCTGATTCCCCAGGCCTCTGAACTCTAAAATTTGCATTCTCTATTCAAGTTTAAACATTTTTTTCACAAAAATACCAAATTAAATTCATTATTTTTAGTATTTCCTTGCTGTTAACCACCATTCATATTTTAATATTTTCAATTTTGACACCATTATATTCTAAATTTTTCTGAAATCATTCAAGTATGAGGAAGCAATCTCATGGTGACTTTGTTATCACTCCAGGAACGTGAGTGTAATGTTAGTTTACTTTGTTTCATTTTGAATGAAAATGGGTTAACAACAGTCAGGGCTATATCTATGGAAAATAGCGCCTATGGCAAGCGGTGAAATTGCACCCCCTGTCCAAGCATCTGACACCTGTCTTTTAGATAACTTTACCATAATATCAGCTCAAAAATACAAGTCAAGCTTGTTAATCTTTTAATTAACAAATTATGGCACTACATGAAAATTATAACTGCACCTTGCTTGCTTTCACTGATGCAAATTGGTCTATGATGTGATCAAAGTCTAGTTTTTTCAGTTTCTTTACACTCAGCAGAGCAAGATCAGAGTCTGCCTTGACCCATGGAGGCTCTCAAATATGAAAGTATTAGTTTTAACTTGCTGAATGATCTCTCACAGCTGGCGTTGGAAATTGCGATGGTTAGCATTATCTGAAAAGCAATGCGAAGATTGGGGAAGACACTCATTTCCATACAGAACAATAAATTCAAGAAGCTCTTCAGGTCTTGATATTTTCATGTTGACCCACCTTGATAGCAACAATCTGCAATCCAAAATTTCATGTAGCTGCTGTCCATCAACATCAGAGCTGTACAGTTCACACTACTTCTGGTTGTTATTGTCAGTGCCGTAACACAGTACCCCAACATAGAGAAGGAACCTAAACTTGGCGTTAGTGTTGTGCAAATGAGCGAACCTTTCGTCCATTTCTCTGTGAGGACGGTTGGGAGTTCCCTTCATGACTCTTTCCATTTCCTCCTTAGCTGTTAACCCAGCGTCTCTCAAGTTCTCATCAGCTATTCGTTTCTTTCGTCTCTCATGTCTTTCAACTTCAATATTCCCTCTTCGAGTGACTCACTGACCAACACTTCTCTTTCATAAAAATGATCTCGGAAGGCTTTCAAATCCAGGGCAGCATCGTGAAAGTTCATGCTAGGATCCTGCAGCCTCTTTTGAGTATGGTCAATGCGAATGAGTAGTTTGTTCCAAAATCCTAGCAAAATCAGAAAATTGTAACTCAACATGCGGTTGTACAGCTGCCTTGCATCACTGCTTATTTCACTGGTCTTGTTTTCATTGTCTATCATGTCCTGGAGAACTTGAAGTATCTCCTCAAGGTACTTGTTGACAGGCTTCACTGCTTCTGTCCTTGCACTTCACCTGGTTTCTGACTCCAACTTAACAACCACAGGCACAGCATTTTTGAGTTTTTCCCCCAACACTGTGTTGAATGAGAGAAAAACACATAGAGCGCTTCGATGGATCCAAAAAATGTGACCACCTTTGTATCCTGCTTGGCTGCATGTACACCTACCAAGTTGAGTGAGTGATTATCACAATTCACAAACACTGCCAGGTTGTTTGTCTCACTTATTCTTTGAGCACCACTTTGGTGTCCAGCCATCACAGCAGTGTTACCATAGCACTGTGACCAACTATCTTGTAGCTCCATTTTGTAAACACAAAGTACACTGCAAATGCTGAGGTCAAAGCAACATGTGCAACACGCTGGAGGAACTCAGCAGGTTGGCAGCATCCGTGGAAATGAGCAATCAACGTTTTGGGCTGTGACAGTTTGGCAGGACTGAAGAGGGAGGGGGTAGGAATCCTATAAAGAAGGTGGGGGGAGGGTGGGAAGGAAAAGGCTGGTAGGTGCCAGGTGAAAAACCAGTAAGAGGAAAGATAAAGGGGTGGAGCAGGGGAAGCAGGGAGGGGATAGGCAGGAAAGGTGAAGAAGGAATGTAAGGGGAAAGCACTATGGGTAGTAGAAGGAGGCAGAATCATGAGGGGTGATAGGCACCTGGAGGAGGAGGTAGAGTGAAACTGGGATGGGGGAAGGGAGGGGGAGGGAATTACCAGAAGTTGGAGAATTCAGTGTTCATGCCAAATGGGAAGTTGGAGAACAAAGCCAGGTTCTGAGTCGCAAGGAATTTTATGTAGTGAAGGATTCTCGTCAAGATATCACGCCACTTCTGCTTTTCCTTCTCAATCTGTGACTATAACTCCACTGTTTCCAGCTAAATTTCTTTCCACTGTGTGAAGCATTCCTGATGATTCTGGGCATTTTCATGAACACTAATCTTTTCAGGTGTTTTCTACTGATTGAATCCACTTTCCTGCTCCAATGAGGATTGATGGCCTGACTGGGATTAGAGAAGACAGCAGATACAAAATGCAGACATTTCCTTACCATGACCATTTCTCAATTTCCTCTTGAACCAAATTTTGTTCATTGAGCGGTTATTTGTTGGTAGGAAAGGCCCCTCACTGTTCTGGAAATACTTCAAACCCAGCTTTATTATTTCTGTTCTCAATGCGTCAGGCAGAGTTGCTTTTCCAGTATCCTTGTCGAACTTTAGAAGTCCCGTGTCATACTGTTCAATCACTTCTGGTATGACAGTTCCGGGCTCTTTGACACCATTCAGTTCACTAGATTCAGTGTCGTCAGGTTCAATCTCATCAGGTAAAATTTTCAGTTTTTTAATTTGCCACCACAAAAGTTATTAAATGCTCTTTGCTGTCTCACAGACAAATTAAAGTTTTTTTTAAAACAATATGTGTGCACTCTAGATTACTGCATTCTTACTATATTGTCCTAAAATAAATACATTTGGCAGCTGTCTGCTGTTACACTACAGCTTCACACTGCAATATTTCCATTTTGTCAGGTACTCTTAATCCCATTCTAAATGCCTTTTTGTTTTTGGCCCCATTCACAATAGGTTTCAAAGTTATATTTAACACCTAGAATCACAAACTTCTGGAACTATGAAGGCACAGTTGTCTTTCAGGCTGTGTCTTTGGCATATCAAAAAGCAGCAGGTTGTGAGGTCCTGAGAGTGGGTCCCATTCCCGCAAAGAACCAAAGTCAGTGTATCTCCAGATCAAGGTCTTCATAAGAAACCCCAAACCCTGAAAAGGGATAAAAAGATATCAAAGATCGAAATGAGCTGTTTCTGAATGTGCAAGCAAAGGAGTTGCTGTTTAGTGCCATCTTAACTTCGTCCCGTCTTCCTCAGGAGAATGGAATTTCCCTCCCATCTCCTTCATTTCCCATACATCTTTGCTCACCCCATATTCCCGTCACCTTAACAGTGATAGAGCTCTACTTGTCCTTATCACCCCATCAGCCTCCACATCGAACACATTATTCTCCACAACTACTGCCATCTTCAAAGGGAGCCTACCATTAAACGTATTGTATCTTTACCTTCCCCACCCCCCCACACTTTCCATAGGGATCACTCCATTCGTCCCTCCCCACTAATCTCGGCAAATAGCCTAAGTGCTACACCTGTCCATACACCACCTCCCTCACCTTAATTCAGGGTGCCAGGTAGTCTTTCCAGATGAGCCATTACTGCACCCGTGAATCTTCTGGGATTGTCTATTATGTCCAATGTTCAAGATGCGGCCTACCTCTGCATTGGTTGGACCCATCGTAAATTGGGGGACCACTTTGGACACATCCACACCATCCACCACAAGTGGGACTTCCCAGTGATCAGACATTTTAATTCCAATTCCCATTCTAATATATCTGCCATGTACTCCTCTTGTGAGGCTAACCTCAGTGTGGAGGAGTACCACCTTGTATTCCATCTTGGTAGCTTCCAACTTGATCCCATGAATATAGATTTATGTCTTTCCCTTCTAGTAAACAAATTCCTCCACACCCCATCCTTTAGTTCCCACTCTGACCTTTTACTACTACTGACTTTCTTATTACTTCTCCCTGGGTCCACTCCCCTCTCCTAATTCCTTCTCCAGTCCTTGACCTTTTCCCAACCACCTGGCTTCAGCTATCACCTTCCAGCTAGCTTCCTTTTCCGCCCCCCTCACCTTTGTGTTCTGGCAACTTCCCCCTTTCTTAGCCCTGAAGGAGGATCTCAAATAGATAGTCAACTATCTATTAATTTCTATAATTGCTGCCTGATCGGAGTTTCTCCAGCATTTATGTGCATTACTTTTTGTAGGATTTTCCATACAAGGGAATTGCTGTTCTATATCAGGCTGCAATGCAACCAGACAATATATTCTCCACCACATATCTACAGAAATCTGTTTGGGATTAGACTAATAGACTGCAAAGTCTCTTCCAGGGATGCCTACCGTGAAGAAATTTAAATTTTTTCATTGAGGGCTTGGCAAACCTGCACTCACTGCTTCCCCACTATGATCTCTGCTGCCCTCCAACTCTTCGACCATGACCTTGTATTTCTCCCTCCTCCCCCCCACCTTCTTACTCTGACTTCTCTTTTTTTCTCCAGCCCCAATAAAGGGTCTCGGCCTGAAAAGTGGACCCTTCCATAGATACTGCCTAGCCTACTGAGTTCCTCCAGTATTTTGTGTGTGTTGCTATAGAAGTTTGTCAAAGTTTTAAATACTATGCTGAATCTTCAAAAACTTCTAAGGAATTGGAGCCACTGCAGTGCTTTCTTTGTAATTATACTTGTGTGCTGAGCCCAGGGCAAGTTCTCTGAAATGATAACACTGAGGAATTTAAAGTTGCTGACCCTCTCCATCTCTGATCCCCTGATGAGGACCAACTCATGAGTCACTGCTTTCCTCCTGATGTAAATAATCAACTCCTTGGTCTTGCTGGCATTGAGGGAGATGTTGGTGTTTTGGTACCACTCAGATTTTCAATATTCCTCCTACTATATGTTGATTTATCTTTACCTTTGATTCGGCGTTAATCAGCACAGATCTTTAGTACTCAATCAGGTACCCCATCTGGGTCAGATGTTTTCCATGGATTCAAAATCTTGAAGGATGCTTTCAATGTTGGCCTCGGAGTCTGAAATCACAAGGTCATTGAGGCTGTGGGAGTTTGTGAAGGTTGCCTCATTTTTTGACAGTCAAAGCGAGCATAGTTCTTCTGGGAATGAAGCCCTGTTCTCACCTATGTCACTTGATATATGTTGTATATTGATTTATTTTGTTATATATTGTCCTATTATTTTAATTCATGTCTCATAAGCCATGTCTTAAATCCAGTCAGTAAATCTGAAAGTTACAATGTGACAAAAACAGTGTTGTATTTTCATTAACACATCTTGAAGGTGTTTTTAACGTCATTTCGAAGAGCCCTGATTTTGTGTAGGAACCTCTTGTGTCACCCTGTATTTTGAAATTTCAATTATGCTTCAACCAGTACACATTCAAAGTGCCTAACAAATGAATGAAACATTATTTATTCTTCAATATTCATGTTAACTTTTCTGAATCATGTTTATACTTTAAGTGTTGATTTTCTTTCCTCCGCAGGTCCCTAATGTATAGCATTTTCTATTAATGCCAATGTCAGGCCAGCTGGTTTATAGTTCATTTTCTCTTTCCACTTTTTTCCTTGAAAAGTAGAATTAAATGACATGGAAGTGAAATTTCTTGGTCTGTATTCTCTTGGTAGTTACTGGTTAATATATTGGCTTTGGAAACTGAGATGAGGGAATATTTTGGAAGGAAGTTTTTTCAGAAGTGGGAAGAGAAGAATTTGTATCAGTTAAACGGATGGCTAAAACAAGAATTGTGACCAGATGAGTTAAATTGTACATATTCTATTAAATTTAATGGCTTTGGATTTATAAGTTTTGGAAACTGAAATCTCTGAAATACTACCTTGAATAGCTATTTTTTTAAGGTGTTGGGAGGGGAAAAAGATGGTGAGAGGCCAAAAAATAATGTCAAAGCAAGTCAAATTTGCATTGGCGGGAGAAATTGGCCGGAAACAGATGATTAAGATTTGAAGTTTCTAGTCTCAGTTTAGTCCACAATTAGGCAAGTCTTCAACCCACCCACTTATCAGAGCCGAACTCCTGATGCACTCTTATGTGCTCTGTTTGCAACTTTAGCTATCTTATAATATGAGCTCTGTACATTCCTTGCACTTTTTTTTGTAGAAATAGATCTGAGTATCAGTCCTGATTTGTGCTCCATCCTATTGCAAGTGAAAGTAAATTTTTGGTTTTACTTTTCTGTTTTTTAAGCAATGTGTGCAACTCAAGTCCTGTTTTCATATTAATATAAATGAAGCATCCTTATCAAATGTTTAAGATATCCAAATGCACTGCATTCATTGGCTTTGCTTTGTCTTGTGTGCTAGTTACTTAAATAACACATTTGTTAAGCACTATTTCTGCCTAATAAAACCTTGTAGATTCTGTTTAATTATTGTCCTTTATGTGCTCTGATTTATAATGCGTTTTAGTAATCCCGACAAATGATATTATGCTAAAGGGTCTGTAGTTCCTTTTCTCTCTGCTTCTTTTCCTAAATAGTAGCAACACTTTTTTTCAATCCAGTGAAACCGGCATAGAATTTGGGAAACTCTGAAAAGATGACAGCTTGTCTCTACCATCTCTTAAGTCATCTGTTTTGGAATCCTGTGATGCAGCCATCAAGTCCATTAGTTGGAGTCCTTTTTGCTAATTCTGCTTAGTAATTAAGTAATTATGCTTAATAACTTAGTAAAGCTATTAACTCATTTGCAAGGTACTTAAATTATTTGGATTAACTTTTATCAGTTCTTGTTCTTACTCAACTTATTAAATAATGTGAGTGGTTTCCTCTGCATTTATGTATTTCTATTGTTAGATAATATTCCAAATAACTTGATAAGTAGGTTCTCAAAATGGATAAAACATCCTGACACCGCTTCACACACTTTTGAAATTAGCTTTTCCGAAACTGATTGCATTTGAGTTCTCTCCAGTTGACAAAATGAGATTAGTTTCATGCTAGAAGCTGTATTAAATGTGGAAGATAATACAAATTGGCACTTATTAGACACTGAGTCTAAATCTTTAAATAATTTGGGAGAGCGAGGGCATTATTTAAAGTAGTGTGTTTGAGCATATCAAATAGCATCCTCTTTGTTTCTGATTTCTTTTGTATTTTCTTTGCTTCCTTAAGTGTAAATGCAACAGGTGCTATTTTGAAGGTGCTAGTAACCAACATTCCCACATTGAGCAACTCATTTTTCATTCTCAAAGGTGTAGTTGTAGGAAGTGATGGAAGCCAAAGTTGCACCTGACTCTGTCTTACATGGAAAGAGTCATTGCATCAGTGCTACTTGGAGTCCCCTCCCATAACACATTATCATTAACATCTGCATTGGTGTTACTTCCTGAACCAATGCCTAAAATATTTTAGTTTTGCTGCTAATTTCCACTCTGTCACCATCACAGAATTTGATCCCAATTTCTTCATCTCAGAATGTAGGCTTGTGACAAAATCCATTACAAGCCTGCAGATCACTACAGATTCCTTGAAGGTGCTTCCTATAAGGATTTAATTGGATTATCTTCCTGTGTCTTTGATCCATTAAGGAGACTTTCCAGCCAGGCGCATTTGAGATACCTTCTTCCTGAACCACAGGCTCCCTTTCTATGTGGTTGAAGTAGGCCTAGACCACATTTTGTTTATCTCCCACAGCTATGTTCTCATTTCCCCCCTATTCTGGACATAGATGGGAGGTGTTTCTCTGGTCTTCACCTTTCTTTTGCTTCAGTTGGCTGCTGTTCAGTGATGCTGTTTTTAAAATGAGTTTCAAATCCATATGTAAGAATCTACTACAGTTTTTGTTAAAGTTACAAGTAGAAATACTCTTGGTTTAATAAATCTATTCCTGTGGTGCATCTTTTTTCTGAAATTCATGTCAGGTCTCTGGTATCCAATTTTTCCCACTGCTGTTCTTGTCCTCTTATTTGTCACCAAACCTCTCAAACAGACTTGTATTTTGACTTAGTACTTTATATCAGCAAAGACCTTTTCTCTTAATTATCAGGAACATTTTGAAATGAGTTGCAGAGAGGCCTCAGTATGTTGTGTTTAGATAAAGGTGATAAATTTTCTTGCTGACTTTTATTGCCATTCTATATTAATTCAATATTCATATTTTAAAAATTGATTTATAAATTATCAGATGAATTTGGTAGTGTGTATGTATTTAAAGACTTGAATCAAATTATATTATTCCTAGTATACTACTGGCATTTTCCAAAAGAGTTTAGTGTGTGCTTAGCTAGCTATAGTATAAAATTGTTTCTATCATTAACAGTCTTAATTAATTTTGAGGTCAGAAGTTCAAGCTCTATTTCAATTGAGGCTTCATTGGACAATTAATTAAAAGCCTTTTAGCTAACTACTTCAATTAAGGCTGAATATCTCTCTCGAATCAGGGGTTCCCAACCAGAGGTCCATGGACTCATTGTTTAAAGGCATTGGTCCATGATGTTTTAAAAAAAAGTTGGGAGCCCTGGATCTAAATGTTTTCAATTAATTATTCATCTCAGATTTTTGACTTTGCTGTGTGCAAATTGATTGCAATATTCTCTTAACATCAATTTAATTATATTATGTATAAATAATATTTATATTATAAATAAGTAGTTTAGGATGCCTAGAGATGAAATGGTACTATAATTATTCCTTGATAATATGAAGTTTATAATATGTTTGCTCCAATTGAGTATGCAATTCAATTGCAGCAAACTATTTTATAGGTTTCCTGAGTATGCCACAGGAAAATGGTGACATTTGTACTCTTATAATAAAATTTACTTTGAACGTTTCTACTGACTGCTCTCTGAAATGCAAGACATGTTAAACTGCTATCCCATGATCTTTTAAAGAAAAATGGGCAAGAAGATTCTTGAGCAATATTGTCTGTCAATCAACATTACTAAAATAGATTATCAGCTCATTATTTGCAATTTATGGAAATGTGCAAATACAGAGCTTTATCACCTAAATTTCAATGCACTTCACCAGCATCTCATGAGCAGGAAACTACTCTGGGACATGAAATTCATGAAGGCTAGAACGTAAAGCCAAATTATTATTTTTCTTCTCCATCTGGTTAATTGTTTCAAGAGATGCAGGTTGTAGCAAGTTCCACATTCCTATACTGAGTAATAATAATCCCCTGAATTTTTTTAAGGTTTGTTCAAATTTTGGCTCTTAAACTCTGCCTGCCTGGCCACCCCAACTGCAGAGTGGCCCTATCCATCAAGACAACGCAGAGTATATTTTTCACAATTAGTTGTCCGAATTAGGAAGGCTTGAATCTATCTTTACTTCTGGACAGAATTTTATAATGTGAAGTGAGAGGGTTTGTTCATATATACTCCCGTATACATTTTGAGCTGATTAGCCATTTTCTTTATAATAAATACAATCTAGCAATTAGAATGTTTACTGTTAGAAAGATAGAGGTTGTATTCCCTTGGATTGATCTTAAATTATCAGTTTTTCTTTCCAGATTGCTAAATGAATTTATACAAGTGCAATATTGATGTGGTTAACAAAATATTGTTTCATTTTACCAAGAACAAACAAGAATACATTGAATAAAGTCAGCTTTTGAGTCATCTTAAATTGGTCCCTTCATATACTGACTAAAAGGATTCTGTCTTTTGCAAAATGTGCTTTTCATGAAGTTTAATGGTGGTATAAAAACAGTAAACAATTTATTTTCTGATTTATTTGCCAATTTGTACCAGGAACGCTGTACTATTGTTATAGTGTTCTTGGTACAAACATCGCAAGATCTTCTAATTGTGTTCGATCATTTAATTCCCTAGGGAGATTTAATGAGAGGATTGATTTATCTAAACCTAACCAGTTTTCATATTTGTTTTTACACAATGTCAATTGGAAAATAGCACACATTTCCCTACTTCTGTATCTATCTAACAAACTGACTGTTTTATCCAAATAAAATTCTTTCACTAATCTGAGTGCTACTCCAAAATTGCTAATATACTATAGGTTAAGTGCACCTTTTCCAAAATACTTGGGGCTGGTAGATTTTTGGATTTCTTTATTTAGATTTTGGAATATTTTGCATCTATATAATAAGGTACCTTGGGAATGGAGCCCAAGTCTATACACAAAATCCACTTACCTTTCATATAGTTTGTACATATACCCTGAAAATAGTTTTATGTAATCCTTTTAATAATTTTATGCATGAAACATTGTGTACGTTGAGCCATCAGATAGGTAAGCTATCCTCATCACTAACTCGGCTGCCCAAGTGGGAAGTCAGTGGCTGTTTAGCATCACCATCATTTCCGACTCTGAATTTATATGCTACCACTAAGCAGTCCTTTTCTTACACTAGTTCATCCCACATATGTACTAACGCAGCTATTCAGCGTGTTAGATTTTCATCAGGAATGATCTTGGCAAACTCATCAATTAATTTCTCTGCTGCTTCGTAATCAGGAGATGCTTTATCACCACAAATCTTTAACATTTTAGTAAGATGACTACTTAAAAATTTCTGCGGCCAGCATGTTGAATATTCACAATTATCTTCAATTTTCAGTTTGTCACAATAAACCTTTTCTTTCATGATCAGCATATTGTTCAGTGGTATGTGTTTACTCTGAGCTAGTGAGCCCACTTTTTCAATTTATGATGGAGATCTGCATTTTTCGCTTTATGCAGTGCTTTTCTGTTTATTAACTTATGTTCATTACATATGTGAGGTCACTTCTCAGAACTATCTGTGGTATGCATTACCTGGGAGCCTTCCTAGAACCTTGTAGAATTTTCCATTTGTGATGTCATGTCAGCACTCAAAGATTTCAGAGGTTTTTGGATTTTGGCACTTCAGATAAGGGGTGCTCAACCTGTATAATACTGTTCTGTATACTTTTTCTTCTTTGAGTTACTTTGAGTGAAAGAAAGAAGAGTGAGGATATTATTACTGCATTTATCAAACTTTTTATCAGTAGAGATGTATTTTTTACAAAAAGCACTTTAGGCTTATGTGCTCATTAAGAATGAGATGGCTGAGCTTTCAAAATAACAAATGAACTATCATTACATTCACTTGAAAGCTATCTTAATTGAATCACTGAAGCGTTTGGAAAAAAACATACACTAGAAATTGGTGGATGTCAAATGTAGGATCCCATAACGTAACAGTAGTTCAATTCTATTTTAGCTTGAATTGGAATCAAAATCAAGTTTATTATAACATGTATGTCTTAAAGGCAAAATATTTGAAATATGCTTGTTCATTAGAAGTTGAATTTCTCCTTGTACTTTCTAATATGTGCTCTATCTTTCTAATAATTGCAAGTGACTTTGGTATACAATTAAAGTTAAAAGTGACATAAGATTTTTAGTTTCCATTATGGCAAAATGGTGTCTATTTTGTCATGACTTAACGATTGATCATTTCTAATTAAATAATACAGATTTTAATGTTTGAGAACAATAACCCTCAGAGTATGGAACTTGATAAGTAAGAGGAAACTCTGGCAGGATTTTATACTTGAGTGATTTGGCTATGCATGAAGCGATGGAGAAAAGAAAGTTCAATGGTGATGGGGAATTCAGTGGTTGCAAGGACATAAGGGCATTTAAGTACTGTAGATGTGACTCCAGATTGGTGTGCTTTCTGCCTGGTGCCAGAGTCAAAAGGAAGAGGTAGAGCCACTTTAGTTCCAGTGATAAAAGTAGAATGAGGGATGAGATCCTGCAAGCATATTTTAGGGAGCTAAGAAATAAGTTTAAAAAGCAGGGCCTCAAATTAATAACTTTAGAGTTATCTCTCCATGCCTGCAGTAATAAGAATAGAAATAGGATAAACTAAATCAATGTGAGATTGAGAGTACAACTGGGAGGGCTTCAGATTTCTGGTTTGATGGACAAGATTGTGGGGCTGGTGAGACCTCATGGGGACCACATCTGATACGTAGCAGAATGAGGGTTATCTTTGTGCACTTCATGGAGCATTAAAACTGGATTCATGTGGAAGAAAACAAAACTAGAAGTGGAAGTTAGCAACATCATAAGCAAAATGTGACATCAGAAGCACAGTTAAGGAACAAATAGGGTCAGCATATAAAAAAAGTTCAAAGTACATTTATTATAGAAGTAGTAGGCTGCCGTCGATCACAAGGGATCATGGGTTTACGCCTCTGGTTGTCTATGTCCTCTCCGGGACGCAAGCCTGGGCAGGAAGACCTGAAGAACCGGCTGCTGCCCATGCAGCAGGTTCTCCCTCTCCATGTCACTGATGTAGTCCAAGGGAAGGGCAAGTGCTAATACAGCTTGGGACCAGTGTCGTCACTTTGGCAACCTCTGCAAAGTTGTAAACAACATCAAGCTGCCTTAGGGACCCCGTCTGCAGATTTCTTCGTCGGCATTTACTCCCGAAGCCTTTCCCGTGGGTGGGTATTGCCAAAGAACAGCAGAGATTTAAAATCAGAGTTTTTCTTCTCCTAGGCAGGTGGCCGTCCAAGGTTGACAAGCCCACCTGCCCGAATTATAAAATTATGAATACTATATTCAGCCTTGAGATTTGCTTCCTTACAGGCAGCCACAAAACAAAGAAACTCAGTAGAATAATTTAAAAAAAGCTGTCAAATGTGCCGGGAAAAAAATCATGCAATCAGCAAAAGCAAGGAAACAACTGAAGTCCACAGCTGATTGACCAGTCATCACTACAGATGATTCAGTAGTTGCGGGCCACAGCCTTGGTTCACCGCAGAGATGAATAGACTTCACGGAGCAGCGAGCTGAACTGGATCATCCCACACCTTTGGCCCCAACATCCTGACCTTTTCAATCTGGCCCAGTGCTTAAACTGTCCAAACCTTGGGTCATACTTTGCTCTTGGATCCAGCCCCTGTTGCTTCACTGTGCTCTAGGGCTCAGGCCCCACTGCCTCAGTTCAGCTTGTATCCACCTTCCCAATTAGGCCCGAAGCTTAAATCGATCGAGCCTCAGGCCTTTCCTTACTCTTGGACCCCACCACCTCAACTCAGCCTCACCTCCATTCACTTTGTCTTGATTCTGCCACATTGAATCACCTCCACATCCATTCTAGCAATGGGCAAATATTGACTTCATTCCTTAGGCTCCACTGCCTCAATTCGGCCTATACATGCCATGTCACAACCATTCTGTACCTTTAAGACTTAACACTGCAAAAATGCCAGGTCATACAGGCAGTTTGAAATCTCAGTTCCGATAGGGAAGTTACAAGCTATTGATTGTGGTGATTGTTTACCAGAAAAAGTGTGATTAATGAATTACCGTAAATTCCGGACTACAGAGCGCACCTGATTAAAAGCCACACGCTCTAATTTTAGAAAGAAAATCAATTTTGTACTTGTACAGGCCGCACCGGATTTTAAGCCGCAGGTGTCCCACGTTGTAATATGAGATATTTACACAGAAAGATATTACACGTGAGGATTTTTTAACTTTTAATTAAATCCGTATGGTAACATAAACAAATACATATTGCAAATGCTTTTTTTCGAACCGTGCCTGTAACACGGCTACTTTTAACTATACATACGTATCGGTAACACACAAATTACGTTGCATATACTTTTTTACTGAACAGTGCACGAACAACATTCCAATATCTCCTAACGACTGGTAAAAAAAATATATATACTGCAGCCTACCAGAAAAAGTTATTGATCGCCTTTAACTTAAAAGCTGCATCATATGTTTGCAGCGTTCTCGCGCGGGTCTAATGCGCTCGCCCCCTCCTTTCCGTTTATCCCAAACCGGTATTTTCCCACAAGACGCGGCGAAACCGGATGTGACGTCATAGCATTCTGGGATGTAGTACAGAAAACAAATATACTTAAAACACTTCTAACTTTAACTAGAAAATACTAACAAATGAATTACTAAGCGAAAATATTATAAACTAAATAACTGCCATAAAGGCAGCACAATGCTTTTCTTCGAGTGTTTTCCATGTTGATGAGGGTGAGTACAAATGACTGATTTACAATAATTTAATTGTAAAAGTGCGCTTGATTTATCGTACAATTTCATTGGACCTCTGTGAACTACTCATCAATTTTATTGGTCTACTGTTACGAGGCAAAATGTTTTTGGCGGCATGAAAAAAAACATGCATTAGCCGCACCGTAGTAAAGGCCGCAGTGTTCAAAGCGTGGGAAAAAAGTAGCGGCTTATAATCCGGAATTTACGGTAGTAGTTCTGTTTGTTTCGTTTGTTACAGACAAGTCGTCGCTGTGCTTCACCAGCACCATCTTAAACCAGAACAAAACATGGCAGCTGATTTGACAGCACAAATAGCCCTAAATTGGTTTGTCTAATTGCCATTACAGAAACATAGCTGGGAATTAAATATTCTAGAATATTTTATATTTAAGAAGGACAAACAAAAAGAACAGAGAGAAGATGTTATAAAGGATGAAATCTACAATAGTTTGACATTAATGATTAATGACATTAATACATTAATGATCTAGATGAAGGGATTAAAAGTAATATTAGCAAATTTGCTGATGACACAAAGCTGGGTGGCAGTGTGAAATGTCAGGAGGATGTTATGAGAATGCAGGGTGACTTGGACAGGTTGGGTGAGTGGGCATATGTATGGCAGATGCAGTTTAATGTGGATAAATGTGAGGTTATCCACTTTGGTGGCAAGAACGGGAAGGCAGATTACTATCTAAATGGAGTCAAGTTAGGAAAAGGGGAAGTACAACGAGATCTAGGTGTTCTTGTACATCAGTCAATGAGAGCAAGCATGCAGGTACAGCAGGCAGTGAAGAAAGCTAATGGCATGCTGGCTTTTATAACAAGAAGAATTGAGTATAGGAGTAAAGAGGTCCTTCTGCACTGTACAGGGCCCTGGTGAGACCCCACCTGGAGTATTGTGTGCAGATTTGGTCTCCAAATTTGAGGAAGGACATTCTTGCTATTGAGAGAGTGCAGCGTAAGTTCACAAGGTTAATTCCCGGAATGGCGGGACTGTCATATGTTGAAAGATTGGAGCGACTGGGCTTGTATACACTGGAATTTAGAAGGATGAGAGGGCATCTGATTGAAACATATAAGATTATTAAGGGATTGGACACACTGGAGGCAGGAAGCATGTTCCCGCTGATGGGTGAGTCCAGAACTAGAGGCCACAGTTTAAGAATAAGGGGTAGGCCATTTAGAACAGAGATGTGGAAAAACTTTTTCACCCAGAGAGTGGTGGATATGTGGAATGCTCTGCCCCAGAAGGCAGTGGAGGCCAAGTCTCTGGGCGCATTCAAGAGAGAGTTAGATAGAGCTTTTATAGATAGCGGGGTCAAGGGATATGGGGAGAGGGCAGGAACGGGGTACTGATTGTGTATGTTCAGCCATGATCACAGTGAATGGCGGTGTTGGCTAGAAGGGCCAAATGGCCTTCTCCTGCACCTACTGTCTATTGTCTATTGACTGTTCATTATATAGAATTAAACTCTAGGTGAAATAAGACAATAAGACATAGGAGCAGAATTAGGCCATCCGGCCCATCGAATCTACTTCACTATTCAATTATGGCTGATCCTTTTCTCTAACTCCTCCTCAAGTCCAGTTCCCAGCCTTCTCCACGTAACCTTTGATGCCATGTCCAATCAAGAACCTATCAATTTCTGCCTTAAGTACACCCAATGACCTGGCCTCCACAGCTGCATATGGCAACAAATTCCACAAATTCACCATCCTAAAGGAGTTTCTCCGCATCTGTTTTGAAAGGGCATCCCTCTAGCCTGAGGCTGTGCCCTCTGGTTCTAGACTCTCCCACCATGGGAAACATCCTTTTCACATCTACTCTTTCTAGGCCTTTCAACATTGGAAAGGTTTCAATGCGATCCCTCCCCTCATCCTTCTGAATTCTAGCGAGTACAGACCCAGAGCTATCAAACATTCCTTGTATGATAGCCCTTTGATTCCTGGATAAAGGAATGAAAGCAGAAAATAGAAAACAATGGTTTGAATTGTTTATTGATGTCAGTAGTTGTGATACAAAAAGCATCGAAGGGTTATTGACAAGTTAAATGAGTGGGCAACAATGGGTCAGGCAGAGTACAGCATGTACAAATGAAATAATCCATTTCAGAAACAACAATGATGTCAAGTTCTTTTAAAGCAGAGAGATTATGAAATAAATTTCATTGGTCAGTGAGACATGTATCAAATCATTGAGAGCTAACCTGCAAATTTACAAATCAATTAGGGTTAAACAGCATGGAAACAAGCTCATTCATGCCGACCAGTTCATCTATCTGAGCTAGTCCCATTTGCTTGCAGTTCCCACATTCTTCAACCGATTTTTTATCCATGTACCTGTCCAAGTATCTCTTAAAGTAGGAATTACATTAAGTTAGGAAAGTAGCTTGTATGTTGGCCAATATTGCAAGAGGATTTGAACACAACAGTAAGGATATCTTATCTTGTCTTTCCTAGAATATTATATGCAGTTTTGTTTTCCATAAATATTAATTAAAGATAAATGTTATAGCAGCAGCACAGTAATAAGAGGCAAGACTGAGGAGACACAAGAAAGACAAGCAATAAAACACGCAAAATTCTTAGAGTGTGTATACAAGGTGAATATCCCTGTCTCAGGAGTCTGAAAGCAGGTGCCATAGTTTCAAAATAAAAGTTAAGGTAAACTAAATGATTCCAACTGAACATATCAGAAATCTGCTGCTGCGTTCTGTCACGAAAGCTAGCAGATGATTAAATAACCAAAGTAGGAAAAGCTTCATGTTATATTCATCCCAATTTCCAAATGATTGGTAATGCTAGCGCATGGTGGGGGAGAAAGGAACAGTCCAATGTGTTTGCCAGATTCCTCAGATGGCAAACAGGGTGAACCATTTTAGCCTCTTTTTAGAATCCTTAACATGACAAAATTCAGAATTCAACCACTTCTGCAGGATATACCTGAGAAGAGCCTGAGCCTACTGGATACAGTAAAAGCTATGAGCATTGGCATCCATGGAGCCAAAGTAGATAATTGTTCAAGTATTCAAAGTTCAAAGTAAATGTATTATTAAAGTACATATATGTCACCATATTTTGTTCCATGTATACTCAGAACCATGGAACCATAATAGAATCGATGAAAGACTGACTGCACCTAACAGGGCAGACAAACAACCAATGTGCAAAAGACAACAAACTGCAAATACAAAAGAGAAAAAAAAAATGATAATTGATATGGAGAACATAAAGTTAAGAATCCATGAAAGTCTGAAATTTTTTGGGAACAGTTCAGTAATAGGGCAAGTTATCCTCACTGATTGAGAAGTAATAACTTCTCCTGAACCTGGTAGTGAAGTCCTGAGGTTCTGGTACCTCCTTTCTGATGGCAACAGCAAGGAGAAAGCATATCCTGGGTGTTAGGAGTCCCTGTTCATGGATGCTGCATTCCTGCAACATTGCTACATGTAGATTTGCTCAGTGGACAGAAGGACTGTACCTGAGATGTACTGGGCTGTCTTCACTACTTTTTGTAGGATTTTCCAAGGCATTTGTGTTTTCATACCAGGCCGTGATGTAACCAGTCAGTATACTTTCCACCACACATCTATAGAAGTTTGTCAAAGTATTAGATGTCATGCCAAATCTACCCACACCTCAGAGGAAATAGAGGGGCTGCCGTACTTTCTTTGTAATTTCACTAATGCGCTGGGACCATGGCAGGTTCTCTGAAATGATAACATTGAGGAATTTAAAGTTGCTGTCTCTCCACCTTTGATTCTCCAATGAGGACTGGTTCATGGAGCTCTGGTTTCCTCCTCCTGAAGTCAAAAATCAGTTCCTTGGTCTTGCTGACATTGGGCTAGAGGTTAGACATACAAAATTCTGTAGGAACTCAGGATTTCTAGCATCTTCATATTATCTCTTATTTGTGATTGGGCTAGAGGTTGTTGATTTTCAATCTCCCTCCTACTATATGCTTATTGGGCCCACGGCAGTGTGGTGTCATCAGCAAACTTTAATATGGCATTGAAGCTGTGTTAGAGCAGGGGGCTATGCACATAGACTTGTGGTGCACCTGTGCTGATGGAAATTGTGGAGGAGATGATATTGCTAATCTGAACTGATTGGTGTCTGCAGTTGAGGAAATCGAGGATCCAATTGCACAAGGAAGTACTGAGGCTAAGGTCATGAAGCTTATTGATTATTTTTGAGGGGATACTGGTATTGAATGCCAAGCTGTAGTTGATAAAAAGTATATAGACGTATGCATCTTTGCTGTCCTTTTTAAGAAAACTTTGTATCTATCGAATTGTTGGTTCAATCATCAGCACAGTAATAAAAGCTGCTGTCAGTGTCACTAATATTTAAAACTTATTCATTTATAATCTCCTCCTCCTTGGAGCTCCTTTGAATTTAGCAAGCAGTACTTAGCTCTAGACTTGTTACAGCCCTGTTTTAGAGCATGAACAAAGGAGCTAAATTCTGGAGATTAAATAGAATTGACTTTTATAAAAGCAATTTTAAGTCACTGTAGTACTAAGGAATAAAATTGAAATTACCGTAGATGTCGGATTATAAGCCGCTACTTTTTTCCCACGCTTTGAACAGCTTTGAACACTGCGGCCTTTACTACGGTGCGGCTAATGCATGATTTTTTTTCATGCCGCCAAAAACATTTTGCCTCGTAACAGTAGACCAATAAAATTGATGAGTAGTTCACAGAGGTCCAATGAAATTGTACGATAAATCAAGCGCACTTTCACAATTAAATTATTGTAAATCAGTCATTTGTACTCACCCTCATCAACATGGAAAACACTCGAAGAAAAGCATTGTGCTGCCTTTATGGCAGTTATTTAGTTTATAATATTTTCGCTTAGTAATTCATTTGTTAGTATTTTCTAGTTGAATAAAGTATCTATCTATCTATTTGTTTTCTGTACATCCCGGGATACTATGACATCACATCCGGTTTCGCCGCGTCTTGTGAGAAATACCGGTTTGCGATAAACGGGAAGGAGGGGGGGAGCACATTAGCTGAGCACATTACCCGAGCGAAAACGCTGCTTTTAAGTTAAAGGCGATCAATAACTTTTCCTGGTAGGCTGCAGTATATATTTTTTTACGTCGTTAGGAGATATTGGAATGTTGTTCGTGCACTGTTCAGTAAAAAAGTATATGCAACGTAATTTGTGTGTTACCGATACGTATGTATATTTAAAAGTAGCCGTGTTAGAGGCACGGTTCGAAAAAAAGCATTTGCAATATGTATTTGTTTATGTTACCATACGGATTTAATTAAAAGTTAAAAAATCCTCACGTGTAATATCTTTCTGTGTAAATATCTCATATTACAACGTGGGACACCTGCGGCCTAAAATCCGGTGCGGCTTGTACAAGTACAAAATTGATTTTCTTTCTAAAATTAGAGCCAGCGGCTTTTAATCAGGTGCGCTCTGTAGTGCAAAATCTACGGTAATAGAAATCAGCAAAAGCTCTGCTGTAACAGAAGTCATACCTTGCACACAGGAAGAATGTTCCACCCTCAGGTTACTAGTGCAGGTGTTTCTTAGCCCAAACATCTTCAGCTTTTTCATCAAAAACCTTCACTTGAACAGGAGGACATAAGTTCAAATGTTTGCTGATGATCCTATGCCACTTATTTCCATGATGCTTGTTTGCAGCAAGACCTGGGCAATAACAGCTTCTGGGCAAGTTATATTTGTACCATGAGTCAATAACCATCACCAAAAAATAATCTGACTGACTTCATTTAGAGTTTAGCAGCATTGCTACCATTGAATTATACACTACCAACATTCCTCTGCCCAGAACTACTCAGAAGCTTAATTTAATTAGCTGAATGAATACTGTGGCAATAAGCAGGCTGGAGCTCCAACAATTGACATACCACCTGACTTTGCAAAGCCTTTCCAGCATCCACAAGGCAAAAATGGATGTCGAGGCATTGAAATGTAGACCAGCAATTCCAGTGGATGAGGCCTGGTCACTCTTAAGTTGGTGAGTACCCCAGGTCAATGAATCCCAGGATCAGAAATCTGTGTGGGCTGGAGGCACAAGGGCTGGTGACCCCCCAGGTTTGATCCTGGAGTTTGAGGTCTGGAATTCAAATTCCCGTGATTGGCAAGCCCTGTGGTTGATATGGAAGGTTAATTTCCACAAATCCCGATGAAGCCCCTGGTTCAACATTATTCAGAAGTCAGAGGCCCAATGTCTAAGAGTCTTGGCCAGGTACTATAGGTTAGAGACTCAGAGGTGACCAGCCTTGTGGTTGGAGGTCTGTCTATGTGTGTGAATGGATGGTGGCAATGTTCTTTCTAAGATGTGCATGTGCACAAAGGATTTTAAACTGCACCCAAAAGGTTGTCACCCTCTACCTCATTGGCTTGTTAAGTATATTTTACGATCGTATGCAATCACATTTCCTTTTCCGGTTTCTATGCAACAGTGTCGACATTGTGGAGTTTGCGATGATTTATCTGCAGATTTTAGATCTGGCTTATATAAGCTGTTTTTATTGAAGAAATTATTGATTCACTATGTCAAATTCCAAAGAAGCAAAGGGCGTGAAGTGCAAAAGAACTGCTAGTTCATTGAAAGCGGAATAGCTTAATGAAACATTCGAAACTGCTATACCAAAAGCTCATGCGATCAGGAACATGCAGCTATGAGAAATATTTACCTACAATACAGAAACTGGTGTTACCTGCGTGTATTGTCGCAATGCAGAAGTTGTTGGAGAATTTGCAAGCGGGAAGAAGTGGAGTGATATTCGGAAACTTGACTTTTTAAAGCATCATTTGGATAGTGTGCAAAAATTCTGGTGGGACAGTCCTTCATTACCTGCTACAGGTCTGCTACGTTTTGTGAGAGTGCAGATGAAGGAGAGTGAAAACAATCAAATCCAGAGGAGATCAAAGTTCTTAATGACAGTGTTTTGCTAGCTGTTAAAATGAATACCTCTGTACATTCAATTCAACACATTAATGAACATTTGGAAATCCTGGACAGCTGGAGAAGCAAAAATTGTGCGTTTGAATTTCTTGACATTATCAACAGTATTGTTCAAAAAGACATGTTTGAAGAAGAAGCATCAGCAGATTTTCACACCTCAGCAGTGGATGAATCTTCAGATATATCTGTCAACAATGTCTCATTCTGTATTTCAAGTTCTGACCTAAAAGCTGTACTGTGTATAAAACTTCTTTTGGTGGAATAGTTCAGTTAAAGGCATTTGATGCTTCTTCCATTATATTAGCGATCAAAGAGTTTTATGAAAAGAACAAATTCGACCACCATAAAATGGTCAACTTCACATCTGATGGATGGATAGTCATCAGTGATGTTGGGCAAAGTCAATGGTGTCTCAGCATGGCTGAAACAGGATATCCCACACTAGACCTCTTTTACAGGCACTAAGTGTGGGATACTAAGGATTATAAACTTTCTCTGTGTTTACTTAGAGTGAGGTTTCCTGAGGATGAGGTACAAGAATGGGTAGCTTTTGATTTTTTCATGCTTTCAGATTATGACTTCAATTTTGGCAAAGACCAAGCCAATGCCTTGTGTGGAAACTATTCTGATCTTCTTGTTGAAGATACTGTCATAATCAATGACTTCAAATTTGCTATATAAGAAAAAAATTAAATCCAAACTGATTACCAGCTTTTCTGAAATGGTGACATTTGTTCTTCAAAATGAAGAGTTTTGTGACCCTGCAAAGCTAATGGACCTTTTTTTGCATCTGGTGTTGCCTGTAAAAGAGGTTTTAGCCTAATGAATCAAATCAAAAATAAACTGTTTAAGTGAGTGTTATTTGGATATGCTGACGAGAATTCAATGCCATCTGTTGGAAGGAGGATGTATTTAATCTTGATAGTTTGCAAAGAGTGGATGAATGACAAAGACAGGCGGGAGAAAAAATAACCAAGCAATTAAATATGTTCATTACCTTGTTCAACTTTATGTCTCTTGCATAATTAAGCTAACAAAATCTGTGCTATATGCAATGTTTTCCCAATAAAATACCTATCTGGATATTTTGTAACTAGCTATGTAATTTTATAAGTTTTGTTTGACCAGTTGAAACAACTAATACTATGTGAAAATATTGATATTATTATGTGCTATCATACAGTATATGAAAAATAAGTCTCATTGATGTGTATTATTTTATTTATTTTAAACAATGAACAACTGGACTTGGTAGTTTATTATCCTTAGAATAGCTTCAGGTTTACTTCCACTTAAAAATTCAGTGTGCACATGTTGTTGTCACTGGGCAAAGAATTGCATAGCACAAAATTTTTGCGTATACTGCTTGTTGTAAATTAGAGGGAACATTGGGTGGGTAGCTGGAAGGGAGGAAGAGGGCTTGTTTTGCTGTTTATGTTGTTTTGGTTGTTGTTGATTGTGTTGTTCAGCTGAACATTGTCAGCATGCTATTGACGCTGAAATGGGTAGTGACTCTTGTGGGCTGCCCCGGAACATCCTTAAGATGTGTTGGTTTTCAATTCAATGTATGTGTGATAAATAAATGAACCCGAATCTGAATAAATCTGGAGTGTAATAGAATATTTTTCATTTTCTTGTGTAATTCCAACCACATTCAAGAGGCTTGATAGAGTCCAGGAAAGTGCAACCTTGTACATCACCACTTAAATATTCCCTCTCAGTATCAGTCTACTACAAGATTACAGGAACTTGAAAGGTTCCTTTGGAACCACTGCATTGACTTCTTTGTTCTCAACACACAAAAATTGCTGGAGGAGCTCAGCAGGCCAGGCAGCATCTATGGGGAAAAAAGCTCTTGTTTGTGATTTGATTTCTATTTACTAATGGGATATAGAAGGTTGAGACACCATTCAGCTACAAGTTCCCTTTCAAACCACACATCCTGATTGTAGGCAGGTGTAGTGATTATTTTGTTTTGATGTTATCTGTTAAAATTAATAAGTTTTAACTTAATATTGTTTTAAAGATTTGAATTTTCAGGATTGCACAAAAATAGGGATACA
This sequence comes from Hemitrygon akajei, assembly GCF_048418815.1. Taxonomy (NCBI): domain Eukaryota; kingdom Metazoa; phylum Chordata; class Chondrichthyes; order Myliobatiformes; family Dasyatidae; genus Hemitrygon; species Hemitrygon akajei. The sequence goes on along the minus strand of NC_133134.1, from coordinate 39,928,850 downwards.
GGTCCATTTTTTCAGTGATTGGTAAAATAGCATGCAATGTATAGGTTGACAGAGTATATAAATCATTGAAGTGAGTACAGAGGGACATGTACTTTCACACTATGTGATGGGGGTTCTGAACTTCTCAGGTTCTCTGCTTTGTTTTGGAAGGTCTGTCTCATGATTAATTTAGAATAGTACAGCGCAGGAGCAAGTCTGTTGAGACAATGTTGTGCTGAACTAGCTAAGCTAATAATGTCTTAATACCTTTTGTCAGTACATTATCAATATTTATTAATGCATTTTGATTATTATATATTTTGCTATAGGAATATGCAAATTTGTATCATTTTTAAAAGTCCACATCGCATTTATTATCAGAGTATGTATACCATATATAGCCTTGAGATTCATCTTCTTGCAGGCAGCCACAAAACAAAGAAGCTAACCACAGAAGGTTAGTTAGGAAGGTTCAATCTTTAGGTGTTAATATTGAAGTAGTAAAATGGATTCAACAGTGGCTGAATGGGAGATGCCAGAGAGTAGTGGTGGATAACTGTTTGTCAGGTTGGCGGCCGGTGACTAGTGGTGTGCCTCAGGGATCTGTACTGGGTCCAGTGTTGTTTGTCATATACGTTAATGATCTGGATGATGGGATGGTAAATTGGATTAGAAGTATGCAGATAATACTAAGGTAGGTGGTGTTGTGGATAATGAAGTAGGTTTTCAAAGTTTGCAGAGAGATTTAGGCCAGTTAGAAGGGTGGGCTGAAAGATGGCAGATGGAGTTTAATACTGATAAATGTGAGGTGCTGCATTTTGGTAGGAATAATCCAAATAGGACATACTTGGTAAATGATAGGGCATTGCAGAATACAGTAGAACAAAGTGATCTAGGAATAATGATGCATAGTTCCCTGAAGGTGGAATCTCATGTGGATAGGGTGGTGAAGAAAGCTTTTGGTATGCTGGCCTTTATAAATCAGAGCATTGAGTATAGGAGTTGGGATGTAATGTTGAAATTGTACAAGGCATTGGTAAGGCTGAATTTGGAATATTGTGTACAGTTCTGGTCACCAAGTTATAGGAAAGATGTCAACAAAATAGAGAGAGTACAGAGAAGATTTACTAGAATGTTACCTGAGTTTCAGCACCTAAGTTACAGAGAAAGGTTGAACAAGTTAGGTCTTTATTCTTTGGAGCGTAGAAGGTTGAGGGGGACTTGATAGAGGTATTTAAAATTATGAGGGGGATAGGTAGAGTTGACGTGGATAGGCTTTTTCCATTGAGAGTAGGGGAGATTTAAGCAAGAGGACATGATTTGAGAGTTAGGGGGCAAAAGTTTAAGGGTAACATGAGGGGCAATTTCTTTACTCAGAGTGGTAGCTGTGTGGAACGAGCTTCCAGTAGAAGTGGTAGAGGCAGGTTCGGTATTGTCATTTAAAATAAAATTGGATAGGTATATGAACAGGAAAGGAATGGAGGGTTATGGGCTGAGTGCAGGTCAGTGGGACTAGGTGAGAGTAAGCGTTCGGCATGGACTAGAAGGGCCGAGATGGTCTGTTTCCGTGCTGTAATTGTTATATGGTTATAAGCACAATAGATCAGCATATGTTGATATTTCTGATTTGTCCTGGAATGCCCAGATGTATAGGCATATCATCTTCATCGCCTTCTTGCGCCAGTTAATGATGATCTATCAATAAAATAAATATCATTTTTTACAAAATATAATCTTCCTTACTGACTAATCTATCTTGACTTGTCTATTTCACCTTCTGTTGTCTGTATTATATGCACATCTTGAAAACTCATAGAAAATCAAAGTTGGCGTGTAGCTTTAGTCACAGAAAAATCATCAGTATCAGGCAATTTGATTTCTCAAATGTGGATTCAACCTTCCCAGAATTCCAGCCATAGTCAAGAACAGTATACAACGGAAAGAATGTTTTAGTTTTTCCATGGAAGTATATGTTTTAAAAATATTTCATTACTCAAGTTTGAATTGGGAGATTCTTCAGAATGACAGGACTGTTAATAATATGGTTATTTTCATATGGCGGCAAGTGATATGTATTTTTTCCTGATATATGGATGAATTTCAGTTTTCCTAGCTAGTGGGTTAACTATAAAAACAAGGAGAAATTTTGAGATTTTGGTAGGGAAGAAATGTTGTTTCTGTTCTATTTTTAGAATATTATTATTAGCTTTGGGGAAAAAATGTGATGCACCATGGTTCACATGAAGTTATAAGACGTGAATAAACTCTTCTCAGGCTTCCAGCCGGGTACAGGTATCGATTACAACAGAAGCTCTGATGACAAATTCTGCCACCTTCATCAGGGATGATGCCTGGACACGTGTAGTCCGGAGGTATTGATACCCCCTCAGTCCATCCCTCCTGATTGTTTAGCCCTCATCCAATCAGGTTTCCACTCTCCCACCTTGTTTACAATTGAATTTCAGTTCTTACTTAGAGCGAGACCTTCGACTGTTAAAATTCTTTTCCTCTAGTTTTATTTCAATTACTTCCTTTACCAGGCAGTCCCAAAAGCCATTGGCATGGCACAGTAGTTTTGTACCGTCGAAGTCAATCTTATGGACATTGCAAATACAGTGTTTGCTACCGCTGATTTCTCTGGGTAGCCCAAATGGATACACCTCCTGTGCCCCTTAAAGCAGGTTTCCACTGTGCGTCCTGTCTGGCCAATATATGCTGCACCACATACACAAGGAGTCCTGTAAATACTAGTTGACCTGAGTTCCAGGCCATCTTTGACCCTCATAAGCTCTGATTTGAGCTTCCTTACAAATTTGTGGATCCAGGATCCTGGCGATCCTTCCAGAAACCATGGAAATAATATAGGGAAGACAGGTGGTAGCGACAGGTTCCTGGACATTTTAATACGATGGAAACCAGATGGTATCCTCCGACGTGGCGTCTTAAAAGGGCCAACAAAAAAACTAGGAATCCTAACAGTGAGGAGGAATCCATCGCCACCATTTGTCTTCCCTACATTTTCACAGTTTCTGAAACGATTCTCCAGGATCCTGAAGAAATACTGGATTAATACCATCCACAAACTCATAAAGAAGTTCAAATCACAGTTTATACATGTCAGAGACTCAGATCGTCTGGCATTTACAGGATTCCCTGTAGTATTGACTTTGACACAAATATACTGTGTTACACCGTTGGCATGTGGGACCACCGAGTAAAGGAAGCCATTGAAATAAAACTAGAGGAAAAGAATTTTTACAATGAAGTCCTTTCTAAGAATTGGAATTTGATTGTAAACAAGGTGGGAGAGCACAAACCTTTTTCAAGTATCTATTTTGGTACCTTCCCCATTTTGATATTCATTTGTTTTCCTGCTTTCATTTGTTCTCTCCACTGCAAATTATAGAATCACACAGCACAAAACTAGGCCTCAGCATATCTGGTCCCTGCTGACCTTGATGCCTATTTCCACTAATACCATTTACCAGCATAGGGCTCATATCTCTGACTACACCCAATCTTTTTGAAGATTGTCTCTACTGTCTCATCTGCCATTCTAGATAACCACTGACCTCTGTATGGAAAAATCTGCTTCTTAGATCTTCTTTCAATCCCCTCTCACCTTAAACCTGTGCCTTTAGTTCTCAACTCCTAAGAAAATGAAAATTTATTTCTTCATGTCCATGCCCATCATAATTTTATAAATATATTTTGTCACATCTCAGTCTCCTACATTTCTAAGAATTAATCTAGCCCTATCCAAACTCTCTCTCTAACAAAAGCCCACCATTCCATGCAACATCCTTGTTAATCTCAGCTACACTCTCTATTGCTATTGGTTCTTGAACTGTATTCAATAATCAAGTGACATTTAACCAATGTTTTGTAGAGTTACATTTGTTCTTTTCCTTCCTCCATATATGTACTCTTTGACCCTTTCATTCTAATCCACTTTCTTTTTGACTAAAACACAAACACAAAGAATAGTATTGATAGAGATGGGCAAATTTGTTGTAAAATGAAAGATAAATCAATGTAATTGATAAAAATTCTTTGAGGTAAGTTGAGAGAAGTGATTAGACCACCTCTATGAACTGACAATATTCAAATACTTCTTTAATTTTGCATATGCCACTTAGGGACTTGTGTTATTATTATTTTATGACCATATGTGCTGGATTGTAACAATATGTGCTGTGTGATTATACTGTATGTACTGTGTTTTACACCTTGGCCCCAGAGAAATTATGTTTTGTTTAGTTATTGTTACGTACCCCGTAACTGGGTCACTTACCAGCAAAGATAGAGAGGTCCGTTGAAGTCTGATGGTACTATTTTTAAAAGTCTTTATTTATAAAGGGGCACAAAAATAAGATTAATACAAACATTCAGATAATATACATCGTCAATACTCAATCTAAAAGCACAGGTATAATCATAATCATCAATAAGATATAGCTCTATCGTTTGTCTAGGGGATACTGTATTGTCCGATGAAAAAATAAAAGTCAATTGTCATTCAAGATGCAGCTTTTTGGGTTGTAGAGAGAGACAGTCTTAAACTTGCCCGTGTCTTTTATGAGGCCAATCCGTTGAGTCGGGGGAGTTGGTTCCCCGTTGTTAGTTCAAAATCGTTTTCCGTGGTACCAGCCACCGGCACCCAGGCAAGGGAACCAAACGCACGTGGCTTCCTTCAAATGGCTTCCCGCTATTACGGGATCGCTAGCGTTTCTTCTGGTGCGTCTGAGGGGGGTGTTCCTACAGCCCCTCTTTTATCCTGACTTGCAGGGTTGTAGATGTCAATCAGGTTGAGGTGATGATGCAATCTCTCCCCGTCACCCAGCCCACTTTGCCCGAAGGCAGTCACGTAACATAGGATCGCAATCCACAACTGTGTCTCCAAGAGACAATGGAGATGTCCCGTGACTTTACATCGCCGGGGAACGCGGCATTTTTCACGTCTCTCTCATTTCCTGGCGCCCCTGACCCAACCCAATAGTGCTCTTGCAATTCTCACAAAGGAGGGGGCTGCGGGCATAACACCTCCCCTCTTCAACGCGTTTTTACCAGCGGTTAAAAACGAAGTAGTACAGAGTCTTACAGGATTGGGGAAGCTAACACAATACCAAAGTTTTTCTTTTCTACAGAGTAATACAGTGATACATTCAGTTCAACATCCAAACAGTTAACGATTACAGTGTCACTTTCTTTAATATTTTAACATCTTGTACCTTACTAAAGTCTTGTAGCATCAGACTTCAATTTAATAACCAGCTTTTTTTTTCAGCAACAAAACTAAGGAGTTGTGATCTTAGCTTACGTGCATTTTCAAAAGTTTATGTAAATACTAGTCTTCAAACTTAACAGGCAGGCTTCCGGGGGTTGTCTTTATTATTCACATGCTTTGTCGAAATCCCGTGCAACCGGCTGGGCTATTTAAAAATGGCGCCCTCCCATTAACCGTCGCCCCTTTTCCGGTGCGTTCCTACGTGGGGAACTTGGGTAATTTGGCGAGGTAAACTCCCGGCTGCCTCTTTCATAGGGGTTATTCTCTCGACACCGTGTCCCGAACTTAGACCATCTTGTGAATTTCCACCCAATTCTTTAATGTTACACAGGTGGCTAGCCTGCTCGTCAGGACCCTTCAGGCTAATAGTTTTCAGTTCGAACCTTTTGCTCAGGCAGCATTTCAAATTCGGCCTCTTCACACCACATTCTGGAATAACAATAGCGTGGGGGGCTCCGCTATCTCCCGGCTTAATCTGTAAGCGAGCTGCCGGGTTTTAAATTTCCTCATTCGATTTGGGAACTACAGATTTTCCGTTTCCTTCAATAATAATATTTATCTCCCCATTTTTGAGCTCCGCATTAAGTTTCACCACACCTTCGAGCACAAACACCGGGGGGGAACTCTCACTTCCCACGATTACCAGGGTTAACCCTTTTTCCACTGAACCAAGTCTATCTGACCCAAAAGGACAGCCGTCTCGTTCAGCTGAATCAAACACCTCAGACTTTTTCTGAGCTCCGTTACTAGGTTCAGGACCACGTGCATCCCCATCTTGGACACACTCAAACGGGACATTGACCTCTTCCAGGCTTTCAATACCCGTACCTTTTTCAAATTCTAAATTCCCCTGATCCTCCCAGTTACTCTCTGGGCAACTCCCTTCTGGAGTAAACTCAACCCCACGGGCTGAAACAACCTCATCTGCCAACCCAGCAGACTTCTTCAAGGCAAGGGCACCCTTTTCATCTGCCCTCATTTCATTGTCGGGAACACCTTTAGAATTTTCAACTTCGTCAAACAGGTCTGCCACACCAGACAGATCATCCATGTCCAACTCTGGACCTCTTAACCGCTCTAACGGTTCCTCATCTTTATTTTCTGCCTCTAGAACCTTGCTCCTCGCTAAGGGAAGATCTACCTCCTCTCCCTTACCCTCTTTCACTTTACCACTCTTCGTTTTACCACCCTCTAAACCCTCGTGGCACAGGGTTGGTAAAAACGTCTCGGCCAAATCGAAACTGGCCAGATTTAAACTGCTCTCGTTCTCAGCTGCCGCTCTCGACAGGCTGCGAGTGACCGCGCATGCGGGATAGCTCTTGGAAGCTAGGGGCGGAGCCTCAACACTCACAGACTGTTTTATCAGCGTCATGGCTGCCCAAACCTTACCACCGGCTAAATCGTTACCAAGAAGGACGTCCACGTCAGTTCTCGCGAATTCTGATGGCACCCCTATTTCAACTGGTCTAGACACCAGCTCACAATCCATAATGACCTTATGTAAGGGCACCATTTCTATCCTTTTATTTATTCCTTTCACCACTACCATACCTGTTTTTCGACCAAACTCTAGTACCTTACGGCTGATCAACGACAGCTCAGCCCCCGTGTCTCTCCAGATTCGTACGGGAATTGGTGGGCCCCCCTTCCTCAAAGACACGGTCTCGTGTGACAGACAAGTCTCGGACCCTTCTCGTACTCTGTCTACCCGGGGCTCTCTTGTCGATTTTCTGATTACCATGGCACATCCGATAGGGACTGCTGCTTTCCCTTTTCCCATCTCCCTCCTCGGAGCAAAGCACCGAGACGCAACATGCCCGCTCTTCCCACAATTAAAACAGGTCAAGCCCGGAAATCTCTGGCCGTCTGGCCTTTCCCCCTCAACCTTACCACTAGTTCCCGGCGGGACCTCTGCCTCAGCCGGCGGACTTTCTCGATCGTTCCCACGGTCGCTCGGGGAACTTTTATACTCGAGGAAAACTTTGCCTTGTGGGTTAGGGCATATTCATCTGCGAATCTAGCAAATTCTGAGATGGACTTATTCGGCTTCTCATTCAAATACATCCGGATCTCCTCCGGAACACAACCTTTAAATTCCTCAATCAAAATTAATTCCCTGAGATGCCCATAATCCTCGTCCACTATTTCAGCGGTGCACCAACGGTCCAAGAGCACACCCTTCTCATGGGCAAACTCGGTATACGTCTGATTCCACCCTTTCTGTAAATTTCTGAACTTTTGTCTATACGCTTCAGGTACTAGCTCATAACCCCGGAGAATGGCCGCCTTTACTTTGTCATAACTCTCCTCCTCTTCCTCCTCCATGGACAACGCCGCATATGCCCGCTGTGCCTTCCCTTTTAACACACTTTGTAACAACGCCACCCACTGTGCTCTGGGCCACTTCTGATTCACTGCCACCTTTTCAAAAAGCAAGAAATAACTATCAACATCCGTCTCCTCGAACGGGGGTACTAACCTCAACGCCCGACTAACATCAAACTGCTCCTCTCGGTCTGACCCCTGACCTCGTTGCTCTTGCTTTAACTTCTCCATCTCCAAGTCATGTTTCCTCTGTCTCTCTGCCTCCCTCTCCTTCTCGGCCCTTTCCTTCTCCTTCTCAGCTGCTTCCAGCTCTTTTAACTGAAGTTCATGCTCTCTTTGCTTCTCAGCTCTTTCCTGCTCCCTTTTCACCTCTAACGCCTATAGCTGGATCTCATGATCCCGTTTCACCTCTAACTCCTTTAGCTGGAGCGCATGCTCCCTTTGTTTGTCGGCCCTTTCTCTCTCTCTCTCTTTCTCTTTCTCGGCTCTTTCTCTCTCTCTCTCTCTCGGCTGCTTCCAGCTGCTTTAACTTAATTTCATGTTCCAACCTTAATTTCTCCAACTCTAACTGAGCCGTCCCACTAGCTGGTACCTTTTCAGGGATATTTTCCAATACCTCAGCTGCAAGCACATTCTTCTCGATGTAATACTGAGTTATGGCCCTTCGCACCTCCCGCTTTTTCATTGACGAGGTTTATTTGACGAGTTTTTTCACTTCTGCGAGGTTTAACCCCTTCGCCAAATTTATCAAGTCTGATTTGGTGGCCGCCTCTAGCGCCTCCAGAGTCGGGTTTTCTATAAATTCATCCACGTCCATCTTTTGCTGGTTTCCCGTCTGGCTACCCGCGTACCAGATCCAAGTTTGGACTTAAAAGCCCGATTCACTGGCTCCCCAATTTGGTATCAAATCTCGAGACGAGAACCCCAAGTTGTTACGTACCCCGTAACTGGGTCACTTACCAGCAAAGATAGAGAGGTCAGTTGAAGTCTGATGGTACTATTTTTAAAAGTCTTTATTTATAAAGGGGCACAAAAATAAGATTAATACAAACATTCAGATAATATACGTCGTCAATACTCAATCTAAAAGCGCAGGTAGAATCATAATCATCAATAAGAAATAGCTCTATCATTTGTCTAGGGGATACTGTATTGTCCGATGAAAAAATAAAAGTCAATTGTCATTCAAGATGCAGCTTTTTGGGTTGTAGAGAGAGACAGTCTTAAACTTGCCCGTGTCTTTTATGAGGCCAATCCGTTGAGTCGGGGGAGTTGGTTCCCCGTTGTTAGTTCAAAATCGTTTTCCGTGGTACCAGTCACCGGCACCCAGGCAAGGGAACCAAACGCACGTGGCTTCCTTCAAATGGCTTCCCGCTATTACGGGATCGCTAGCGTTTCTTCTGGTGCGTCTGAGGGGGCTGTTCCTACAGCCCCTCTTTTATCCTGACTTGCAGGGTTGTAGATGTCAATCAGGTTGAGGTGATGATGCAATCTCTCCCCGTCACCCAGCCCACTTTGCCCGAAGGCAGTCACGTAGCATAGGATCGCAATCCACAACTGTGTCTCCAAGAGACAATGGAGATGTCCCATGACTTTACATCGCCGGGGAACGCGGCATTTTTCACGTCTCTCTCATTTCCTGGCGCCCCTGACCCAACCCAATAGTGCTCTTGAAATTCTCACAAAGGAGGGGGCTGCGGGCATAACAAGTTGTACACATGTGTATGGTTGCATGACAATAAACTTGAACTTGGTAATCTTTCCTTATACTATTGTGATTTATAGTAATTTGAAGCATTGTTTATTAAAGTGATGTGATTTCATTGTCTTTGGAAGTTGGAGACTTTGATGATCATTTTGTCAATCTCTAATGTCTTGTATTGCTTTTCCTTTCTTAATTTCTCTGACTTGTATTCTCTCTTGTTCATTATCTTCACTGCATCTTTTTTCCTTTTATTCTCCTGTCTTGTGCTTCCATTGTGTATTTTTTTCAATGGGAGATTGGGTGAAATGCAATGGTAACGTAGACTAAAGAGCCCCTAATATGTCTTGCTTCATTTAAACTTCATAGCTCATGCTTTATGCCTTTATGTCTTGGCCCGAAACGTCCACTGTACTTCCTCCTATAGATGCTGCCTGGCCTGCTGCGTGCCTTTAGTATTGCTTTTGCATATTTCTTAGATCAAATCTTTGCACGGAATCCTTCTACTTATCCATAAAATATTCTTTTAATGGCTGTTCTTTGCTACTTCCAGTCCCAGTTCTCTTTGAGCAACCTAGCGAATTCCTGTATTTCCTCCTGCCTTTAGTCTTTCACCCATTCCTGCCTTGTTCAACTAAGAGTAGGTGGGAGGAGGCTAGGAGCCCCATTATTCTCAAAGAACATCACTTCCTGCCTTGGCCGTTTCTGTTGTTTTCTAATGAGTATTGTTTGGTTTTGAAATTCCACATGATTAAAATCAGAGCAGAACAACAAAATCAACAGTCTGTCCTCTTCATTATTTCTTGCTTTCTGTATTTTATAGGTACATAAAATGTTAGTGTCAAATAGATTTGACTGCATTAAAATCAAATTCAAATTCAAAATCAAAATATAGCTAGATAAATTAAATTGAATTTAAAGTTAATTAGGTATTATTTAAGGAAAAGGCAGTCTCTTTCATTCTTACGCCTGATTCTCTTCCATTCCTGCTTAGTTTCCTTGGATACAATTAGAGTACAGGTACTACAGTACCAAGACCTTTCCAGTTTTCACTACTACAAAATATGTATATATTAAGGATTTGTATGGGACACACCACATACATTTTGATATTACTTAAGTGAATTGTTAATATTGGTTGTGCTTAACCAACTCCTTTCAAGGGAGATGGCAGAGTAGAAAATGCAAGAAACTGTAAAGACATTTATTGTTAACAAGCAATACAGACAAAATGCTGGAGGAACTCAGCAGGCAAGGCAGCATCTATAAAAAGGAGTAAACAGTTGAAGTTTTGAGCCGAGACCCTTCATTAATACTCCTGTTCACGGTTTATGTTGATTGTTTATTCTTTTCCATAGATGCTGCCTGGCTTGCTGAGATACTCCAGCATTTTGTGTGCATTGCTTGGATTTCCATCAACTGCAGATTTTCTTGTCTTCATTGTTAACAAGTTACTTGCACTAAGCACATCAAATACATTCAGGTTAGAATTGTTCAGATTGAACAAAAATGATCAAAGCCAAGCCAAGCTTCAAGGGAAAGCTGCAACCTTCGGATATTTAAAGAGAGGCATTAAAAAACACAAATCATTTGTTAAAGCATGATCAAAAAAACACCCAATCAGGTGTTGGATCCGTGTCAGGCGAGGGAAAGGGGATATGCAGCCAGCGCAGAGTACACATGTGGTCATTCCCCTCAATAACAAGTATATTGTTCTTAATACTATTAGGGGGATGATCTTGCAGAGGAAAACCACAGCAGTAGCAGTCAGGTCACTGCCACTGAGTCTGGCTCCATGGCTCAGAAGGGAAGCGGGAGGAGAAGAGGCAAGCATTAGTGAGAGGAATTCATTGATTAGGGGAACAAATAGGAAGTTCTGTGGATGAGAACAAGATTTTCTAGATGGTATACTGCCTCTAGATATATTGTCATGGAAATCATTATTGAGTGCCTAGCATTCTTAAGGGGGAGGATCAGCAGCTAAAAGTTGAGGACAGTAACAGGCAGGAAGGGTGATGACATCAAGACGTACAAAAAAGCTGGATGAACTCAGCAGGTCGGGCAGCATCCGTTGAAAGAAGCAGTCAACGTTTTGGGTCGAAACCCTTCGCCAGGACTAAAGAAGGAGGGGGCAGGGGCCCTATAAAGAAGGTGGGGAGAGGGTGGAAAACCAATCAGGAAAGATCAAAGGGTGGGGGAGGGGAAGCAGGGAGTGGATAGGCAGGAGAGGTGAAGAAGGAATCTAAGGGGAAAGCACTATGGGTAGTAGAAGAAGGTGAGAGGTGATAGGCAGCTAGAAGAGGAGACAGAGTAGAGGTGGGATGGGGGAAGGGAGAGGGAGGGAATTACCGGAAGTTGGAGAATTCGATGTTCATACCAAGGGGCTGGAGACTACCCAGACGGTATATGAGATGTTGTTCCTCCAACCGAAGTTTGGCCTCATCATGGCAGTAGAGGAGGCCATGTATGGACATATCCGAATGGGAATGAAAGGGAGAGTTGAAGTGAGAGGCAACCGGGAGATCCTGTCTGTTGTGGCGGACGGAGCATAGGTGCTCGACGAAGCGGGCCCCCAAACGACCCGAAACGTTGACTGCTTCTTTCAACAGATGCTGCCCGACCTGCTGAGTTCATTCAGCTTTTTTGTACGTCTTGATTTGACCACAGCATCTGCAGTGCACTTTGTGTTTAGGAAGGGTGATGAGGTCCTGCAAAGTTAGTGCACGGTGTTAGCTGATAAGTTAAAGGGCAGGACCTCCAGGGTAGTGATCTCAGACCTGCTACCCAAGCTAGTGAGGCTAGAAATATGAATATAATACAGTTGAGCAAGTGGCTAAGGAGATAGTGCAGGAGGAAGGACTTCAGACTTTTGGTCATTGGGTTCTCTTCCAGGGAACATGAGGCCTGTACAAATAGGGCAGTGTGCACCGAACTTGAGAGGCATCAATATCCTAGCTGGAAGGTTTGCTAGTGCTGCTCTGGGGTAGGGGGGGATGTGGAGTGGAGAGGGTTAAGTTGGAGTTGAGGAAGGAGGAAACCAAGATTTGGGGCATCGTGGACAACAAGGAAGGATATCAAAGCTTGCAGCAGGATCTGGACCAGGTGAGGCTGAATTTAGAGTGCAGTTCTGGTCACTTAGCTGTAGGAAAGATATGAGATTGAAAAGAGTACAGGGAAAATATTAATTGGCTATGTCTTTATTCACTGGAGCATAGGAGAATGAGGGGAAATTTGATACGTGTACAAAATTATGAGGCATATAGATAGGGCAAATGCAAGCAGGATTTTTCCATTGAGATTAGGTGAGACAAAAACTTGAGCTCATAGGTTAAGTGTGAAAGTTGAAATATTTAAGGGAAACCTGGGGGAAAATTCTTCACAGAGGATGATGCAAGTGTGGAATGAACTGTCATCGGAAGTGGTGGATGCAGGATTGATTGCAACATTTAAGAGAGATTTGGATGGGTACTGGATGGGAGGGATATAGAGGGCTATGGTCCAGCTGAGGGTTGATGGGACAAGACAGAATAACAGCTCTGTGACTCTTATGACTATGATCTTGGTTCGGATAGGTATAAAGAACTACTTAAACTTTCTGTTTTTACAATTTAAAGTTACAATATAAACAACCTTGAGAAAATCATATACCACTAACTCTAACTCTGCATTACTGTTTAATTATGTCATCTTTATACTGTAAAGTACCTATTCTGAAAAACAACAAGCTCCTTTAAAATCTTCAGCTATAACATGCAACCTAATGTTGACCAAGCTCCAGTAGTAGCAATAAGTTAATTGTGGATAAAGGCTATTTAATATCCTCAAAATCCTAGTCACGTGCATGCTTCACATTTAATAAGAAAATCATCTATACAGGTCTGTTTTGAGCCTAGTTGTGCTTCAGTCTCCACAAAGTTGAATTAACCATCAGTCATTTTCATCCTGAATATTTCTTCTGATATAGGTTCCACCTTGATTCACAGGAGCAGAACAAAATAAGTTAGTTGTGTGCTTGTAATTCTTATTGACCTTCATTACAATTTTTCATCTCTCCAGGATTAATTTAGGGAGATGTAATGTCTTGATTTTTTTTCTTTTACAACCAATTCTGCCCTGTTTATTTATTTTTTGTACTATTTATTTATTTATTTATTTATTTTTGTAGAGTAGTTATTCTTGCCTTACACAGTGCTACTACTACAGAACAACAAATTCCATGATGTATGTCAGTGATAATAAACCTGATTCTGCTCCTGATTTATTTCTCTGAGACAATCAGGACTGAAAGCATCCTTACTGCTTCCCTGCTTCCCTGCAGTAGCTACTCTCTGCAACCTCCCTACTTCATCCTGGTTTCTGTTGTCTACATTCTCATGTCATGAATAGCTTATTTTACCCACGAGATTGACCTTCACATTCAAAATAACTGCTTTTATCAGTTGTGCAATGTTCACTGTATGGTTCTGCACTTTAACGATCACCTACTGGTGGGGAAGTGCTTTATACTTTTTATTATCTTGTTTATAAGATTTTGATGCATAATCTTTTCAGTTTAAATCTGAACAATAGAACAAAATAAACATTGCAGATTTTAAGCATTACTGGGGTAACAGTCTGGCTGATTCAAGGATAAACCTATTAGTTATTGCATCTTTGTTTATTTGAGCTGTGGTATGTTTGCTCAGATCATAATTGTGCACTGGGGATAACTTGTACTTATTTCTTGAAGTTTGAAAAGTCAATGTTCTATAGACAGTGAAGATAATATTCAGCAATATGTTAATGATGTATAATAATTTCAGTTAAAATGCAACCTGCAAATGAATAATCAGTTGCAGTTTTCATGCAAGTGAATACTTCCTCATACAGAATATATTTAGGATGCAAGTAATCAACTGGACAATGTTCAATATTGATATTTGACAAATTAATATTTGATATTTGCACTTTGGGAAAGAGACTCTGTCTACCCTATCTGTGCCTCTCCATTTGATGTTAGATTACCCTTCTGCCTTCAATGTTACAGACAAAATAATTCATATTTAACCAGCCTCACCTTACAACTAATGCACTCCAATCCAGACAGCATCCAATTAAATCTTATGTACAGTCGGCCCTCCTTATCCACGGGGGATTGGTTCCGGGACCCCCCGCGGATACCAAGATTCGTGGATGCTCAAGTCCCTTATTTAATATGTATCAGTGCGGTGTTCTTTAGGACCCGGCTGAACCCCAGACTTTACTTAACATCTCACCATGCGGTGGACATTAGGACCTGGCGTCGCAGCTCTGAATCCGCAGTGTTTCTATTCACGAAAATAATCACGATCGCGATTGAAAATAAGGTGGAAATAACAAAGCGATTGGAAAGAGGTGAAACGCCATCGGTCATTGGAAAAGCATTAAGCTACAATTGGTCAGCGATCGGAACAATTTTAATGGAGCATATGAAAGGCCCTGTCCCGATGAAAGCTACAATTATTACTAAACAACGCAGTGGTTAAATTATTGAAATACGTATGTTTCTTAAGTGTTTTATATGCATAGAAAGGTAAAATATGTACTATATACTAAGAATAACGCTTGACTAACTGACGCTGAATAATACCGCATGTGCCTGTTCCAACTTCAAATCCGACTTAAAGACGGACTCAGGAACGGAACTCATTCATAACCCGGGGACTGCCTGTACTTTTAAGTCATTTCTAGATTACTTATAATACCTAATATAATGTAAAGCTATGTAAATAGTTGTTATACTGTATTGTTTAGGGAATAATGACAAGAAAAAATAGTCTGTACATGCTCAAGCAACGGGCGCTGGAGAGAGAACTTCCGGGTTTTCCCGATCCGTGGTTGGTTGAATCCGCGCATACAGAATTCACGGATAAGGAGGGCCGACTGTATATGTTAAGAGTAATTTCAGCCATGGTCTTGGTTAATTACTGGCACTTACCCTCTCTGTTATACTCCCAAGTGTTTGAAAGTATTAAAATAAATTTATGTTTTAGTGAATTGTGTATTAATTTATTTTGAGGATTATACAAATATGGTATGATATTTGTCATACATCTATAGTGATTTTTACATTCAGTAACAGTCCTAACCCATTTCTAAATACAAACAAAGTGAACTTTGTTTTATTAGTGTTAATTAAAAATATAACACGGGCATTGCATCTAATTTCAATACTCAAGATATAGAAAGGAGATGATAGGTATTACCTTTTGACTCAATGCTGCTGCGTGATCAAGTTTCCTTAAAATCAGGTCAAGTTTTGCAATAAATTGAGTAACATCTTGCCATCACATTTTTTAAAAAATGGCATTAATTTTATCCATTGTGGCCTTCATCGGCAAGGACAGCAGTTACTTTATTTTTCCAGCTGCCTTGTAAATTTAAATAGAGGAGCCTATCAATCTTTGAGGTGTGGCCTCACCAGTACCATACACAATTCTAACAATACTTCTGTGTATCTCAGCTTCAGCTCACTTATAAAAGCCAATATGCTATTTGCCTCCAGTTTTTCTACTTAGATGATAGTCTGCCTTTAGATTACTCATACCCAAATGCATGATCTTATACTTGCCCATATTAAACTTCATTTGCTAAGTTTTCACTCATTCACTCAGCCTATAGATATCCTGTTGTAGAGTGAAATTCTCCTTGCAATATACCCTCCCAGCTATTTCCTGTTATCAACAAACTTGAATGCCTATTCTTTTGCCCCTCTTTCAGATTATTAAGATAAAAGGCCAGGAACTGATTTTTGGAGCATTCCACTACCTAACCAGCCTGGTAAAAAAAAAACTTTATTGCATTTTCTTTTCTTAATATTAACATATGGAGTTGGTTCTTTTCATGGAACTGTTACAGACAAAATCAAGAATTTATATGATGAGTCCAGTTAATGGAATGTTTTAAAATGTTGATGGAATGGATCTTCATAATGATGGAATATCAAACATAAATCAGTGTATGTTTATAATGATGATGTTTACCCCTAATTAAGTGTCAAAAGAAACATCTGCCACACATAAACCCATACCTGAATGTTTGTTTCAGATATTCCTATGTGCAAGACATGAACTCTTTGATTTTATGATGACTTGAGAATCAACAGTGAGTGTCTTAGGCTTTTAGGCTTCTTGGAGCAATCTTTAGGTTGTGTTGGTTGTTGACACAAAAGATTAATTTCACTGTATGTTTCAGTGTTCATGTGATAAATGAATGTTGAATCTTGATCTTGACCCAATTTCTATTTGAATCCAATTTCCAGCATCCTTCCAAGTAATAAAAAAATTCCTTTAAGTATAATTGTGTACCTTGTTGATTTCCAAGCAAACTTCCGTAATCTGTAGCAAAATGACTGAAAATAGGTGGTTTCCAATTGTAAGCATCATTGCATGGTCTAGCATGTGAAATATTTGATCAGTGTTTGGACTTGAATTGGATTTGCAAAAATACATAGGGACCTTGTTTGGTGTTCTGGATGTGTATGAAAGAATGAGAGCACAAGTGGAATTGGAACCACAAGGGGTCATTATAGCATTACCTATAGAGAAATACATGACTCACCATGTTGCTCTATATGATGTTGAGATGCATCCCTACCTTCTCCACTCCTTCACACTGCCCTATCAAGAACTTGATACTGCTTTCACCATTGCTGCGTACTGCCTTGTCATGAATTTCATATAAAACTGTGCCCTTCACAGTACTGTGCTGGGTGACTGATGTCAACCCTCACCATTACTGGTACTCCTACCTTGAACTTATCAGCTCACTGCTTGGTTTGGAATCAGCCATTGAGACGATGTACAGCAACTGCTTACGAGGGCTGGCGTAATGCAAACAAGAATGAGCAGCGCAGGTAAGTGCAGAGCCGAAGGACCAAGGGCTATACTTGCACTGGCTGACATTGGTGGAAATGGTCAGCAGCTGCTTAAGAGAACAAGACCACTAGCTCATTGTTGTGGGAGCACAAGCGGAGGGGTGGTGACTCACATCAGATTCCTTACACTGTATAGGGGAAGGCAGAATTTTGCACCAGGCTCCTAGCATAGCCAATATGCTGCTTGGATGGGGTACCTGTGATATTTGGGTTAGAAAACTATGAGAATTGTAATAAATCTAACACTAAACCAATCAAACTTTCCATCCCAAATAAATTACAGATCAGAATCTCTCTGCATTTTATTGCATTTTTGTAGCTTTTCTGTATCTTTTGCCCATCACTTCTGATTTGCTGAGTTTTCCATGCCTTTCTGTCCCTTCTACGGACAAACTTATTTAAAATGGTGTTGAGATAAATGGCTTTTCTCTGTCTAGTGTGAAAATCTTCAGTGAGAATCTGCTATAATTGTCTTCTAAGTGTCAGATTTGCATGTAAATTTTCTTCAATTTTCCATTTTTCTTTTCTCAGTTGAAATGCCTTGGGTTATGGACCTAAATGTTCAGACCTCAATAAATTACATTCAACACAAATGCACAGATACCTGGTATCCATGTACATCTTAATTCACTATGTTTTAGTATATTTTATTATTTCAAAAAAATTTTCTCACTCTAAGTTACTTGTGTCTGTTCTGCCCTGGGTTCACATTCATTGCCCTCACTCATTTATCTCTGCAAAGGGGTAAGATGTGCAGCTCCTAGGTCTCATCTAAGACAGAATTAGATGACAGTAAACAGAATTTGGTTTTATTTTGTATCTTGTCCTGGTGAAGGATCTCGGCCTTAAATGTTTATTCCTCTATGGATGCTGCCTGACCTGCTAAGTTCCTGCAGCATTTTGTGTGTGCTGCTCTTAAGTTTCAGTATTTGAAGAATCTTTTGTGTTTATTTTAATTACCCTTCCCTATAAAAACCCTTCGTCTATAATTTCACCAATAAAGATTGTTTCCATATATCTGTTTATATTATTTTGTGATACAGTATTAATGTTTTGTTTAATTCCAGCATGATATACAAAATTAGTTTAAAGTTAGATATACAAAATCAGACATAATCCATTCATCACAATTGCATGCTAAATCCTTTTGATTAAATACAGGAAAAAAGAAGTTGGAAGTACTTAGTAAGCCAGGCTGCAACAGTGGGAGGAGAAATAGCTAGTATTTCAGGTTGAGAAGGAGTTTCTGTAACAAAGGATTCTTCTTGACTTGACATTTTAGCTGTGCTTTTCTTCTCACAGATACAACTTGACCTGCTTAGTATTTCCAGAATTTTCTGTTTTTTTTCTGAGTTATAGCATCTGCAATAACTGAATGTCTTTGATTAGTAACCACCGTGTTGAAGTGACCATTCAGTTGCATTAATAGTGTTCTAATATCTGATAGTGCTCTAATTAGTACCACTTCAGAGAATTGAGCACAGTTCAAACTGACACGCTGGAGCATGAGAGCTTGTGCGACACTAAGGGAGGCACTGCCTTTCAGAAGATAGAGTACTCTTTAGCTGAGACATTGTGTCAGATGCTATTCTAAGAGAGGTGGAAGTAATCAAAAGTTCCTGAGGCCAATTTTACGCTTCATTCATCATTAAAATAGATCATAATCATACTGGCTCTATGTCCAAATTTGTTGTCTTTGTTCCCACAGAAAAACAAGTCACAACATTGTAATAGTTGTGAAGCATTTGGGATATCGTGTAAAAGTTGCTGTGTAAATACAAGTTATTTCTCCTATGCATGTAAAAGATTCTACAGTTTAGAAATGTGTTTGCAAGAGAAGAAATCAGAAGTGAAATCCTTATTCACTGGATGCCTAAATATTATGTTTAACATCACTACATGGAACTACTTACAGATTTATTGTAAAATATCATGTTTTAATGCCTATATTGCAATATGGTAATGATAGTAAAATGTACAATGTGAGGATTGAATTTAATGAACAAGTACAATAAGTATTCGTTGTGTGTTTCATGACTCTTAGATGTCCGAAACTGCTTTACAACTAGGAGATTTTTCTTGATTATTTTATTTAGAGATACAGCGTGTTACAGGCTGTTCTGGCCCACCAAACCGTGCTGCGCAGCAACCCACCAATTTAACCCTAGCCTAATCACAGGACAATATACAATGACCAATTAACTTACTAACCTTTGGACTGTGGGGGGGGAATCTAGAGCATCCAGAGGAAACCCACATGCACATAGGAAAAATGTACAAACTGTCTTACAGAAGATGACACTTTGATGGCGGAAGCTGTAATAGTGTCATGCTAAATGCTACACTACCGTGGCTCTCCCTGTTTTTGAATATAGAAAACACATGACCCATTCCTAAGTTACATTTTATTGATTCTACTAGACAGAACCTGGAAAATGCAAGTCTTATTTCAAATGGCTCTGTGATTTATTCACAATATTACATTTAGATTAGCAGTGTAGCCTTGAGCTAAATCAATAAATGTGCATTCCATTTCCATCTGCCACCCCCAGAAAATGATGACTTTTTATAGTATTCAGTATTAGATAACTACATAATAGCTGAATTATCTTATTACTTTGATTTGTTGAAGTGACCCATTCTTATAAATACATAGCCACTTTAATTTGCATATATCAGTTTAAAAGTTGTGGATTTTATTTCTTTCTATTTGGAGTGCTTTAAATGTTGTTATTTAGTGACACCAAGAGGTGGAATACAGAAGTGCAGTTCCAGTAAGTCAAACACTGGTCACTACAGTTGTGCTGCACCAGAAGAGATCAGTGAATAGCTTTTTATTTATTAAAATTAAATAAAAATGCCCCAAGTCCAGAACTTAGTGACATGTAATCTTAAATGTAGGGTTCTCTTTCTTTTATGAAGCTACTATTATACTTACGATGAAAAGCAGAGGCACCAGTACGAACCTCTAGGGACCACTACTGGTCACATCCCACCAGAGACTGGGCTTCTCATTGCCATTCTCTGCCTCATATTTATATAGTAATTAAAACTGACATGACAGAATTGTGTCTTGTTTTCAGTACTTGCACTTTTGCTTATAATCTCCTGAGGAACCATGTTAATGCTTTCTGTAAGTCCAAAATTAAATTGCTTTTAATTCAAAAGTTGTTCATATTAGCCATTGGCCATTTATTAGAGAACACAGCAATAAATCAATATAGCTCAAGCCCACTATGTCTGAGCCAATCATGTTGCTAATTTAAACCGCATCTTTGCTTGAATGTGTTACATCGCAATTCACTGCCTGTTTATATGTCTGTCTAACTTAGTCTGTCCACTTGCACCTCTTCCTGACAGCACGTTCCAGGCACCTACCACTCACTCTCTGAGGAAAAAACAACTTGCCACCTTAAAGCTATACCCTCTAATATTTGAAATTTCTACCCTGGGGAAAAGTCATACTTTCATCAGTGTTGTGCTGGTGAACTTCTTCTGCACCCTCACAAAGTCGCCAAGTCCTCCTGAAATGTAGCGATGTGAACTGCACTCTATAGTCCAAATGTGGCCTAATCAAAGTTTGATACAGCTGTAACATGACTTCTTGTCTTTTATACTCAATTTACTGACTGAAGAAGAGAAATATACCATATGCCTACTTTACCACCCCACATACATGTGTTGCCACCATCATTGAGATAGACGTATTAATTATTTATACATTAATGCTCCTGTGTCCTGAGAAGGGATATAAGGTTGCCAGTGTTTGTGGAACATAGTTTGAGAAAGATGAGTGAGTGCAAAGGAAAAAATTATGCCAACAAATCTTATATTTTCTTTCAGTGTTGTGCGCAAAAAGTCTGGCCAAGAAGGATTTTTTCAGTGAGTATTAAACTTTACTGTCTATATTGTTACTGAGGAATAAAGCTTAATTATTCCATAATGGAAAAGTGGGTCCAGAATTATTGCGTACCCAGTAATAGCTAGGAAACTGACCGTATAAATTAAAAATGCAACAGTTACCTTTGTTTCTATGTGAACTATTGCTCCAAATATGGAGTACTTTGGTAAAGTCTTATGCAGAACTGCTATTTTACTAAGGAAGTGGATGTTCTGATGGAAGAAGCAAGATGGAAGAGGGCTGGCATGTTTCAGGCCGTCATACATGCACTAAGTGTCTGAAAAAATTTTAGATCATCTCCTGTATCTATAGGTTGAAATTCTGTTGTGTGAGGAAAATTGTGAGACCTCCAGCCTCCCAGGTAACTACATCTGTACCAGTTGGACTGAGCTGCAGCTCCTCAGAGAAAGTGTTAAAGAACTGGAACTGCAACTTGATGATCCACGGCCCATAAGGGAAACTGAGGAGATGATAGACAGGAGCTACAGGGTGATTGTATGAGGCTGCTGAATGGCTGACTGTCAGGAGAGAGAAGGGAAATAGACAGCCAGCACTGAGTACCTCTGTGGCCGTTCCCCTCAATAACAAGTATACCGTTTTGGATACTGTTGGGGTGGGGGAGTGGAAACAACCTACCAGAGCTTAACCGCAGCGACATGGTGTCTGTCATTGGGTCTGGAGCTGTGGCTCAAAAGGGAACGGGGCAGAGAAGGAATGCAGTGCTGGTAGGAGGTTCCATCGTTAGAGGAGTAGATTGGAGGATTTGTGGATGCAATAGAGAAACCTAGATAGTATGTTGCCTCCCACGTGCCGGAATTGGGGACATCTTGGATCATATCCACAACATTCTAGAAAGGGAGGGGGAGCAGCCAGGTGTCTTGGTACATATTGGTGCCATTGACATAGGAAGGAAAAGAGTGGTGGTCCTAAAGAGAGAATGTAGAGAGGTAGGTAGAACGCTGAAAAGCAGGACCTCAAGGGTAGTGATCACTGGATTGCTGCCTGTGCCACATGCCAGTGAGAGCAGGAATAGGATGATTTGGCAGATGAATGCATGGCTCAGAAACTGGTGTAGCTGAAAGGGTTTCATATTATAAATCATTGGGATCTCTTCTGGGGTAAGTAGACCTGTACAAAAGGGACGGACTACACCTGAACCCAAGGGGGGGGGGCCCAATATCCTTGCGGGCGGTTTTGCTGGAGCTGTTTAAACTCAGGGAGGGGTTTAAACTAATTTGGCAGGGGGATGGGAAATGGAGTGATTGGGCTGAGGGATGTCAGTTTACAAGCAGATGTAGCATAGAGTGAGACTATCAGGAAGGACAGCTGATGATTAGGCAACATTCTGGTCAGTTGGATGAGTTGCACTGTAAAAGGGGGACAAAATTGAAAAGGATGACAAATACAGGACTGGAGGTGTTACATCTGAATGCACACAATAAATGAAATACGTACTGTAGATGACCTTGTAGCGCAGTTAAAGATTTGCGGGTATGATCTTGTTGGCATCACAGAGCCATGGCTGGAAGATGATTGTAGTTGGCAGCTTAATATCCAAGGATACACAATCTATCAAAAGGGCTGGTGGGTATGTAGAGGGGCTGGGTTGCTTCTGTTGGTAAAAAATGAAATCAAATCCTTAGAAAGAACTGACATAGGATTGAAAGACAGAATCCTTATGAGTAGAGCTAAAAATCTGCAAGAGTAAGAAGACTTTGATGGAAGCCTTTTCTTGGCCTCCGAACAGTAGCCATGACATGGTTTACAAATCACAGCAGGAGATTGAAAAAGCATATTAAAAGACAATGTTATGTTAGTCATGGGGTTTTCAATATGCAGATAGATTGGGAAAATCAATTTGATGCTGGATCTCAAGAGAGAGGGAATTTGTGGAATGCCCCCGAGATAGCTTTTTGGAGCAGCTTGTGGTTGAGCCCACTAGGTATCAGCAATTCTGGATTTGGTGTTGTGTAATGAATCAGATATGATTAGGGAGCTAAAGGTAACGGGACCTTTAGGAAAGAGTAATCATAATATGATTGAATTCACCCTGCATTTTGAGAGGGAGAAGCTAAAGTTGGATCTATCAGTACTGAACTGGGGTAAAGGGAATTACAGAAGCATGAGAGAGGAGTTGGCCAAAGTTGATTAGAAGGGGACACTAGCAGGGATGATGGCAGAGAAGCAATTACTGGACTTTCTGGGAGCAATTTGGAAGGTGCAGGATTGATACATCCCAAAGAAGAGGAAATATTCTAAAGGAACTATTCAAGGGAAGTTAAACCAATATAAAAGCAAAGGAAAAGGCATATAATAGAGCAAAAATTAGTGGGAAGTTAGAGGATTGGGATATTTTTTATAGGCAGCTAAAAAGCCATAAAGTGCAAAAAGATGAAATATGAAGGTAAGCAGGCCAATAATACAAAAAATGATACCAAAAGATTTTGCAGAAATATGTGAAGTAAAAGAGAGATAAGAGTAGCTATTGGACTGCTAGAAAATGACGCTGGAGACAAGGAAATGGGGGATGAACTGAATGAGTACTTTTCTTCACTGTGGAAGATGCTAATAGTATGCTGGAAGTTCAAGAGTGTCAAAGGCCAGAAGTGAGTGCAGTTGATATTACTAGGAGGATGGTGCTTGGCAAATTGAAAGGCCTGTAGGTGGATAAGTCACCTGACCTGATGGACTACACTCCAGGGTCCTAAAAGAGGTAGCTGAATAGATTGTGGAGGTATTAGTAATGATCTTTCAAGAATCAATAGATTCTGGCATGGTTCCGGAGGACAGGAAAATTGCAAATGTCACACCACACTTAAAGATCGGAGTGAGGCAGAACAAAGGAAATTGTGGGCCATTTAGCCTGACCTCGGTGGTTGGGAAGATGTCAGAGTTAAGGATGTGTTTTCGGGGTACTTGGAGCCATATAACAAAATAGGCCAAAGTCAGTATGATTTTCTAAAGGGAAAGTCTTGCCTGACAAATCTGTTGGAATTCTTTGAAGCAATAACAAGCAGGATAGACAAAGAATAATCGGTGGATGTTGTGTGCTTGGAATTTAAGAAGTCATTTGACAAGGTGCCACACATGGGGCTGCTAAACAAGACAAGAGCCCAGGATATTACAGGAAAGATACTAGCATGGATAGAGCATTGACTGATTGTCAGGAGGCAAAGAGTGGGAGTAAAGGGGTCCATTTTGGATTGGCTGCTGGTAACTAGAGGTGTTCCACAGGGGATCTGTGTTGGGACTGCCTCTTTTTACATTGTATGTCGGCGATTTGGATGATGAAATTGACAGCTCTGTGACCAAGTTTGTGGATGATACGAAGATAGGTGGAGGGTCTATGTGGAGCGTAAGTGTGGAGGAAGGAGAGAGGCTTGAAAAGGACTTAGACAGATTAGGAGAATGGGAAAAGAGGTGGGGGATGGAATACAGTGTTGCGAAATGTTTAGTTTTTACACTTCACTAGAAGGAATAAAAGCATAGACTATTTTTTAATTGGGCAGAGAATTTTAAAAAATCCAAGGTGCAAAAGGATTTGGGAGTCCTTGTGCAGGATTCCTAAAGTTTAATTTGCGCTTTGAATCGGTGGTGAGGAAGTTGACTGCAATGTTAGCATTTATTTCAAGAGGATTAGAATATAAAAGCAAGAATGTAATGCTGAGGCTGTATAAGGCATTGCTGAGGCCGCACTTGGAGTATTGTGAGCAGTTTGGGTCCTTTATTTAAGAAGGGATATGCTGACATTGAAGACGTTGGAAAAGGTTCAGTGGAGGTTCACGAGGATGATTCAATGAATGAAAGGGTTATCATATGAGCAGCGATTGAAGGCCTATACTTGCTGGAATTTAGAAAAATGAGGGGTGGGGGGATCTCAATAAAACCTAGTGAATGTTGAAAGGCCTAGATAGAGTGGGTATGCAGAGGATGTTTTCTTTGATGAGGGAGTCTAGATTCAGAGGCCACAGCCTCAAAATTAAAGGGATATCCATTTAGAGGAATTTCTTTAGCCAGAGGGTGGTGAATCTGTGGAATTCTTTGCCACAGGCAGTTGTGGAGGCCAGGTCACTGGGTCCATTTAAGGCAGAGGTTGATAGATTCTTGATCAGTTAGAATGTGAAAAGTTATGGGGAGAAGGCAGGAGAATGAAGTTGAGAGGGAAATGATTAACTGTGATGAAATGGTGCAGCAGACTCAATGGGCCAAATGGCCTAATTCTACTCCTATGTCTTATGGTCTTAAGAATTGTCAAATGTCCTCTGGATAAGAATAACATTGCAAAAGTTCAAAATTCTACGGCTATGTTAAAGAGCTGAAGATGGTCACCACAGTTAAACAGCAAAAAGAACATAATAAACCCCATGCAATCCATTCACTTGCTTTATCATGCACCATTGGCCCAGAGCCTCTAATTCCATGTAGGGCTTCGCAACCATTTCAGACCTGCTGAAACTGATCTGAAAGCAAGTCATCGTTGACAGTAAAGAACTGTTTAAGAAGAATCCAAAGTGAAGTTAATGCATTCATGGAGCAGAGCGCTTTCAATGTGCACATAAAAGACTGCAGTGAAGCATTAGCGCCAGTGTGTGATAACATTGGGCGGATGGTAGTAGAATATAGTCATGGTCTATTTATGTATCTTCCTTTGTTTCCTCATCAAAATCTATTAGCATTATTCCCTTCTATCACATGTGCTTGTCTAGCTTTCACTTTAATGCATCTTAACTGTTAGCTTCAACCACTGTAGAAGCGATATTCTGTCCTGCTACTTCTTAGGTAGATGAAATTTCTTCTGAATTCCCTTATGGATTTCTTGCCAAATTATGTATATTATGGCAGATAATTATGTACATCCTAAACGAGAAAATATTCTCCCTGTATACACTCTCAAAACCTTTAGTCATTTGAAGCAGCTCTCTTAGATTACCCATTAAGTCTATAAGAGAAGGAATTTAAAATTTCTTATTCGACTTAATGATCTGCAAGTTAAAATTCTATGTAATTTCTGTCAATGTAGGATTCATCTTTCATGGATTTTTCTCAGAAATTAAGTTTTTAGTTTCTTAAAATGTTGCTTAATTTTAAAATCTGAAATGAGAAAATATTTATGGTATAGTTTATTTTTAGTATATTTGCCTTGCACAGGATTACCTGACCCCTTTGCCAAAATTATTGTGGATGGCTCCGGGCAATGTCACTCAACAGATACAGTGAAAAACACGCTTGATCCAAAATGGAACCAACACTATGACTTGTGAGTATAGTTGAATATGAGTTACAATTTTGAGGTGCATTGTATTATTTGATGCTAATTTGTTAGCCTTTAAAGGGCTTCTGAATTAGTGTGATTTAATTCTATAGGTTGACAATGTACAGGAAATAGTGATTTGTATCTGCACATTTGGGACTTCTACAAATATGCATTGAACTTGGAAGTCCTGAATGTTATGGCACCTATTTGTAATCCTTTAATTAATTACATTCAGACATTGGAATCCACACAAGAAGCTTGAAGTTGTGACATTCCCCCAGTATTTGCATCAGGAAAACTGCCTGAAAACATGTCCAAATTATGTCTTCGTAGATAGGAAATGTTGCGTGGAGCCAAAGCTATTAAGTTCAGTAAAATGTACTTTTTTGTTTTGTTTAATGTTCTTAGATGATTCTGTTTCTGTTCTCAATATTTAATGTTTTTAATTGCTTTAGACTTTCAGCAATATTAATTATTTGAAATTCTTGAGAGCTGACAACCCAGAAGATGTGGCTTAGTTAACTGTCAGTATAATTAAGAGTATTGTGGATGAGGATAAGCTCTCTCCCACCTATGGCATTTATGCAGGCAGCTGTTGGAGAGAAACAGGTTATGTGTAATTTGGAACTTGTCACCAAAGGTTCCACAACCATTAGTCTGTATTGAATATATCAATCAGGAATGAGTTCAAGACGCTTGTTGCAGTAGGCAATTCAGTGACAATATTATAACAAATCTTTCAGGTTATATACAGAAATAGAAATGCGCATTTGAATTAGAAGTAATTCTTTTTTATCCATGTAAAATAATGATTTGCGCAATAAAATATAGTGATGATAGTATTAATATATTTGGACAATTACAGACCTTGATATAGGGATGAAGATGTAGGTCATGTGTAGTCAGTATATTTTCTAGATTCATATTTTGACTCTATTTTATATTAATTTTAATGGAATATTTTCCAAAGTACTGTAGCGATGTACTACATACAGAGCTAGAAGCAACGACACACAGTTGTGTTACGACTGTGCCCCAACTCTGAGGGGCCGAAGGGTACAAAGTAGCCCCCTCCTTTTTGAGAATCGCAAGATCACTATTAATTCAGGTCAGGAGACCCAGGAAATGAGAGAGAGACGTTTAGAATGTGTCCTGGCCTCCGCGATACAAAGCCACGGATAACGGCCATTGTCTCTTGGAGACGGAATTATGTATTGAGTACTGTACTATTCATTGAAGCCCTCAGGGAATGACCAGAGTGGGCTGGTTGAGGGATTGCATCATCCCAACCTGATTGACATCTGAGACCCCGTGAGTAAGGATAAAAGAGGGTCTGGGGAACAAGCCCTTGAGACGCACCAGGAGAAATGCTAGAAATCCCGTGACAGCGTTTAATAGCGACAGCCGGTGGGGCCCGCGTGCGTCCTTTCCCATTGCCTGGGATTGGCGGGACTGACCACAGAAGAACGGCTTAGCTGAAAAGAAAAGGACACCAACGAAATTTCGAAGGATCGACATCATAAAAAAGGAAACTCTGGCAAGTTCTAAAAATCTGTCTCTCTCCACCAGAAGACTGAAGCCTGTATGAACTGAATGACTTTTATATTTCCATCGGACAATACATTATCCCCTAGACAACGATAGAGCTATTTCTTATTGATTATTATTATACCCGCGCTTTTAGATTTCGTATTGATGACGTATATTATCTGTATGTTTGCATTGATATTATTTTTGTGTATTTTTATCAATAAATACTGTTAAAAATAGTACCATCAGACTTCAATGGGCCTCTCTATCTTTGTTGGTAAGTGACCCAGTTACGGGGTACGTAACACTAGAAACAACGACACACAGTTGTTAAGTCGTTTGGAGACTAGTTTATTAAAACTTCGCGGCGCTGGCTTTTAATCCCTAGCTCCCGCCCTCTCCAGGCGGAAATGACATCAGAGGTGCATGATCAAAGTCCCTCCCCGCGCGTGGGCTATTTGTGAGCCGATTCATCTGCACAGAAAGTGGGTCGCCACAGTACACAATATAATTGCTTTATGGAAATAAATCTATAGATTCCTGAGTGATAGATTACCGTAGATGTCGGATTATAAGCCGCTACTTTTTTCCCATGCTTTGAACAGCATTGAACATAGCGGCTTATAATAAGGTGCGGCTAATAGAAAGTTTTTTCCCATGCCGCCAAAACATTTTGCCTCGTAACAGTAGACCAATAAAATTGATGAGTAGTTCACAGAGGTCCAATGAAATTGTACGATAAATCAAGCGCACTTCACAAATTATTGTAAATCAGCCATTTGTACTCACCCTCATCAACATGGAAAACACTCGAAGAAAAGCGTATGATGCAGCTTTTAAGTTAAAGGCAATCAATCTGGCGGTTGAACAAGGAAATCGAGCTGCTGCGTGTAATCTTGGCATACATGAATCGATGGTGAGACGGTGGAGATTTAATTTGGGACTGCCGCTTCAGGTCAGGAATGGCTCACGTGATATTAGACAGCAGTACAAGGGAGGGAGGGAGCGAAACTGAGGATTCCGCTGCACCGAAACTGCTAGCGATTCAGTAAACAAAAAAACAGTAAAACTCGTGTGTGAATGGTATCGGGCCAATAAGGACACAAGTGTCCGATGTTACCAAATACCGGTAGGTATAACAAAGTTTAGCCTTACCAAATATGTGTAGCGAGGGTTTGGTTTGGGGGAAAAAGGAGTATAAATAAGAGCAGAATGTAAGGGGAAGGCAAAACGCGTTCTGCAATAAAGCCACGCTGCACTGTAATCCGGTGTTGGTTGTCTCTCTTCCAAAACGAACACAGGGCAGAATTTGAAGCCCAACACGTGTAATATCTTTCTGTGTAAATATCTCATATTACAAGCGGCCGAAAATCCGGTGCGCCGAAAATCCGGTCCGCCGGAAATCCAGTGCGCCGAAAATCCGGTCCGCCGGAAATCCAGTGCGCCGAAAATCCGTTCCGCCGGAGATTCGGTGCGGCCTAAAATCCGATGCGGCCTGTATAATTAAAAAAATGATTTTATTTCTAAAATTAGAGCCAGCGGCTATTAATCAGGTGCGCTCTGTAGTCCGGAATCTACGGTAGGTGCCTTCTCCCTTAGATTCATCTTCTTCCATTCAGATTCTTTAAAATTAATTTGTTTATGTTTTCTCAGTTTGAATTTGCTTCAATTTGTGTTTATGTGCCTTTACCAAAGAAATGTTTGAGTTTTAAGCTCTATTTAAATGCCAAACTTCTGAGTTTGTTCTTCCAGCAATAATACTTGGAATGATCTTATTTTGATTTGATGTCATTATATTATTCCAAGGACTAACAGCTTCGGGTTTTATTGTACAACATCCATAAAACCATAAGACATAGAAGCAGTATTAGGCCATTCAGCACATCGAGTCTACTCTGCCAATCCATAATGGCTAATCCCAGATCCCACTCAACGCCATACACCGGCCTTCTCACCATATCCATTGATGCCCTGACCAATCACAAAGCTATGAACTTCTGCTTTAAATATACCCATGGACTTGGCCTCAACCGCAATATGTGGCAGAGCTTTCCACAGATTCACTGCTCTCTGGCTAAAAGATTCCTCCTTACCTCTGTTCTAAAAGGTTACCCCTCAATTTTGGGGCTGTGCCTTCTCGTTCTGGATACCCCCACCATATGAAACGTCCTCTCCACATCCACTTTATCTA
Source organism: Hemitrygon akajei (assembly GCF_048418815.1). Lineage (NCBI taxonomy): Eukaryota > Metazoa > Chordata > Chondrichthyes > Myliobatiformes > Dasyatidae > Hemitrygon > Hemitrygon akajei. Next base: position 39,898,787 of record NC_133134.1, on the reverse strand, counting down.
GTCCTTTCAATATTCAGTAGGTTTCAATTCCCCCCGTTCCCACATTCTTCTAAATTCCAGTGAGTACAGGCAAAAAACTGCCAATTGCTCTTCATATGTTAACCCCTTCATTCCCGGAATCATCCTTGTGAACCTCTTCTGCACTTTATCCAATGACAACACATCCGTTTTGAGAGATGGGGCTCAAAACAGCTGACAGTACTCCCAAGTGCGGCCTGACAAGTGTCTTATAAATAATCAGCATTATCTCCTTGCTTTTATGTTCTATTCTCCATGAAGTAGAATCCCAACATTGCATTTGCCTTCCTTACCACAGACTCAACCTGTAAATTAACCTCAAGGAGTCTTGCACAAGGACTTCTATGTCCCTTTGCACCTCTGATGCTTGAACTTTCTCCCCCATTTAGATAATAGTCTGTATTATTGTTCCTTTTACCAAAATCCATTATACAATTCCCAACATTGTATTCCATCTACCATTTTCATACCCATTCTTCCAATGTGTCTGAGTCCTGCTGCAGTTGTATTGCTTCCTCAGCACTAACTACCTCTCCACCCATCTTCATATCATCTGTAAATTTTGCCACAAAGCCATCAATTCCATTATCTAAATCATTTAACAAACTGAAAAGTAGCAATCCCAATACTGCCCTCTGAGAAATACCACTAGTCACTGGCAGTCAGCCAGAAAAGGCCCCCCTTATTCCCAATTGCTGCCTCCTGCTTGCCAGCATTCCTCTATCCAAGTCAGTATCTTTCATGTAACACCATAGGATTTTATCTTGTTAAGTAGCCTCATGTGTGGCATCTTATCAAATGCCTTCTGAAAATTCAAGTAAATGACATCTACTGCCTCTCCTTTGTCTATCTCATCCTTAATAATGGGCTCCAACACTTTCCCAACTACTGAGGTTTGATTAACTGGCCTATAATTTCCTTTCTTTTGCTTTCCTCCCTTCTTGAAGAATGGAGTGACATTTGCAATTTTCCAACCCTCCGGAACCATGCCAGAATCAAGTGATTCTTGAAAGATCATGACCAATGCATCTGTTATCTATTCAGCAAACTCTCTGGGAAGTGCAGGTGATTTATCCACCTTAAGACCTTTGAGTCTAGCAGTAAATGCAAATATTAAAGAAAACTGGACTAACTTTATTTGTTATTGAATGTGACTTGCTCTTATGATTTTAAAATGATTGTTAGAGTTACACTGGCCTGCATTCATAGAATACTGCAACATTAAAGGAGGCTATTCAGTCCATCATGTCTTTGAAAGAACTAACTGATTACCTCAAATTCTCTTTTTCCTTTAGGTATTTATCCAATTCCAGTTAAATTTATAATCTAATCTGCTTCCGCCGTCATTTCAAAGAATTCCGGTTACTCGTTCCTGCTCATTTCACTTCTGATTCTATTATTTATTCGCCATATTTGTCTTCTTTCTTCTGGCTACTAACCTCTCTGCCATTGAAAGCAGTTCCTCCTTATTTACTCAAGCCTAAGCGTTAATGACTTGGAATGTCCTCTTAATGTTTTCTGTCCTAATGACTTTCGCAGTTTTTGTAAACAGTATACAGTACTGAAATCCTTCATTTTTGACATTGTTCTAGTAAAGTGCGTGTCATAGGACTTGATATGTTTTGCTGAAATGTGGGGCAAAGTAGTAGCCTGGATGTGAACTACCGGTAACTAGAGTTACATAGAAGTTTGGATTACTCCCTTGCTTTCTGTACTTTTGCCATGGCTTGTAACGTCCGGGATCCTGTAAGCAATTTTGAATAATCCTGCTGTCTTGACCTTAAATCTGTGCTCTTACACTCTGCGTTCCTTTTTTCTTGCAGCTATAAGGGCTGTATTCACTAATAAAGTGAATCACTTGGTTACTAAGATATTTTAGGGTGTTGGTTTGTGGGAAAGTATGGATGTATAAATGACAATTAAGACAGATGTTGTCTTGGCTTTTACTGCAAGGGATTCAAAGTACTAAAGGAACAAAGACTTACTGGAGTAGTTGGCGAGACCATGTTTGGAATAACGTATTGTATTTGATTCCCTTAGTTTAAGAACATACTTGCTTTGGAAGTTCTGAAATTAAATTCAGAAAATTGATTTCTGCAACGAGAAGGTTTTTCCATGAAGAGAAATTGAGTATAGAGTAATCTTGCTGGACTTATGAAGAATAAGAAGTGATCTCATCAAGGCATATCAGATTCTGAGTGGAGTTGACATAACAGATTTCTAAAGATAGTTTTCCCACATCACGAAGTAGGAAGCATGATCATGGTATAATAGGTTTTTCATTTAGGATTGAGTTGAGATATTTGTTAATATGTAATTTAGTTGATCTTTGGAATTCTCTTTCAGAGTTTTGTGTGTACTCTGCTATTGATTACCTTCAAGGCTAAAATTGATCTTTACTTAGATAGTAAGGAAATTGGGATGAGGCAAAAAAAAGCAAGCCAGGATTAGTAATGTGCATATTGAATAGCAGTGCAAGCTCAATTTCTGCTACTTGTGTGTTTTTTCTTTTACTCCAGTCCAACTTGGTCTGCTTGGCATCTCCCTAATCTGATTTTTTGTTCTTCAGAAAGACTAAGGCAAGCCTCTTAAAATCACAGGCAAAACATTTGAAAAGGATATCAGGGGCAGCCTCTTGACATAAAAGGTGTTGTGTATTTGGAATGAGCTACTAGAAATAGTTGGGAGTTGGGCTAAAAGGCCTGTTGCCATGCTGTATGACTTTGTGGCTGCTTATTCTGATGTTATTTACTCCTTAGTTTAGATGCTTTATCTCCATAATGCTTTATCTCTATCCCTGTCCTATTACCAAATTAGTGTCAGCTGCTTCCATAGCACCAGATAAAATGTAAAATGATAGTCAGTTGTACAAATGAGGATTTGGTTCTTGTATCTGTGTCTGTGGTGCTATTTTGTTCTAATACTGATAACTTCTTACCTTTCAGGTACATTGGAAAAGCAGACTCAATTACGATAAGCATATGGAATCACAAGAAAATACATAAAAAACAGGGAGCTGGCTTCCTGGGTTGTGTTCGGCTGCTATCAAATGCCATCAGTAGACTAAAGGATACTGGCTGTATGTAGTCTATTTCTTGATTTATTTTTGAGCAGATATTTAAGGAAAAATAATTATTCAGTTGTGATGATGGATGAAAGCTACTACAGTGGATAAACCTTTGATTGTCTTGGTATACCGTCACCATTTGATTCAAATTTCACTGAAGAATATGTAGTTGCTAGCACACAATGTCATTATTTGCCATGCCAAAACAAGCTGTATGCTGACAGCAACTTTCTATTCACTTCTCAAAATTTTACAGCATGCAGAATAATCTGATACTTGAGACAAAAATATCATTTTAACTTGGGTTAGTTTAGGAACTTTGTGATTGCAAAATATTCCAATGGAGAAGAGGGTACATCTCCTCACCAATTTTTATCAGCATTCAAAAAATTTCATTGGAATGCTTGTTTTCTCTTCCTGCCAGTTTTGTGATTGTGATTCATGTTGTGATGAAATTCCTTTGGGAGAGAAAGAAAAGTTTTTATACTGCTATTCATTGTGCTCAGCCAGTCCCAAGTAATTTTTTAAAAGCTAATCACCATTGTGATGCGGAGAAAAATGGCAGCAAATCTGTCAACAGCTATCACTGAATAATGTTAATAATTTTTTTGTAATGTTGTTTAAGAGTTAAACAATGGAAAGGAATTAGAACACCATTTCTCCTTCAAAATATTCCAGGAAAAGTTTTCCATCTACCTCAAAACCTTTATTACCTAATATATGGTGTTTACAACATGTGTACTTTCAAATTGCATTGAAGTGTCGCCCTCATTTACATGCTTAATATTCTTAAGTAAAATTTTAACAGGCAGCTTTTTAAAATTTAAGATAAGGTATTGGTTTTTGGGGTATGGGTGACATTGACAAGACCATATAAACATGTCCTGATGAAGAGTCTCAACCTGAAATAACAGCTGTTTGTTCCTTTCCATAGATGCTGTCTGACCTGCTGAGTTCCTCCAGCATGTTGTATGTGTTACATTGGCAAGACCACTTTTGTTGCTTCATGCTGTTGCTTGAAAGATGATGTTTGGACTTCTGGGTTAAACAGCAAAACCATTGTAGTATTAATACAGTCCTCATGTTGAGTGCCACATCAAAAATTATCATCATGGTCCTCCCTCAACCATCACGTCCTAGTAGCTAGAGTGCTGCTCCCTGAATTGCATCCATCCAGAAGGACAGCAGATATAATCAACACACAACAGCTCGAGGAGAAATGCAGACAGCAACACTGACCACTAAAGAAGGCATTTTTTGACTTCAATGACCCCCTTGACTTTGTCATTCAAAAAGGATTGTGGAACATTCCCCTCCAATTTGGCGCCACGCAGAAACCTATCTCCAAATTAAATCTGCATCACGATTGCATACAAGCTAGGAACCTAAACAATAAGCCCATAATGTATTAAATTTCAGTACAAATTAATGCCAAGCAAGGTTTATTATCCTGCTAAAGATTTTCCACTGCAGTGGAACTAATGGACAGAATTTCCAGGATAATCTTCAACATTTGGAATTGGAATTTTTGGAGCTGGAATTAGTTTACTATTGTCACTTGTTCTGAGATACAGTGAAAAGCTTTTCTTGCATACTGTTCATTCAGATAAGATCATTAAACAGTGCACTGAAGTAAAACAAGGTAAAATAATAACAATGCAGAATAAAGTGTAAAAGCCATAGAGGAAATGCAGTGTAGGTAAACAATAAGGTGTAACATCATAACAGGGTAGATTATAAGGTTAGGAGTCTATCTTATTGTACCAGAGGTCCATTTAAAAGTCTGATAGCAGCGGGGTAGAAGCTGCCCTTGAGACTGGATTTCAGGATTTTGAGAGGCAAAAAGAGAGAATGTCGGGGGTGGGTGGGATCTTTGATCTTTGATTTTGCTTTATTGAGGCAGTGAGAAGTATAGACAAGTCCATACAGGGGAGGTTGGATTCCAGGTTTGCTGAGCTATGCTCCCAACTTTGCAGTTTCTTTTGGTCACATATAGATCAGCTGTCATACCAAGTTGTTAAAAATCCAGGTAGGAGAGTTTATGTGGTGCATCAGTAAAAATTGGTCAGGGATGATGGGGACATGCCAAGTTTTTTTTAGCCTCCTGAGTAAATAGAAGCATTGGTGAGTGTCTTGGCCATGACGTCTACACGGTTGAACAGGGACAGGATATTGGTGATGTTAGGAACCTGAAGCTGTCAACTTTCAACCTCAACAGCATTGAAGTAGACAGGAACGTGTGCACTTCTTTCTGAATTCAATGACCAGTTCTTTTGTTTTGCTGACATTGTGGGAAAGGTTGTTGTCTTGACACCATGCTACTAAGCTCTCTATCTGTTTGTACACCAAATCATTATTATTTGAAATACACCTCACTATGGTGGTGTCACCTACAAACTTGCAGATAGTGTTAAAGCAATTATTAGTGTACAAGGATTAGATCAGAGGGCTGAAGATGTTACCTTGTAGTGCACTAGTGCTTAGAATAATTGTGGCAGGGGAATTGCTGCCTATCCTTGCTGATGGTAGTCTGTTGGTCAGGAAGTCAAGGATCCCCTGCAGAGGGAGATGTTGTCTCCCAGGTTAACATATTCCATGACCAACCTCTTGAAGCACTTTATTATAACATATGTCAGATCTATTAGGGTTAGTTGTTTAGGCACATTATCTTGTTTTTCTTAGATACTGGGGTAATGTATTTCATAAAACAGGTGCGAACTACAGATTGAAGTGGTGACAGTTAAAAAATGTCTGAAAATATTCCTGCCAGCTGATCTGAATAGGATCTAAGGATATGTTCAGGGATACCATCCAGTCCTGATGCTTCCATGATGATAGCAAAGATGGCTCTGGAGCTTGGTGACTCATTACAAGCTGTTTCAATCTTTGTCACCTCAGTCCAGAAGCAAAGTCAGTCGAATTTCAGAAGTCATGAAGCAGCTATCAGACAGTGCTTCATTTCACACTCAATTCAGTAGTCAAGCTTCAAGTTTTCATCGACTCCTTCATAGAAGAATGCAACAGATTGAGCTTTACACTTTCATAGACAGAGGTTCTTTACTGACATGTCCTCACTGTATAACATTGCCTTTTGAAATCAAGGTTCATGAGGAAAATCTTGAAATTGTTTATCCTGTGGACAATGTCTCACACCTCAGGATCCACCTCTTGGTGAAGAAAAACATAAAATAGTACAGAACTGGAACAGGCTCTTAGGTCATAAGATCATAAGACCATACTATAGGAGTAGAATTTAGCCATTTGGCCCATCAAGACTGCTCCGCCATTCAATCATGTAGATTTTTTTCAACTTCATTATCTGGCCTTCTCCTTTTAATGCTTAACCTCCTTACCAATCAAGAACCTATCAATCTGTGCCTTAAATGTACCCAATGACTTGGCCTCCAGCCCTTTGCAGCAATGAGCTCCACAGATTTACCACACTCTTGTTGAACAAGTTCCTCCATAACTCAATTTTAAAGGGGCATCCATTTATTCTTAGGCTCTACACTTGGTTTCCAGATTCTTCTTCTAATGGAAGTATCCTCTCGGTCTCGGTCTCAGCCTTTTGGTATCCAGTAGGTTTCAGTGAAATTCCATGTTCCCCTCCCCCTCCCCCACCCCATCCTTCTGAATCCATCAATACAGACCAAGAGATATCAAGTCCTCCTCATATGTTACAAGTTTCATTCCTGAGTAATCCTTTCTGGATCCTCTCCAGAGCCAGCAAAAACATGATATTCCAAATGTGGCATGGGGAATGCCTATCAAAACCTCAGCAGTACATTCTTGTTCCCTGGCCAATTATGTTTGTGCTAAACATGATGCCAAATTAAACTTAATCTCTTCTGTCTGCATACAATCCATATCTTTCTATTCCCTGCATATTCATGTGTATTTAAAACCTTTTTAAATACCATTATTGTATCTGCTTCCGCCATTGCCCCAGTAGCACGTTTCAGGCACTTTCCACTCTATGCAAAGTAAAAATAAAAATGCCCTGTACATGTCCTTTAAAGTTTTTCCCATCTCGCCTTAAATATATGTCCACTAGTATTTGACATTACTGTACTGTGAGATAAAGGTTTTAACTGTCTACCCTATCTATGTCTTATAATTTTATAAGCTATCATGTTTGCTGTTGTGTGCTGGGCAGCAGGCTGAGGGTAGCAGACACCAACAGAATCAACAAACTCATTCGTAAGGCCAGTGATGTTGTGGGGGTGGAGCTGGACTCTCTGACGGTGGTGTCTGAAAAAAGGATGCTGTCCAAGTTGCATGCCATCTTGGACAATGACTCCCATCCACTCCATAATGTACTGGTTAGGCACAGGAGTACATTCAGCCAGAGACTCATTCCACCGAGATGTAACACTGAGTGTCACAGGAAGTCATTCCTACCTGTGGCCATCAAACTTTACAACTCCTCCCTCGGAGTGTCAGACACCCTGAGCCAATAGGCTGGTCCTGCACTTATTTCCACTTGGCATGATTAACTTATTATTATTTATGGTTTTATATTGCTATATTTCTTCACTATTCTTGGTTGGTGCGGCTGTAACGAAACCCAATTTCCCTCGGGATCAATAAAGTATGTCTGTCTTTCTGTAAACTTATATCAGGTCTCCCCTCAGCCTCCAGTTCTTCAGAGAAAATGACCCAGGTTTATCCAACCTCTCCTTATAGTCCATAGCAACTAATCCAGGCAGCATCCTGGTAAACCTTCTCTACATTCTCTTCAATGTCTTCACATTCTTCACATAATGGGGCGACCAGAATGGGACACAATACTCCAAGTTCGGCCTAACTAAGTTTTTATATAGCTGCAGCATGACTTTCTTATTCTTATACTCAGTGCCCCAGCTAATGAAGGCTAGCATTTTATGTGTCTTCTTTACCTCCCCGTCTACTGCAAGGCCACTTTCAATGAGCTATAGACTTGGACCCAAAGACCTCTGCATTCGTGTTGTTAAGAGTCCTACCATGAATTGTATACATTCTTCTTACATTTGACCTCCCAAAGTGCAACATCTCGATCTTGTGTGAATTAAATTTCATCTAGCATTTCACTGTTCACAGTACCATCAGTCTTTGTGTTGGCTGCAAACTTACTACTCATCATAATTCAAACGTTGATAATGAAATTCATCATTGCCCTCAGTTTGTAGATAGAGCATTTGTCTGCCTGAGAAAAATAGGTAAAATTACGACACAATCGCCACCATTGTTGATTGACCAATTTGACCACGCTGTTGAGACAGGGACTGGAACTCAGAATCATAGTGTAGCAGTTAGGTGTTAGAATCATATAGAAAGCAAAACAGGAAGGTCCAGTGGGTAGAGTAGACAGAGAGGTAAGAAAACATGAGAGGGCTTGTAGGCTTAACTACATATACATTATAATACAAGGAACTGGGAGCATGGATCTGCACATGGGATTATGATATTGTTGCGATCATGGAAACATGGTTGAGAAAAGGACAGGACTGGCAGCCTATATAGAGGTTTCAGGCATGACAGTGGCAGGTATAAAAGGAGAGGCTGTGTTGCACTGCTGGTCAGAAGACATTACTCAATTAGAAATTTTGCACTAATACTTTTGGTAATTTGACCACAGCACCCATCTTTCTTGTTGATGTCCAGTGAGCTTAAAAGCCCACAATGGGCTTCTTGACTTCATGATTTCACTTTATTGGCTTGTTCTAATAATTTCTATTTAAACTTCCAGCTGAATATTATAAAAATATATAAAAAGCCACTTTTCCTAAATAAAGAATAATGTTTTTAGGGTATACTTCTATAATTTGATGTGTTTAAGCAGTTCAGGTAATATTACTTCCTTTTTTGCCAGATCAGCGGTTGGATCTATGCAAACTCAATCCCACAGACAGTGATACCATAAGAGGACAAATAGTTGGTAAGGTCTTATTTAAATATTCAAGTTCAGGTCCATGTTTACTGAAAAATTATTAGTAGACTAAATGTTGCTGTATAGATCAGGTGGTGATACCTAGTTGGTGACCTATACAGTATATTGAGTATCTCATTTACCTTTTATTTTTGGTGGTGCACATTGTATTTCTTCCTACTTCAGAGATCTGAAAGAACTCCATGATAGTCTTGAGACAGACAACATTGTGTTTCAGCGTCTTTGTCACTGGTTATCTTTATGTCATAAGTATTTACAGTGTTGAACTTTATTCTAAATACTGGTAAAGTTAACAAGCTTGACATGTTTTATTTACCATGTTCTGATCCTGCCTTCCGAATAGTACTGATGAGGGGGGAATCAAAGAGTTAACTAATTAAGTCAGGTTATGTAGGTTCGTCTTGCTTCAATATTGAAGGTTAAGTGATCAGAATGAAATGTTTAAAATCAGTGAAGCATTTGATAGGTGAATAAGAAAGAATATGTTTCTTTCGGAGATAAACATTTATAAAAAATATACAGCATATATAAAAGCATTCAAGAGGCTTTTAGATAAGCACAGGAATGTACAGCGAATGGAGGGATAGCGATCACATGGAGGCAAAAGGGATTAGTTTCATTTGGCATTGTACTGTGCACAGCCATTGTAGGCCAAAGAGCCTGTTCCCATGTAGTGCTGTTCCATGTTCTGTGTTCTTATGTTCAAAGTGCAGTTCACATCTTTTCCTAATTGACTTAATTCGTAGCATCTTCAAATTCTTACCACACAATGCTTATGTTACGGAGAGTTTGCATTCCAAAACACAAATTTTTCAAAAATTAAGAAAATTTGCTTCTTTCTTATTTTGAATTTATTCAGTTATTTTTTACACACAAGTTCCTTAGGAGCAAATTTTTATTCCTTGTCTCAAAATTTTTGGCACTGATCTGTGAATTCCATAAAGTGGAGTTTCTGTTTACTGAATAGCTACACGCTGTACATTCATTCTGCTATCAAACCAATGCATCAAAGCTACTCCTATTTTCTTTTCCAACAAGTGTTTGAAGTTTGTTTCTCTTGGGCAAAGAGAGAAAGGAGAAAACATTTCATAATTAAGAGTTGCGGTGCAGGTGTGAACAAGGGAAGCACATAGTAACAAAAATCTGCAACATTGCCCATTCAAAAATTTTGAGGCTAGATTAAATAAAAATTTCAAAACTGCAATTAATAGATTTTATTTGAAAGGGATATTCAGGAAGAGAAAACCAGTAGAAGGTAAATGAAGTAAGCAATTACTTAGTTGAATGATTATTAAAATTTAATCAGTTGAGTGCCAGCTTCTGTTCCACCTTGACTTTTAAAATTAAATTCAAATACTATTATGCTTAAAGTTTGATCATTTTATAATAAGCACCATATTATTGTAATGTTAGCTACAAAAACAATTCCAGTTGTACCAAATTAATTGATCGCCACTTAGATAGTAGTTCCATGGCTGAGTTAAATTCAATGTTATGCGTTAAAAAATGGGGAAAATCAGTAGAGGTCTCCAAGCTAATACTGTAGTAATCTCTGGAAAACACCACTCATGGAGCATAGGATTATGCCTCACTTTATCATGGAATCATAATATAATTGCCCATTTTTCAGCAGTAGGATATGGCTATCATCAGCTTTTTAAATGTGGTGGGTACTTCTGTTATTACCACCCATCCAAGCATTGAGTTCCAGTTCCCAACCACAACTGCTTGATAAAAATCCTCATCACTCCTCTAAAAGCCTTTGTCAAAGGACTACTGTTTTTGAGTCCCTTATCTAAGAAAGGTTGTGCTAACATTGGAGCGGGTTCAAAGGAGGTTCACAAAAATATCCCACGAATGAAAGACTTATTATATAAGGAGCATTTGATGGCTCTGGGTCTCTACTCGCTGGAATTTAGAAGAATGGCCGGGGGTGGGGGGATCTCATTGAAATATATTGAATGTTTAAAAGGCTTAGATAGACTGGGTGTGGAGAGGAAGTTTGCTGTAGTGGGGAGTCTAGGACCAGAGGGCACAATTTCAGAATAGAGGGACATCCATTTAAAACAGAGATGAGGAGGAAATTGTTTAAGAGAGATGATGGTGAATCTGTAATTCATTGCCTCAGGTGCCTGTGGAGGCCAGGTCATTGGGTGTATTAAAGCCAGAGGTTGATAGATTCTTGATATGTCAGGTGTTAAAAGGTTGTGGGGAGAAGGCAGGAGAATGGGGTTGAGAGAAAAATGTATCAGACATGATCAAATGGTGGAGTAGACTCAGTGAGCCAAATGGCCAAATTCTGCTCCTATATCTGAAGGTGTTATGGTCTTATAGACCATCATTGTGTTCAGTAGATCACAGCCTCATTACATTCCCAGTGAAAGTATATTATTTGTGATATAAAATGTATTTTGATGCTTTAAGAATATGTGCAAACTTCTAATTGTATAACTTTGAATAACATGGATAAACATGGGTTTTGCGATTTTGTTTTCAGTAAGTTTACAAACTCGAGATCGAATAGGAACAGGTGGTCCTGTTGTCGATTGCAGAGGAATATTGGATAATGATCTTCCAGAAGGGTGAGCAATGACTCTTCTTCTTTGAACTGCTGTTTGGAATAAATTTTACTAAGAATTTGAATGTCAAGATGTATTTGGACCAGCATAGGCTAATCATATTAAAACTTTATATGGTGTGCTGAAAGCATTTCTACTTGAAAAATATACCTTTCTAGTAAATGGTACATATTCATGGAGGTTCCCAGCTTATGAGTTGTTTGCATACAGTTCTTTGAAACAACTAGCAAAGTTCAACTTTCAGTATTTCTCAAATAAAGTAACCAGACTGAAAAATTCTTGAAAAGATTCTAAATTAGCTTCCATTTGAATGCATCACATCTAATGGTAATCCAGAGAAATATAGAATAAGATCTTTAAATAGTATTTTTTTGTATGTTGTAGCAAATATAAAGTGAACAGTTGACTAAAGGAAAAACACTTCTTTTTCATTTTTGATTACTCAGCAGAATAGAGATCTCAAAATGCTGGAAGTTTTTAACCACTGATTCCGCCATACCTGGGTTTCTGTGGTGCAACATGGATTTTGGCTTGGAAGACTATGGCACAATGGACACCAAGTTAATAGTTACATTAAAACAATTTATCACAAATGGTCAAGCATTGTGTTTTTTTGGCTAGGGGATGGAGATTACTTGGATTTGAAACTAAAACTATTGTTCCTTTAATTTTTGTACACAAACATGTGTCAGATATCTATGTACATTCATAGTGGGTTTTATGTTTAGTGATTTGATCTACCTTATTTCTTATTGTTAACCTGATGTTTTGACTCTTGCAGTTGGAGCTCCAGGTACTCAACTGCCAAATTGTACTTAATGGTCTGTAAATTATTATGGCATTTATGCCACTACTCATTTAGCACAAAGTAAAAAGTAATCAGCACCTTCAGGGAGAAAACCAAAGAGAAGCCTAGAAATTATTTTAAACTGACAATTTATTAAAAAATGAGGTATTGGAACTCAATACAAATGTTATTATATAAGGTAAAATGGGCAGACCATGAGCACCAGTTGAACTATATTTGCATCTAGTTTGTTTAATTTGAATAAAAGTGAGAAAAGATGCCAATATATTGAGTTCATGGTTTGTTTTGTTATTTTTGTATTAACTTTTGTAAACATAATTGGAATAACAGAGAATATTATTATTTACTGTAATGTTAAATACTCATTGCTCTTAGTATTATGTCCTTTTCTCAAATCTCAATACTGGTTTATAATATCAACACAAAAAAAACTTCTATTTATGAGTTGAAATTCATAATCATTGGATGCAATGATTATGAAGATTGCATTTATTTGCAGAGTTCTTGTTTACTGATATTTTAGCTGGTATTTCAACAAGTAAGATTTATGCAAGCATTACTTGCATATTACCGAGCATGCTTCTAACCATGAACTGTTTATAAGTAAAGCTTTCCATTAAATTTGAGTTTTCCTGTGACTAAACTTCAGTATTGGTTTTGAGACTAAACAACTGTTATTGTAGTGTTCATCTATGTTAAAACTACTTACAACAAGGTTTCTGAATAAAATTCTAAAGTGGCTCCATCTTATGCAAATATTGATTCAGTATATATTTGGTCACTTTATGCTCCTAATTCAACTCTTTCAGCAACTAAACAACTTAATGGCAATTAACGGTAATTTATTAGGTCAGCAGTTGAGCCATGCTCATCATTTTGAAGATAAACTATATTGAAAAGAATGTATTTTAAATGCTAAATTTCTAATGACAGTACATAATTTTATTTCAGGCCACTTTTTGAGGATTCTGGACCAGGAAGGCCACTAAGCTGTATAATGGAAGACACTGTACCATTTACAGACATGACTGGTGCTGCTGGTGGAGGAACCTGCCAATTGATAGAGACTCAAAACCAGGATCAGAGACTGCAAACACAGCGAATCCGAAATTTTGGTGTTCGAGTTCAAATGAACACGCCACAGAGCCGGCCTCATAGCCATCAATCTCCTGTACTACCAGAGGGATATGGTAAAGTGTGGATTCAGTTGTATTCTTTTTAAGTAGTATATAGGACGTAATACTAAGTACCAGATGGCTATCCATGTGATTGTCAATATTTAATTGTCCCTTTGAAATGTGTTGGTGTGGTACAGATTGATTTTTCTTTCTCATTCCTAAAGAAAAATGCACAGTTTCTGTTCTTGCACTTCAAGCAGACAAAAGATTTATTTTGGACTGAGTTATTTAATTTTGCTTAAAAGACATTTATCTTAGGTGTGTGTTTGGTTAAAATCACTGTGGTTTATTTGCATAATTGATATTCATCTTAAGATAAAGGGGAGATAATACCTTGCTCTGCCTATGTAATCAAGTCCACATACCACTTCCTCAAGTCCATTTCAGGGTTCATGAAGCCCCATGGCCTTCTAGACTTGTAATTCAAACACATTCTTTAACCTCAATTCCATTGGCAGTCTTGTTATAGCAGTATTTCTCAATTGAACTTACAGTCTTCACACTGAATATAATTCCCAAAATATTGTGCCACTCATTTCCAGAAATGGGTAATTGTGTATAATTCCAGTTTTCTAGGCTGATTTCAAATCATCCAATATTTGCAATTTGTTCCTCTCCATAGCCCAATAAAGACCAATGTCAGTTAATTTTAGATAGTGAGTTCTAGGCATTGAAGATGCCTGAGGAAAGTGTGAGGACCAGACAATTCAACCAGTAGTTCCACTTTTTCTTATGTCCAGAAATATTTGCTTGAGTTTCTCCTGCCCATTTTCCACCTCTGACTTAGTAGCAAAATAGCTCTAATCCATTCTTATTTATCGTTGTTCAGTCATAGCCAGAGAATGCAACAATGATTCTTCTTCCAAATGGTTATCATGGGTATTTCCCAAGGATCAATTTTTGTCTTCCCCTCTTTCTTACCTTTGTGCTGCTAAAATTGTATTAAACATTTATGGCAAATATTTTAACTATTTTAAATATGCTCCATTGATAACATTTATATGTACTCTGACATTTTGACTGCTTTTGGAGTCCGAACTTTTTTTTAATACTTGGGAGGGTAAGAGTTGGAATTTCCTATGGGATCTCAGTTAAGAAACATCACCAGGAATTTCTCCTATTTTGCCAAAATCCAATTTCCCACCAATCTTTGCATATTTGCTGTAACATAAAAATGTGTCTAGAAAAGCAGAAATCAGTGCTAATGATGCTGAATCCACCTAGCTTACTTTTAAGTATGAAACTTTTCTTGTACTTTCATTTATGCTCATTAGGTGAAGCATGTTAATGAATAGACTCACTTAGAAACCTTTCACTCACTGTAACACACTAATCAAAAAATCTTCAAATACCACATATGTTATTGGTTTCATTAATGATACATTGTTTAAAGTGGCAATAAAATTAATGAAATGACAGTATTTCTGTGCTAAAATTTTGTATCAATATAATTGTAAGAAATGTTTTGTTTAACTATTAAATTGGGGAAGTAGCATTAATTCAAAGAGACAAATTTAAAACTGCAAGGAAATTTTGGCACAGAGTAATTATGTTTATAACATTTTTTGCACATCATATTTGGTTAAAACTTACATGTTTTAATCATTGCAAATGCACAAATTGCAGTACATCTTTACATACATTGCATGTTTTCTAATTTGAGTAAATCACAACTTAAAAGAGTACAGATGTTTCTGGTTATGATTTTAAAGCAAACAACCTTTCTTTGTTCCTTAAGTTTCATTTTGAAATTAATAATCATAATGCATGGTTTCCCATATAGAACTTTGATTAAGAAAGGAAAAGAGACCAACTTCACACTCAATTTTAATCAGCTAGTTAGGAAAATATTATCTATTCACTTTCCCGTATCAGCAAATTAGGTAACTTTAATTACAATTGTACAAATGGAGTAGCAAGACATATTCGTGTTTTGTGCATTTGAAGTATATAACTGAGCAGGATGCACTCATTCATTGAGAAACAGCTTCCATAAGAAGAGATTAAAATTTCATCCTAAATCATTCTCTACTTGTTTTCAGAGCAGCGAACAACGGTACAGGGACAAATTTATTTTCTGCACACTCAGACTGGAGTCAGCACTTGGCATGATCCTCGAATACCAAGGTTATTGACAAAACCTAATAGAACTACACAAGAAAAATTCTTGCTGTATAGATAAATCCACTGATTCTAATTTGATTTATTTGTTTTTGCAGAGATTTAACAAATTTTAACTATGATGAGCTTGGTCCTTTGCCTTCAGGGTGGGAAGTCAGAAGTACAGTGTCAGGAAGAATATATTTTGTAGATCACAACAATCGAACTACACAGTTTACAGACCCCAGACTACATCATATAATGAGGTAAATTGTTCAAGTCACAATCCACCTTCATTAGGAATATATAAGCCTTCCATTTTTCTAATTTTATTTTATTTTAATTTGGTGTTTATTTCCAGTTTTCTTTAGTGTTTGGTAAAGGAAGTTCATTTTAAGTATTAAAAGTTTTCAGTCATTAAGCTGCATCAACCTTTGGTCTCTAAACACAGCTAGATCGAAGTAATACCCAGATCATGTGTTGATGCAATGTGCTTTGCTTTTCTTGCACAAGTTATATGATAAAGTAATTCTGAGATTTGGAATCTACCTTGATATAAGTGGAATGGGGTTGTTAGACATTGTGACAAAGACTGACTTTTTAATACAGGAGAGTTTATGCTGCTTCATATTGCTGCTCTATCCAAACATGGAAGTTGAAGTAATCGTACTTTGCATTCTCCCATGAAATTGGTTTAGCAACAGAATTGATTCGTTTCGGTCACAATATTAGTTTTTTTTTAATAGATAGTGTTGCCTACTTGATTAAATACTGGAACCATTCATAAAATATTTGCTAAGCAACGCAACCTTTGGAGTGAAATTCCTCTGATTGAATAACTTTAGTAACATTTTCTTTTACAAAATCACATACTTTTTATTCTCAACCTATTTTTCACTCTTTCTTGGTTTCCATTGCATCAATGATCACAATCTTCCATAATCAAATGGAATTTGTGAGTATTCTAGATGGGTTTTGAAATTCACATGGTACGTTTAAAAAAAAGTAAAATTTGAATGGCTATCATCAGAATGAAATTTATTAGTGGGAGAAAAATTAATTTATTTTTTTTAAGTTGGTGATTTGACTTGTAACCTATTAAAACAAAAATACAAGCCCTAAGAAAGGCAGTTATGGTGGCACATTAATATATGAAAAAGCTCTAATATTGTGTGTAGTTTCTGTTCCCTACTTAAATTTTTTTATGTTTGGTGATTTTCATGGTTTTATGTAACTGCCATATAGCCTTCCTAAAAAAACAATGTCTGTGGTCGAATGCAGTGCCACTGGATTGTTATGGTTTCTTAGACTTTGGAAAATATGCTTGAAATGAGTTTGTCTTCTTGTCTTTATCACATTATCTAAAAACATTATTGTCAATGCTAATGTTTCCACAAAATTTTAGAGTCCTCATGGATCAACTCACTGTGGGAATAGTCATATTGATTTTCAGTTAAGTTAATTATAATTACATGGAAAATATGTATGTTTCTTTGATTTGAAAAACTAGAGCTTGCAGTACTAGATTTTCTATTTGAAGATGGCCATATTTGAGCTTGGTAGCTTCCATCTTGTCATGGAAAAGTTGCAAGGAGTTAAATCAATGACCAAGTTAATGTGGTTGCCCAACCCCTTAGACCTATCCATAAGTGATGTAAAATATGATTTGTTTCAGGAACAAGCAAATGATGAGGTTGTTGTTCAGTTCCACAAACATTTCTTCCAGGGCCTATGATCCATTACACAGGTACTACCACATCTCTTGGCAGCTTCACTTGAAGCTGGTGATTTTTTAAATATATATATCTATATATATTTCTTTTCAGTTTTCATGAAAGTGGAAGTAAGGCTAAGTCAGCCTCTGATGCTTGAGATTTCACTAGGTTAGCATCAGCTACAATGTTTCCTAAATAATGGCCACTGACAGAAATGATGATTAATTTAGTTTCATGTTATCTGAGTGCAAGCCTATAATCTTTATGAAGGCTATGGAGTTGTTAGTAAGAACCCTATCGCTTCATAAATCACTTGTGGACATTAGCACCTGAGGAAATCTCTACACCACAAAAACTGTGCATCCTGTTATATTGGTGCTTTTTTCCCATGGGAGGTGATGGAAGTGCAAATGCAAATATAAACCAATAGTAACAAATAACGAGACCGTGAGTAACAAGATAAAGATTCCTTAATGTGGGATCGTTGGCTGTGGGAACATCTCAGTGGATCGACAAGTTAGTGTTGTGGGGTAGTCTGATTGTTACGGGGTAGTAACTGCTCTTGAAGCTGGTGGTGTGAGTCCAGAGGCTCTTATTCCTTCTACCTGATGGCAGCAGCCAGAAAAAAGCATGGCCTGGGTGATGGTGATCTCTGATGATGGATGCTGCTTTCCTATTACAGCATTTCATGTAGATCTGCTCAATGGTTGGAAGGGCTTAACCCATGGTATACTTGGTAGAATCTGCTAACTTTTTAAAGATTTTCCATTTGAAGGCATTGGTGTGTCCATACCAGGAAACCACTTAACAGTATATCACTGAATATGACTTAATGAAGTAATTGTACTGTAAAATATTTGGATAGGATAGTTAAATACTTGAGTAGCTTAGCACAGTGGTGCAGCTAATAGAGCTGCTGCATCACCTCAGAGACCTGAGTTCAGTCCCGATTCTGTGCTCTGTTTGTGTGAAGTTTGCATATTTTCCTTGTGACAACATGAGTTTACTCTTGTTGCTGAAGTTTCTTTCCATATTCTGAAAATTCGTAGTAGGTTGGGTTAATTGGCCACTATACATTGTCCTTGGTATATAGGCAAAAAGTAGAATATAGAATGCGATTAATGGAGGAAAAGTGTAATGTAGATGGCTGATGTTCAGCATCGATTTGGTGTACCGAAGGGCATGAGCAAATGCTTCTCTTCCAGTATGAGAATCTTCATCCTTCAATAGTGAGTGTCTGAAAGCTGAGGGAAGATCATTTTGGAGCAGAGTTCTCAAAGCAAAGAATTAAAAATTATGTTTTTTTTTTAATTTTGCTTGCCTTCATCTCTCATTGCAGTTTGCTTCATCTTTTAGTTTATTTCCTTTCAAGATGCCACAGCAGTATGCAAACGAAGAAAATTATGAATGGAAGCGAGTAGGAGCCCTGAGAAGGGTAAATTACCAAAAAAATTACAAAAAATTCAACAAAAGGAAGGTGATAGCAAATACAGTTTCATTATGCAATAACAAACTTAATAAATTTATGTTTACTAATAGTTTTCAACCGAATTATGAGTTGGAAACTGCTCTGTGCATAATTTTCATAGTTGTGGATGTCTTATTTCTCAAGTCTCCATTCCTTTCCATATCTTATTTATCATTAGGGGTGATAGGCACAATTATAAAGATAAACTAGTCTGATAGTTAGCCACTCTAACTGGAAGGTTCTGACTTGGAAATTGACAGCAAAGGCACTGTTATGACTATGAAAAAATAGAATTGATGAACTTTTTCTTTGGCTTATTTCTTCACCACTACCTCTTCAAAATATAAGTAGTTATGCAATGACAGATAAATCACTGAAAGGAATACCAATTCAACATACTGTCTTATAAAGTAAAACCCTGGGCAAGATTATTATCTGCATAGTATCTGGAAATTTTGAGTGCTTAGAAAACACCAAACATTTGGATATCTATATAAACTGTAACTTTTTGATTTATTTAGGCTTCTTTGGAATAGATTTTGATAGCAAGTGAAAATAGATTGTTGGTAAAGCCTTTTAAGTTTTCCAACTCCTCTGCCCTTGCTTTGACAAACACCCCAATATCTTGGTGGAAATTCATAATTTCATTCCTTACTTGTACATGGATTTATTGTTGGAATGTTTAGCTTGCTGTGGTTTATTGGTCTTCTTATTCTTTGTGTGGAAAACAGATGTCACATTTTATTAATGCTTGGAAGATAGGATGCAGGACTGATTAACTCAACCTGAATTCAGATTCAGATTCATTTATTTATCAAGTGTACATTAGAAGATACAGTGAAATGAGTCATTTGTGTTAACAACCAATACACCCAATGATATGTCGGGGGCAGCCTGGAAGTGTCGTCATTTGGTGTTGATTGGAACAACCAGCTTATGCTGGCAAACAGTCCTTCCTTGTGGTTGCAGGCCGTTACTTTCTTGTTGCGATGTTGCTTATGGTTGTGCTGGCACAGGTGGTTGGTTCAGTCAGGGTAAGTCGAACCCTTTCAAGAGGAGATGAAGATTTAGTTCTATGTTTAATGATCTACCAGAGATACTTGTTTGCCTTTGGGAGCACGTGGCTGCAACTAGTTGATGTGGTGAAGCCAGCGATATCCATCTACGACAACTTCGTAGAGTATTTTCCTATTTCTTTGACAGTCTGATCTGGTAACCAGGGGTCTTTCCCATTGCGATACAGTCTGGCTCACACTGCAGCTCTGGGCTTAAGTGACTTCACCTATCAACCAGGACTGTGTGACTCCCTTTATGCACCTGACTAACTGCTGTCTCAAATGTTGGATGCTGTGGCAACATTGCATCCAACACTGCTCGGTTTCTTCCCAAAAGCACTTTACCTGGAAACTTCCCTCTGAGGCCTGGATGTGATGTAATTCAATATGTCAGCAGAAGTATGTTCAGAGCCTTGGTGATGTCGTTCCTATCTTGATTTTAGAAACAACCATTTGAAGATATCCACAAACCTTTCTGCTTGGACGTTGGATGTGGATGATATGGGTGAGCAGATATGGATAATTCTGCTGTTCTGGCAGAATGCAGCAGACTGCTGTGAACTGAATTGATCTTCAGCCACTTTGAATGGTAGCCTCTGTCATTGATGGCTTCACAGATAATACTTCTGGCCATTTGGAGTAGGCATCACCCAAGACAAGGTAGGTACACCCGTTGGTTGGCTAAAGTCGATAGAAGGGTATGACATCTTCATCAACTTTAGACTGGCCATTTGTCAACGGAAGAGGATCTGCAGCTATTTCTGCTCCGATCTTGTCGCCCGTGACTGGAAGACCTTCAACAGAATCTGATACAACCTGATGGACTTTGCAATCAAATGAGATCACAGCCACAACTGTGTCTTCGTTTTTAGTAACCTGCTGATTCATAAGTGTGGAATGGATATCTGTTTGACCAACTTTGTGGGTTGATGTGTACTTGATTTCAAAATTGTAGGCTAATAACATTATTGCCCATTGCTGTACACACCGGGATGCCTTTCTTAAACTTGAAGATCAGCAGCAGTGGTTCAGTAAGGAGAGTGAAGTGTGTGCCATAAAGCATCTTGTAAAAATTTTTTTTCACAGCAAAGATGATTCCCAAGGCTTTGTTTTCGATTTGTCCATAATTCTTTTCTGCTGCAGTCAGTGTTCTGGCTGCATGCATGACAGCTTTCTCAGAACCATCAGGGTTGATAAGAGATGTGTTATGATGGCTCCCACCCAGAAGTTGTATGCATCCCTTGTGATGACAGTTGGCAACTCTGGATTGAAACATATCAAGAGAAAGTCAGATGACAGCATATTATTCACCTGATGAAAAGCCTCTTGGCATTGTTTGGAGCATTTCCACGTGCACCTTTGTGGGGCATTGAATGGCTCCCTCATCCAGAGCATTGCTGGGAGAAATGCTGAATAATGATTGATGTTGCATAAAAATTGTCATGAAGTGCTGACATCTGATGGTGCACACATCTTTAAGGTAGCAGTGATGTTCTCGGGATCTGGGCGACGACTGTGCTCAACTATGATGACTGCCAGGTATTTGATTAAAGGCATCAGGAGAGTACATTTTCTGCAAATCCAAAATCTTGTAATTTGTTCAAAATGCGGTCCAGGCGTTGGCATAGTTCTGTGATCTATGCCCATCACGTGATGTCAAGGTAAGCAGTTGTCAAAGGCAGATCAACCCGATGCAATAGCGCAAGATACCACGAATTCAATAAAACCATAAAACAAGCGATACTTCGTCAAACTTCAGTTTTTATTCATAGCATGCTATGGGGGAAGTTACAGACTGATCTTTCAAAGAGACAGTCCGGACACTGTCCCCCGCCGAACACAATTCCACACAATTTATAACATTGATCATTACAGGAAATATTATAATTATGTGAGTTTTAGAATAGTTTCAATCACATGCTAAGGTACAATTAGATGTAAAATCATTATTGGTTAGTTCTAATTATTTCTGCCAAGACTAGCCTGGTTACAACTTAACTTCCTCATATTGGCACCTCCCCCTGACACTTCCCCCTTCTCTCGAACGTTCTGTCCCATATTTAGTTATGCCTTGAGATGCCCCTTCAATCGTACTATACCCATATTTAGTTATGCTTAGCACTTTTAGAGAACAATGCCTAGTGCGTCACCTGTTCCCGGGTAGAGTTTCTTTCTGACTGCTCAGTAACATAAGGTACCTATAAGACAATTGATCATAAGCTAATCATACCCCTTAATCCATTCCCCCATTTACCTATCCCTCTACCTAAGTTTACCTTTCCCTTCATCAGTCAGCCTGGTGTCCATAAGCTGTTGGAAAATTGAAGGAGCTGCCTTTATAAAGGCAGATGGAGGAAGGAAAACAACCCCTTATGTGTTGTAATAGTGAGAGGACACTGGAAAATTTCTGCCGCTTCTACCTGGAGGTGGGCTTCAGCTAAATCTAATTTTGCAAAGTAGCGTCTACCATTCCATTTTGCTAAAAGATCTGCTGGGACCTGTAATGGGTACTGGTGTCTCCAGAGCTGCATTGAGACCAGTTGAGAAGTCTGCACACAATCTCACTGTACTGTTGGCTTTCTTGCTAATGTCTATTACTGGAGCTGTCCAGTGTGAGAAATTGACAGCTTTGATCATAGCAGCTTGTTGCAGGCAATCTAGCTTTTATTCCATGATGGGTAAGGTTGCTTATGGTACCGGTCTTTTGGGATAGTAGATTGACTTTGCGTCTGGACGGAGGTGGAATTCCACCAACAGTTTGGTGCAGCAACCTAACCCTTCTTGAAACCTAGTGCTATTGCAGTTATTAGTGTATGATCTCACTTACTGATGGTAGTATGGCATTGACTAACATGATTTGATTGGCCAATGTCTTCTTACAGGTCTCATACAGGGATGTTCCAGAGATCAAGCTTGTCCATCCAGTCATTGCCAAGAACATTGGAATCTGGCTGGTCTGTTACGCAACACACACCATTGGTTTGGTTACCGTTCAGCTTCACCATACAGTGCAGTTCCCCTATCAGCTACAAGGTTCAACCCAATGCACTGCAGACAGACCAATGAGTTGATACCAGGTTGTAGCTTGACTACCTGATTGTTGATAAATGTACCATCTTCTGGGACTGAAGTCAACTTTGAATGTGATCATTAAACTTTTGTAGATTTTAATTGCTTGTGAAACTCCTTGCTTTCTGTTTCACTGGCCAAGGAGACAGAGAAGGATGGCAAAAGCCTTCTTTGTGACTACAGTATTGGCATTTACTGTACGTGTGTTTCTTGTATTGGCAGTTTCTTGCATAATGCAACGGACCACAGTTACAGCAAGCTGTACTTGGCTGCTTGGAGACCTGCTGAGTGATAATGTCTGGTCCATTAGAAACTGCATTGATGTGGTTTTTTTTCCGATCAGGTTGGAATAATATTTCTGGAGTGACAGCTTGTAGATGTATCGAAACATAGAAAACCTACAACAAAATACAGGCCTTTTGGCCCACAAAGCTGTGCCGAACATGTCCTTACCTGAGAAACTACCTAGGGTTACCCACTATCTTTCTGAGTTCCATATACCTGTCCAGGAGTCTCTTAAAAGAACCTATTGTATCTGTGTATTGTATCTGTCGCCGGCAACCCATTCCACGCACTCACCACTCTCTGTGTAAAAAAACTTACCCCTGATATCTCCTCTGTACCTACTTCCAAGCACCTTAAAACTGTGCCCTCTCTTGCTAGCCGTTTCAGCCCTGGGAAAAAGCCTCTGACTATCCGCACGATCAATGCCTCTCATCATTTTACACACCTCTATCAGGTCACCTCTCATCCTCTGTCGCTTCAAGGAAAAAAACCCAAGTTCACTCAACCTATTCTCATAAAGCATGCTCCTCAATTGAGGCAACATCCTTGTAAATCTCTGCACCCTTTCTATGGTTTTCACATCCTTCCTCTAGTGATGCGACCAGAATGGAGCACAGTACTCTTTAAGTGGGGTCTGACCAGGGTCCTATATAGCCGCAACATTACCTTTTGGCTCTTAACCTCAATTTCACGATTGATGAAGGTCAATGCACCGTATGCTTTCTTAACCACAGAGTGAACCTGCGTAACAGCCTTGAGTGTTCTATGGACTCGGACCCCAAGATCCCTATGATCCCCCACACTGCCAAGAGTCTTACCATTAATACTATATTCTGTCATCATATTTGACCTACCAAAATGAACCACCTCACTCTTATCTGGGTTGCACTCCATCTGCTATTGTTATTGTCTTTTTTAACTGTATTTTTTTATGATTGCAACATCCTGCAGGACATTAAGCACTGCAGGTTTCTCCCATCAGCAAGTTGCTTGTTGACAGAGAAACTAAAGGCGCTGGACTTGGTGCAGACTGTGCTGCTGCCTGTGACAGAGAAGAGTCAGTGTGTGAGGCGGTGTGGAGTCTAACAGCATATCATCATATCAGGGTCTTGCTCCAGTCTGGCCACATAAATGTCTGCATCATCTGTTGCCTGAAGTCCACAAATAAAAATAAGACATTTGAACTGTGATTTACTCATGTTACCCAGCTTGAACTTTTCACATTCGAGATTGATGACATCGGCATATGTTAAGTCATCCATGTTGTGCTTAATAAGTTTAAGGCAATGGTATCAAACGCTGAAGAGAGATGACTGCTCTATAAGAATACTTTTAGCTGTCTGACAGTTTTGTCAAACAATAGATCATTTGGGTTCTTAGGCAGAATCAAGATGAAATAATGTTCATTTTCAGCAGTACCCAGTTTTCAAAGTGAAGTGCGTGTTTTCCATGAGCCATCTTTACTGGTGAACTCAACCTGGAATATTTCTTCATAGAGTTTGAACCATGATTCAAATGTAATTTGAATTTGAAGTGGCTTCAAACTTGAAGCTGGTAATGGACACAGCAACTGACTAACCTAAGTTTTATTCAGTATTTGGCACTAAAGTCATTGGACACTGATAACTTACTGGTCAAGGTTTTGTTTAAGTTCAGCTGGGGCTCCTCAAATTGAGCTTCAAAGTTCAAATGAAACAGTGTTACTCTGGGGTCAAAGTGCAAAACACAGAGCAACAGACATACAAAATGCATATACCCTATCCTCGTTATGTGTCTTCAGACTATGTGGATTCACAGTTATGTGAGGAACACTGCTTTCCTGCCAGTACAAATCATGTGCGCACGCCTCACAGTCTCACTCCCGCCAGTCTCACATTGGTTTTGGCAAGGTGTGGATGTGCGATCTTGTGCTCTTAAACTTTTGTTGGTTTTACCTACGGTACAGTGATTTTGTGCTTGAAATATTTAACTATGCCTCCTAAGCGTCCAGTGTCATATCCTGGGCCATCAGCCGAGTGGCAGAGAACTGCTTTAACACTTGAAAAAAAGTTGGAAATTATAAACAGCGTGGCATCAGCTGAAGGTAACACAGCTCTGGGAAGCTACTGCCGGGAACAGAATCTTGCCTTTAAAGTTCTTAGGCTGGCTTGCTGGGTTAAGTGCCTGGAGGCAATACTTCACCTGCCACACCATCATACTGGAACAACAGCTTGCTGCTTTTGTTGAATTGCACGTAAATCTTCTGCTGAAATCACCATGTTGATATATTACAGCACCTCATTGTCAATTTGTTGGAGTTTTCTCATCTGTAACTACTGATGAAACCCAAAGTCAGGAGATAGAAACAACGACCAATCATTGGAAGTCAGCCTGGGATTGATTGTCAACTGATTATTAGGCTTTGGTTGCTTCAGCCCACCATAACACCATGGTAGCATGCTTATTTCCATTTATACTTTGCTTTAGTTTTTTCTTGCTGTATTTGGAGGTTTTTATTAATGCCTAGTACTCACCAGTTTAGTTGAAGTTGATAATGAATAGAGTGTTTTGGGGGAGGGTCTTAGCATATGAAAATCCGTTAATATTGACTAAAGATTCCTGTTATTGTTATAAGTAATTCATAGTTAGGAGTAGGTACAGTCAGTTCAGTACCATGAATCCTTTTTGCACTTAGTAAAATGCCAACTCTATATCCTATATTATCTTATTCTTTTGGTTTATAGCCCTTCGTGCACCCAACTAGCAAAAGTATGTCAATCACATGTTTAAAATGAATTGAGATTTCATACACTGCTTTTCATTAGAGAAATTTCCAAATTAATTGTGAAAAAATGTTTCTTGTTCTTTCCTTAATGGATTGACTCTACATGATTTCAGAATCAGAATCAGGTTTAATATCACTGGCATATGTCGTGAAATTTGTTGTTATGCTGCAGCAGTACATAATAATAAAAATCCTAAATTACAGTAAGAAGGGTGTGTGCACTAAATAAATAGTGCAGAAAGAGAAAAAAGAAGTCATGAGGTAGTGTTCATGGGTTCAATTTCCATTCAGATAGCTGATGGCAGAGGAGAAGAAACTATTTCTGAATCGTTGAGTGTGTGCCTTCAGGCTCCTGTACCTCCCCTATAGTGGCAATGAGAAGAGGGTCCTGAATCCTGGGTGATGGGGGTCCTTAATAATAGAGCCATGTTTTTGAGACATTGCTCCTTGATAATGTCCTGGATGCTGGGGAAACTAGGGCCCATGCTGGAGCAGACTGAGTTTACAACTTACTGCAGCTTATTTCGATCCTGAGCAGTGACCCCCCCCCCCCCCCCCCCCACCATACCGGATGGTGATGCAGCCAGTTAGAATTCTGTTCACCATACATCTGTAGATATTTGCGAGTATCTTTGGTGACATACCAAATTTCCTCAAACTCCTAATGAAATATAGCTGCTGTCTTGCCTTCTTTGTAACTGCATCGTTATGTTGGGCCCAAGATAGATCCACAGAGCTGTAGACTCCCAGGAACTTGAAATTGCTCACCCTTTCCATTTCTGATTCCTCGAAGAGGACTGATGTGTATTCCTTGTCTTACCGTTTCTAAAGTCCACAATCAATTCTTTGGTCTTACTGACATTGAGTGCAAGGTTGTTGCTGTTGGTCTCTCTCACTCCTGTACATCTTCTCGTCACGGTCTGAAATTCAGCCAACAATAGTATATGGCATTTGAGCTGTGCCTAGCCACACAGTTACTGGTATAGAGAGTGCAGAGCAATGGGCTATGCATACGTCCTAGAAGTGCACCAGTGTTAATTAATCAGCAAGGGGGAGATGTTATTTCTGATCCGCACAGACTTACATTTTCTGTTGAGGAAATCGAGGATTCAGTTGCAGAGGGAGGTACAGAGACCCAGGTTTTGAAGCTTTTTGATCAGAGCTGTAAGAATGATTAAGTTAAGCGCCGAACTGTAGTCAGTTAATAGGAACCTGACCTACGTATTAGTATTGTCCAGGTGATCCAAGGCCTCGTGAAGAGCCAATGAGATCACATCCACTGTAGATCTATTGTGGTGATAGGCAGACTGCAGTGGGTCTAAGTTCTTGCTTAGGTAGGAACTTCAGACTGTGGCAGTGAGAGATTGAAAATGGCTTTGAACACACTTGCCAGTTGGTTGGCACAGGCTTTCAAAGCATTACCAGATACACCATTGGGGCCTGTTGCCTTGCGAGTGTTCACCCTCTTGAAAGTCATTCTGACAACATTTCCAAGACAGAAATCAGAGAGTCACTGGATGCTGCAGGGATTTTTATAGCAGTAGTTTTCTTCTTCCTCTCAAAGCTTGCATAAAAGGCATTGTGCTCATCTGGGAGTGAAGCATCATTGCCATTCATGATGTTAGATTTGTGATCTTTGTCCCAGACTCCTCTTTAGGAAAGAACTCTCTCAAACTACCCTATTAATTCCTTCCAACGTCCTTAAAATCCGAATCAAATTTATCTGTTTTTCTCCGGGAAGATAAATTTAATTTATATGAATTCCCCTCATAATCTAATCTAGTGGTAAAGTTTTGATGAAACTGTACTGCATTACTTTGGAATCAATAAATTCTTCCTGAAGTACCAATGATATTACTCTGCAGAGTACAGGTGTGCCCCCCTTTACAAAGGTAGAGCATTCCTATGAAACCTTTCTTAAGCCAAAATGGCGTAAAGCAAAGAACCATTAACTTATATGGGAAAAATTTTCGTAAAAGCGAAAATCCTCTTTGTAATGCAAAAACAGGTTACTAATGTAGGTCTTTTGTAAAAGCAAAGTGGTGTAAAGCGAATATTTGTAAAGTGGGGGGACCCCTGTATTCCAAATGTGATGTTACTTTGTCTTTGTATAACTGAAATGCAACATTTTTTTAATTTTAGCACTCTAGTTATAAAGGAAAACATTTCATCAGTTCTGATTTTTTTGCATCCAAATACTTTTTTGTAGTTTGCATGTGTGGATATCTCATTTTACTAGCATTGAACCTATTTTTTTTTGCTATTTTAAAATAATCTTTATCAGTTCAAGATGAATGATTTCACCTTTTACAGTTTAACTCACTCACTTAATTCATCTATGTTTTGTCTTTTTATGCACCAAAATAAGCTATTTAAATGCCACTGATCTAAATGCCATTGATCTCTGGCTATCATTATTGAAACTATTAATAAATATGTGTAATTTTGATGTTCTCAGCAATCCAACTCAGCTGAAGGAATCCAATCAGACATTGCCAGTGCCAGCTGAGGTACCAGTGGAAGAAGGAGAAGGTGAATGGTCTGTCCCACGATGTGAACGAGATCTTGTACAGAAGTTGAAAATCTTAAGGCATGAGCTTGCTTTGCAGCAACCACAAGCAGGGCACTGCCGTATTGAAGTTTCTCGGGATGAAATCTTCGAGGTAATTTTGAATTGTGGGAGTTCCAAGTACTCCTCATTAGTGACAGAATTCTGCATTGCATTTTATAAACTTTATTTTAGAGTAAATTACATTTTTATGAGTAAATTCACCTACAGTTTGTATCATATAGGAATCATACCGACAGGTGATGAAAATGAGACCAAAGGACCTGAAGAAGCGTTTAATGGTAAAATTTAGAAGTGAGGAAGGCTTGGACTATGGTGGAGTAGCCAGGTGAGATTTTTTACAGTGGAGGTCAGTCAAGACTCTGAGGGAGTATTGAATATATTTGTAACACTGCATTGTTTTCAGTGGCAAACTTTTAACAATATTCATTTAACATGTTAGAATGTATCGGTGTAGTTGATTCATGTTGTTAAAATCAGTACATCCATCAAAATTCATTGCAACAGTACCAGAATATCCAATTATAAAAACAATGTAAATCAATCTCTTGGACTCTGAACCAAATGTCACTTGTGACATTTAAGAAAAACTTGGACAGGTATATGGATAAGAGGGGTTTGGAGGGATATGGCCCAGGTGCAGGTCAGTGGGACTAGGCAGAAAAATGGTTCGGCACAGCCAGGAAGGGCCAGAAGGCCTGTTTCTGTGCTGTAATATTCTATGGTTCTATATTTTAACAAGATCTTAATTACTTCTAAGCATGCATAAAGAAGGTGCAGCCTGGGTAAACTGAGCTAAGCCTGTGGCCACAATTCAAATAATTTGGCAGCAAAATACTTCCATAAAGCAGCAGATCAAGTAGTATTAAATAGCACGTGCTGAAGTACATTTTAAAAGTTGAAATGAATGTAAATGAGAAAAACATGAAATTTTTTTCCCCTTAATTTTTCTGTTGATTAACAATTTTAATTAGGTTGTAGAGTGTAATTTTATTTAGTATGATAACTGTTGCCCGATTTTTGAATATAAAGTCTGAACTAAAGTGAACCTTGTACAGTAATGTTGACTACATGTGGTGGAAAGACTTGAACTTTTAACTTTCTGGATTCCAAGTCAATAAAAGTAGAAGCTAGAATTTGGAAGAAGTTTGCATCAGCTGTTAAGCCAAAAGATACAGTTAAAGATGAAGTATGGCATATAAAATTAGCAATTAGCTTGGAATTTCATGTGGTATAGTTCCAAAATCCAGTTTTACTATCTTTGTTTTTTAGCCTACATACTTAGTAGTTGTATCTTCATAAAAGCTCAATTTTGCCAAATTCGCTTTCTTTTCATAAAACCATTATAACTCTACATAATCAAGTTATGATTTGCTTAAGTACTACAGTGACACTTTCTACATGTAGTGTTAGGCTAACTGGCAGTCCTGCACTTTACTTTCTGTACTTAAGTAGACATGGATATTTACTATCTTCCAGCCAGCCGAAGAAGTCTTGGAAATTCTCTACCAGTGAATCCACTATTTTTCTAACACATAGCTTTTCCAATATATACTCAGTGGCCACTTTATTAGTTACACCTCTGCACCTGCTTGTTAATGCAAATATCTAATCAGCTAATCATGTGGTGGCAATTCAATGCATAAAAGCATGCAGACATGGTCAAGAGGTTCAGTTGTTAAGACCAAACATCAGAATGAGGAAGAAATGTGATCTAAGTGACTGACAGTGGAATGACTGTTGGTGCCAGACAGAGTGATTTAAGTATTTCAGAAATTGCTGATTTCCTGTGATTTTCATGCACAACATTCTCTAGAATTTATAATGAATGGTGTGAAAACAAAAAAATATCTAGTGAGTGGCAGTTGGTGAAAATGCCTTGCAAAGGAGAGAGATCGGAGAAGGATGGCCAGACTGGTTCAAGTTGGCAGTAAGGTGACAGTACCTCATGTAACCACACTTTATAACAGTGGGTGCAAAAGAGCATCTCTGAGTGCACAACACGCCAAACCATGAAGTGAATGAGCTACAGCAGCAGAAGACCACACTGGGTTCAATTCCTGTGGCCACTTTATTAGATGCAGAAGATACCTTAATATGGTGGCCATTGAGTGTAATTTCTTGTGTCTCAGACTCTTAAGCAATCACGTTTGTTTTCACTATCTTCTTACATTTTACATGTGATTATTCTGATCAAGTCAAGTCAAGTCAACTTTTATTGTCATTTCAACCATAACTGCTGGTACAGTGCATAGTAAAAATGAGACAACGTTTTTCAGGACCATGGTGCAGGACACAGTACAAAAAACTAGACTGAACTACGTAATAAAAAAAAACAACAGAGAAAACTACACTAGACTACAGACCTACACTGGACTGCATAAAGTGCACAAAAACAGTGCAGGCAGTACAATAAATAATAAACAGGACAGTAGGGCAAGGTGTCAGTCCAGTCTTCGGGTATTGAGGAGTCTGATAGCTTGGGGGAAGAAACTGTTACATGTATTGGATCTAATCCATTTGGCAAATAATTTGGATTATTGCTGCCATCCTTGAACTCCACCCAAGCTACATGTTTAATCAAGGCCCTTTGAAAGAATACTTTCCTTGCTTAGTTAATCACAGAGGAATTGTTCTGGCCATGCAAGTATGGGTAGTACTGATCAAAGTTAATGGTGGTATTTAAAAGGAAGATGAGCTTTATTTCATAAATTGGGTATGAATCTGATATGTAGAAATAGTAATTAGGTATTAAAATAGGTAAAATAGGTATTAAAGTAATAGAATTGCCATTGAAATTAATCAGAAAAGCCAATCTAAAGACGTAAGTGCCCTTTTTCACTTAGTGTGCTGGTTGTTAATGAATATTAATCAAATGCATTTGTTTGTTCTGTAGGGAGTGGTTGTATTTGCTCTGTCATGAAATGTTGAATCCTTATTATGGGTTGTTTCAATATTCAACTGATAATATCTACACACTACAGATCAATCCAGATTCTGCTGTCAACCCTGTGAGTATTCAAAGTCATAGTGAGATCTGGAATAATCATAACTGAATAGGAATTTGTTTTGTCGCTGGTCCTATTATGAAAAAAATCATCTTTACACCAGTAGCTTCCTTCCCCTCCCCCTCCATCCCATAAGAGATTTTTGTACATATCAATATGCATTAAGAGTTTTTGCTACTTGAACTATGACCACCTTTCTTCATTGCAAAATTGAATTTGCATGTTAGAAGAGATAGACTAACAATGCCTATAGTAAGTTATTTTAACCATATTGGTTTCTGGACATAGATTTTTTAGTTCTAAAATACTTCCTGCAGGAATCATGCAAGTATTTTAACCACCACCCAATTAAGGATATTTAATATTTATCTTTAATTACAGTTGCTAAGCTTTTTAAGAGGTATATAATTCCAAGTAAAGAAATGCGTATCTTCTGCAGATATTGGCTTTCATTTCTTCACTTCCATAATATAATATCCTTGCTTGTTTGATATTTCATTAATTTATGTAATTGCTTTTACTTGCTGAGATGAAGGATCGGCTTCATGTTTCTAGCAGAGTATTCATAAAGTATTAATATTGTATAAATTTTACTTAATTTGACAATGAATTTGTATAGTTGGTTCAATTACTTCTTATTATTTGATTTTAGTGATTCAGTAAGTGCAATGTTCAAGCTTTCCAGTACAGCTGTCAGGTTTCCAAATCTGTAAACTTAATTTTTTATCTTTCTCTTTGGGATGAAGGCAAGTACATTTGTGACATACACATACATATTGCAGCATTGATTAAGCTAAACTGGAGAGAATCTTCTTCACCTGCTGTATCAAATGGGTTATAAACTAAATTACATAGTTCAATTGAGGTACACTACATATGATAATCAAAGCTTCTCCTTTTGCTATAGTTCAAGCTGAGTTTTGAACAAATTCATTTAGACATCTTTAACAATGAAAAAAACTTGCTGATGAAATGGATTCATGTTTCTCATCTAATACTGTCCATATTAATCGTTACTTTCTTATTCTGAGGCCTCTTTAAGAAAACATGTATTTTGTCACTGCTTATAGCTAGAAATGAAATCAATAAATTTATTTCATGTTGACTTACCATGTAAACTGGCCAGCTAAGAATGTTCATATTATCAAATAAAGCTTTATTATTGACCTGCAGTGGTACATCAATAGCTGATTAAATTTTGACTTATCAACAAACATTGATTTATGTTCCTACTGGTAGTAACGGTCTTTAGACTTGGTATTTTTTATTTAATATGATAACTTGCCCAATTTTTCAATATAAAGTCTGAACTGAAGTGAACCTTGTACTGTTATGTTGACTACATGTAGTGGAAAGACCTGAACTTTTAACTTTCTGGATTCCAAGTCAAAAGTAGAAGCTAGAATTTGGAAGAAGTTTGCATCAGCTGATAAGCCAGAAGATACAGTATAACTCATGATAGTGACTTTGAATAGTGAATGAAATTCTGGTATCTCAAATATAACTTCATTCACTATTCAAGGTCACAACCATGAGTAATACTGTCAAGTAAATGAAATGGTTCATTTCCATAATAATGAAAACCTTTTTACTTTACCACTACAAGACAAGATCCTACTTTGTGACGGTTGCAAAGTAAATATAGTTACACTATAAAGAATATTTTTTTATTTGGTTGTAGCAGATAAGCGTACTCCCTGCTTTTGATGTAATATTATTTTGTATTAATATTATATAATTTTGAGACAAAAAAATGTGCGTGATTTAGGGAAGATTGATTGTGCAATTGTTTCTGATGCTGTTTATCAGCCACAGGATGGCAGTATTACACTTTTTGCTGAAGCAAGTGACTGTTTCTTCTACAGGAGCACTTGTCCTACTTCCATTTTGTGGGTCGGATAATGGGACTGGCTGTATTTCATGGACACTACATTAATGGTGGTTTCACATTGCCATTCTACAAGCAGCTGTTAGGAAAGCCTATCCAGTTATCAGACTTGGAAACTGTGGACCCAGAATTGCACAAGAGCCTGGTTTGGATCCTGTGAGTTGAACTAATGGAATTACCTTACCATAGAATTAACCCTTGAATTTATCTGCTGGACTGATGTCATATACTAAAAGACTATACTATTGAAACCATAGCAATATTCATGGCTCTTGAAATACAGATGATGATTTAGATTACAGATTTTCAATATTTATTAAAGAAATATTGTATAAAGTTCTCTAATGATTTATATCCAATGTTAATTGTGTTGTTACAGAAGGTACATATATCAGTTATCTACAGTGTGCAGAATGACAACATTTGAACATCAAAAATAAATTGATGTATTGTTTTAAATATTTGTATAAAACTGCACATTGTATCTCAGATAATAAACAGAGCAATATCCAGTCAACTGATTTAATTACCTTTTTTTTCTGTAACAGTGAAAATGATATTACGCCTGTCCTTGATCATACATTTTGTGTTGAACATAACTGTTTTGGTCGGATTATTCAACAAGAGCTGAAACCAAATGGCAGAAATGTTCCCGTAACAGAAGAGAATAAGCGAGAATATGTGAGGTAAAAGATTTCATTTCATGATACTGCCTGAAGTTAAATGTTTTTCCACTCCTCTTTAATGCAAAGTATTTTGACATGCTCTTTGCTCATGTCTGTGCATTCTGACCTTTTAATCACTTATTAAAATAATATATTTTGTAATATTTTTTTCTGGAACACTATTTTCCTTTATCAAACAATAGTAGTAATTATTGTTTGCACATTAGCTTTCTTGGCTACCAGTTCTAGACTACATTATCAAGGAATATTTGCAGCTCAAACAATTTTCCTCTGATCAAACAATAATTTTTGTCTTAGATGCAACTGGACTAACACAGGTCAACATTTACATATATAGTTTTACTAGTTCAATAATTGTAAAACTTTATTGTAATAAGTAACAAAATATGTTCATGGAAAGCTGACATTTAAAGTAATTGTACAAGTTGTATTAAGTGTTATAGAACATCTTGCATATCATAGAACATAGCACAGTTATGCGTCCTTCATCCCATGATACGTTGCTGATCTATATAAAACTACTCCACAGTTGGTCTTTTTCTCCTATGCAGCCCAAATTTCTCCATTTTTCTTACAACCATGTGCCTATCTAAGAATCTTTTAAATATCTCTTTTATATAAGCCTCTACCACCACCCTGGGCAGTGCATTCCAGGCACCCACGATTTTGTGTAAAAAAAATCTACCTCTGACATCTCCCTTAAACTTCCCTCCACTCACCTTAAAGGGATATTCTCAGTATTGGCCATCACTGCCCTGGTTAAAAGGTGCTGGCTGTCTATGGGACAATCTTTCCTCATTAAGCATGTTCTCCAATTCAAGTAGTATCTTGGTAAATATCTGCAACTTCTCTAAAGCTTCCACATCTTTCATGTAATGTGACCAGAACTGAACACAAAACTGCAAGTATGGCATAGCCAGAGTTTTACAGAGCTGCAATATTGCCTTGGTGCTCTTGAACTCAGTCCCACTAGCAATGAAAGTTAGCACAGCATACACCTTCTTAACCACCCAATCAACTTGTACAGCAACTTTGAAACAACTGTGGATCTCGACCCCAAGATTCCTCTGTTCCATCCACTACACTGCTAAGAATCATGCCTTTGACCTTGTACTCTGCTGTCAAGTTCAATCAATCTTTCAAAGTCTGTCACTTCACACTTCTCTGGATTGAACTCCATCTGTCACTTCTCTGCCAAACTCTGTCTATTATCTGTTGTGACCTACAACAACTTTTTACATATCCATGACACCTCCATCCTTCCTATCATCTGCAGGCTTAATAACCAACCCTGCCACTTTCTGATCCCTATCATTTATAAAGAATTACAAAGAGCAGGGGTCCCAGACAGATCCCTGGGGAACATTAATAGTCACCAAACTCCAGGCAGAATGCACTCCATTTAGTACCACCCTTTGCCTTCTCTGGGCAAATTTCTATGGATCCCATGCCTCATGACTTTCTGGATGAGCCTACCATGGGGAACCTTGTCAAATGTCTTACTAAAATCCCTCTACACCATATCTGCTGTTTTGCCTTCTATCACTTTATTTTGTCATCTCCTTGAAAGCTAAATTAGGCTCATGTGACATGACTTGCCCCTCACAAAACCATGTTGACTATCCCTAACAATAATTTTCCATATGGTCATAAATTTTGTCCCTAAGCATCCCTCTCCAATAGTTTGCCCACCACAGATGTAAGACTCACTGGTCTATAATTCTGAGGATTATTCCTGTTGCCTTTCTTGAACAAGGGAGCAACATTTGCTATCCTCCAATTCTCCGGTACCTATCCTCTGGCCAGGGAGGATGCAAACATTATTGCCAGTACCCCAGTATTCCCAAACCTCCTGTGCCTCCAGGCATATTTCCCCCTTTATCCCTGAGTGGTCCTACTGTCATATTAGTCATCCTTCACAGTATTTTTTTCTAATTAGTGCATAAGAGCTCATAGCATTAAAATTTGCTGTATATTTTTATATTTTATAATTTCAGAGAGGAATGTTTCAATTGATCTGGAATTTTTACAAGTTTAAATTTTGAATGTTATTTTTGAAATTGTTATATCCATCTATATCCCATTAGTCCATCATACTTTGTGTTTTAGGCTTTATGTGAACTGGAGATTTATGAGAGGAATTGAGGCGCAGTTTCTGGCTCTACAGAAGGGATTTAATGAGCTTATTCCACAACATCTTCTTAAACCTTTTGATCAAAAAGAAATTGAGGTAACAAGCTTTTCACATTTAGTTAAAATGTAACTTAGTTTACTCAATATTTAAACTGATTGTTTCCAGCTCACTTCCCAATTCCCTTCTCAATCAGCCTGCTACCTGAAATGTGCAAGATTTTCTATTCGTGGTTAAGACTGTAGAGATCAAGAAATCTCCATTTCCTTTGTAAAATCTGCATGCTTTTTCTGCCAGAAAACAGTGAATTTGTGTGAGGTTGGAATATTCTGGTACAGTTTGGAAGATACAAGCCCAGAAACCATTGAAGTACAGATACAATGAATACAGCTGGCAAAATCTCTGGACATCAGGAGGGTTCTGATTTCTAAACAAACACAAACTGCTGGAAGAAATCAGCAGGTCAAGCATCTACAGAAAAGAATAAACAGTAAACGTTTCAAGCCGAGACCCTTCTTCAGGACGGAGAAGGAAGGGGGAAGATGCTAGGTGGGGAGAAGGAAAGGAGGTTAGCTGGAAGGTGATAGTTGAAGCCAGGTAGCTGGGAAATGTCAAAGGCTGGAGGAAAAAGAACCTGATAGGGGAGGGGATTGGACCATAGGAGAAAAGGAAGGAGGAGGGGACCCAGGGACGTAATAGGCGGGTGAGAAGAGGTAAAAGGTTAGAGTGGGGAACAGAGGAAAGGGGGAGAGGAACTTTGTATACCAGAAGGAGAAATCAATATTCATGCCATCAGGTTGGAAGGTACCCAGACGGAATATAAGTTGTCGCCTCTCCATCCTGAGGGTGACCTCATCTTTTGGCACAAGAGGAGGCTATGAACCGACATATCAGAACAGGAATGGGAATCAGATTTGAAATGTTAGGCCACTGGGAAATCCCACTTGTGGCAGATGGAGTGGAGGTGCTTCCCAATTTATGATGTGTCTCAACAATGTAGAAGAGGCTGCATCAGGAGCACGGGACACAATAAATGATCCCAGTAGATTCGCAGGTGAAGTGCTGCCTCACCTGGAAGGATTGTTTGAGGCTGTGAATGGAGGTGCTTGAAGAGGTGTGTGGGCAGGTGTAGCATTTAGGCTGCTTGCAGGGATAAGTGCCGGGTGGGAGATTAATATGCAGGGACAAATGGACGAGGGAATTGCAGAGGGAGCAATCCGTGTGGAAAGTGGAGGAGGCAGGAAGGTAAAGATATGTTTAGTGGTAGGATCCCTTTGAAGATGGCAGATGTTGCAGAGGATAATGTGTTTGATGTGGAGGCTGATTGGGTGTTAGCTTAGGTCAAAAGGAACTCTATCACTGTTCGGTGGCAGGAAGGTGGGGTGAGCATGGATGTTTGGGAAATGGAGGAGATGCGGGTGAAGACAATATCAATAGTGGAGGGAAGGAAATTCCATTCTTTAAGGATGGAGGATATCTCTGATGTCCTGGAACAGAAAGCTGCATCCTGGGAACAGATGCGGTGGAGGTGTAGTAACTAAGAAAACTAATCTGTTTAACTAATTATTTGCACAGCTGAATATTGTGGACCTGCCTTACATAAGTTTAAAGTTCAAGTTGTTCACTTCTTTCTGCTTGACAGTTTCTTGGCAATCCTTTAAAATGTTAATTTCAGCTATATGTAGAGTATAATCCCTAACATCACACACTTCAAATTTGTTTAAATTCACCCATGAAAGAGACGTACAAGGCACTGACAATTTTAAGTTCTGTTACTGGTTAACGTAATTTGAAGCTGGATCGCTGAAAACACTCAGTAGGTCAAGCAACATCTGTGAAAAGAAAAGCAATTAATGTTTTGAGTCCTGGACTCTTTGCCAGAACTGGGGAACAAATTTGTTTTCAATAGGTGAGAAGGTTTTTTTTCTTTCTGTTACTGAAAACTAACTTGTATTTCTTCCTTTTGCAGTTGTAACAAAGGATCCTGAACCTGAATCATTAACTTTCTCCTGCCACAGATGTTGCTTGACCTGCTGTTCTATAAAATGCCAAAAAGGCTTTAAAGGGTAGATGTTGGGATGTTTTCACTAGTGAGAGAATCTTGTCGAAATAGACATAACTACAAGATTAGGAGCCAGTCATCTGGAAGTGAGATATATAGAATTTTCTTCTTGCAGAGCATGGTGAACTTCTGGCATTCTCTGCCTTGGTGGAAGCCGAATCATTAGATGTGTTTAACATGGAAGTGGGTAGATTGAGGAACAGAGTAGGTTGGAGCAATAGCACAGAAGAGCCAGCATAGACCAGCCATGATCATATGACAGGCTTGTTGGTGTACTGCAGCCCTATTGTCCTATGTTCTGAGTATTTCTTACATATTCTTCTTTTGTTTCAGATTTATAGCATTTGCTTTTTAATTTTATTTACATAATTAGAAATAGGTATGTAAAACACAGCTGATATATTTTTATTAGCTTTGATTTGTTAACAATTTTGCATATACCTTTATATAAAATCAAAGTCAAGTTTATTGTTATATTCAAGTACAGTACATGTATGCACTAGTACAATGTAGAGGATGTTCATAGATTCTTTGCGTCTGATTTTTTTTTATTCCTGCAGCTTATTATTGGTGGGTTGGGGAAGATTGACATAAAGGACTGGAAAGCTAACACACGTCTAAAGCATTGTACATCTGACAGCAACATTGTGAAATGGTTCTGGCAAACAGTGGAGATGTTTGATGAGGAAAGAAGAGCTCGACTACTTCAGTTTGTAACCGGTTCTTCCAGGGTACCTCTGCAGGGATTCAAGGCATTACAAGGTGGCTGTCAGATGAATCATACTTTACTAAATTTTGTTGATTTTATATTGCTATGTAGATATAATACATCTCCACTGTAATCTCTGCTATAAGAATGGCATTTTGAGGAATTCACGTGCAGTACATCTACACACAAAGTTACTAATCAGATAAAGCCAGGAAAACGAAAATAAATTACTGTAGATCAAATGAAAACTGATTTGCTTTAGCAATCAGCAGCAGATTAACAGCTCACCACTGATCTAGATTGTTAGAATATTTTCCCACACTTCCTTAGAATTTGTTTCATTCAGCAGTAAAAATAGCAACACATCATGACCCATAAAATCATGAAAAGAAATGGCTGACCAGTATACTCTGAAGGACTTGCAAGCTGAATATGGCACAATGATACTACAGGCTATTGAAGATGAAGAAGTGAAAAGAATGTGGTGGTAATAGGGAACCATATAACTAGGGGGTAGATTATGTCTTGGTAGCCACAATCTCTGCTGCCTCCCTTGTTCTAGGGTGAAGGATGTTTTTACTAACTGAAGAACTTGGAGTGACAGAGAAAAGTCCAACCACAGTAGTCCATGTGGAAACCGTTTATGTAGAAAGGACAGAGGAAGTCTGCTGAAGGAATGTGAGCAGTGAGGTCCAAGGGTCCAAGTTATACTGCAAACCTACAAAGGTGATTAGTGTCTGAATTGTGTGCAGATTGACATGGATTCAAAGGAAGATAATTAAATGTGTTGTTCAAAGATAGAGGTGAAAGAAATGTGTTCCAATTTATGCAACACCAGCCTCAGTACTGGAGAAAGAAAGGAAATTCTTTGCTACAAGCCTATCTTCAATTGGGCTAGCAAATTGAATAACTAAGGCTAAAGGTAAGGCTAAATCAGGGATAGCAGATTATGATGAATAGAGATTTGAAAGCTATTAGGAAAGAACAAGTCATAATTCAAGATAACACACAGGACAATGATATCCAGAAGCTCTCAGGGTAAAGATGGCACATATAAATATAGGTATAAACCAATTTGAATCAACAAGGGTAAAGGTGCAAAAGCTAAAATGAAGGCTCTTTATCTGAAGGCATGTTTGCGCTTGTAAGATGAATGAATTACAGAGATATGTTTGCAAGGTAACCAAGTCTAGGAATAAAATATTCCAGGATATTGCATATTACAGATAATAGAAAACAAGGCAGGGTAGTCTTGACATTAAAGAATTATTAAAAATAGTAGAGAGGAAAGATATTAGATCAGAAAATTTAAATCAGTTTGCTTGAAAGTAAGAAATGACAAAGGATGTAAAAAATTGTGAGATTTATTTTCATGCCCCTCTTAATCACAGAAATGTGATATAAGATTTTATCTACAGTACATTCAGATACCACTTATCCAATAACAGTAATCAGTTCATTAATCTGTAGTGTGGCAGCCTATGGGATTACTTGGTACCAAATTTGAAGAAAAGATTTGAATTACAAAGATGTGAGCATTTGATATTACTATCAAGTTAATGAGGCCTGCTAAAATTGAAGTCAGTGTGAATCAAGGAAAAAGTTCTCCAGTGGTGGCCACTGTATCTTACACAAAGATGGGCTTAGTTGTTGGAAGGCAACAGGATTTCACTGTAGGAGCTCAGAATTCAAGACCCAACTAGCTTTGTAAAATTAGAATGTGTTCTCTCATAATAATGTAATTTGTGCCCAGGTGTAGCAAACATTGGAAAATACTCAGGCTTAGCCTGACTTGGTTACAAATATCAAGTGGCTAGAAGCTCAGGTCACAGTTGTAGACTCTTAATTTCTCCACTCTTCTCCCACTCTAACCTATCTTTGTTTGCCCCTGTGCCAACAAAGTCTAACGTAAGCTGGAGAAATAACATCTGACCTTCCATGCATACTGCATCTCTTAGAACTCTGTGTTATAGAACACAGAACAGTACAGTGCAGGAACAAAGTTCTTCAACCTACCATATCTGCACTGACCATGAACTCGTTCCATACTCATATGACTTCTCGACTTTTATACTTAGTGTCCCAGTCTGTGAAGGCAAGTTTGCCATATGCTTTTTTTACCACCCTAACCACTTACTACTTCCAAGGAGTTCTGAGCTTGCACCCCAGTATCCCTCTGTTTATCAATTCTCCTAGGAGTGCTTTTACATTTGACTTTCCAAAATGCACATCTCACCTTGCCTGAAATTAACTCCATCGATTATTTCTGTTCCCAAATTTCCAACGAATCAATATCCTTCTATACCTTGCTCACTATCGACAATGATCATGTCATTTGCAAACTTACTAATCGGACCACCTTTATTTTCACCCAGAACATTTATATGGCAAAAACAGATGTCCCACTGCTGTTCTCTGTGAAATATGGCTGGTCACAGACCTCCAGAAACACCCCTCTGTGTTCTAGGACAAAGCCAACTTTGTATACAATTCACCAGCTCACTACGTA
This sequence comes from Hemitrygon akajei, assembly GCF_048418815.1. Lineage (NCBI taxonomy): Eukaryota > Metazoa > Chordata > Chondrichthyes > Myliobatiformes > Dasyatidae > Hemitrygon > Hemitrygon akajei. The sequence continues at coordinate 39,857,190 of NC_133134.1, read as the reverse complement.
TCCCATATAACTTAGTCTTCTGGACCAGCCTATCATGAGGGATTGGATCTTGTCAAGTGCTTCACTGAAGTTCTTCTGGACACTACCCACTACCCTCATCATCTTCATTACTTCCTCCAAAAAACATGTTCAGATCAAATTTGTAAAACAGAACTTCACTATACAAAGACATATTGACTTTTTCCTAATAATTCTATGCTTTTCTAAATGCAAGTAAATCCTGTCCCTTAGAATCGTACCCAATAATTTCCCTGCCGTTGATGGAAAACTCTCTGGCCTATAATTTCTTGATTTTATTCCTGTTGCTCTTCTTAAATGAAAAAAATGGCAATTTTACAGTCCTTTGGGACTTTGCCTGTGGCTAAGTAGGATGCTACACTCTTTCTCAAAGCTCCTTTGCTTCCATCAGTATCCCTCTAATTTGTAATGACCAGTGTGTGCAAAAAAAACTTGTGCTATGCAATTTTTTGTCCAGTGATAACAGCATGTGCACACGGAATTTCATTAATATCGACATGTCCTAGAATACCAACACACTCTCCCTAATCTTATATCCATGTACTTCTCCTTGGTGAATACTGATGTAATGTACTCAAATGCCTCGTGTTCTTTCTCTGGCGGTACACATAATTCCCCTGCATTGTCCTTTAGTAGACCTACCTTTCCTGGCTACCACCTTGCTCCTAATATACATATAAAATGATTTAAAATTTTCTTTAGTCCTACTTGTCACATACATTTCATGTGCCCTTTTAGCCTTCTAAATTCCTTTTTAAGGACTTTACTGCTTCCTCTATATTCCTCAAAGGCATTGCCTGTTTTCAGCCTCCAAAATCTTACAAATGTTTCTTTTTTCATTTTTATCAAACTTACAATATCTCTTGTCATCCAGGATTTACAAATCTTAGCATCCTTATATTTCATTCTCAACAGAATTTGTTGGTCCTGAACTCTAAGCAGCTGGCCTCTAGAAAGAGTCTCATACGTCAGATGTGGATTTACCCTGAAAATGCACCTCTCAATCTACTTCTACCCAGTTCCTGACTAGTTCTGTTGCGATTAGTGTTCACCAGATTTAGTACTTCCACCGAAGGACCAGCCTTATCCTTATCCATAACTAACTTCTACATACAAAATTATGATCACTGTTCCCAAGATTTTCCCCCACAGAAACTTTGTTCACTTTGGCTCACTTCCCAATACAGGGTCTAGTATGGCTCCATCCCTAATTGGACTATGTACATGTTGTTTCAAGAAAAATATAATGAAAGATAATTAACTCAATTTTCCTTTCTTCACATTTGCTACCTGGCTTGTTCAATATTTCTGTTATTCCCTCTTAGTTTCCAGCAACAATAATGTTCTGTATTCACATTTCCAGTATTGTTTTTTCTCTTGCCTGCCCTCATTCATTTCCTTCTATTCCCATCTCCTCCAACACGAGTTATTTTTAACACTTTCAATATTTTCTCTGAACTGACCTCACTCATGACCTCTTATGTCTTTTATTCACCACTTTATCACAGATATTTCATTTGATTGATATCTCGTGTTTCCTGATGAAGAGTATTCAACTTGAAATATCTCTTCCTCCTTTCCACAGCTGCTGCCTCACCTATTGAATATTCACAGAATGTCTGATATTACTTTGGGGTGCATAGCTTCTTATGTGTCCAGTGTGAGCATTTCTTGCTATCACAAAGTGTCTCCCTTTGGCTAAAGAGTAGTATTTAGAATGAGGGTCCTCAGGAAGAGTCTTGAGTTAGTCCACCAACTCTATTTCTGGTTGAATTTGGTTGGAAGCAATTAAGCTTCATATTCCACACTCACTAGCTGTTTGAGAATGGGAATTGCTACCTGCTGCTAGTTATATAGTTGTTCAGTTTAAGAATGGATGTAGCAGGACTGCAGAGATGAAACCTGGGCATTTTGTACTATTGATACTGAGCTATTTGACAACAATATATTCTGCAGCATCTGTGTTTGCATTGGTTCTCATTATCATGATCCTTATCCTTATTAACTTTTTATAGCATTTGTGATTACATAAAATTATCATTGTTATTCTTAAACTGCTTGCATATTATATATTTGCTTCTCTTCAGAGTGATCTTTTCCCTAGATGCAGAATGAAAAATTTCTCAAATGAATTAATCTCTTATCACTTTTCATATCCCATTGAAGTATATTAGAAGTTAAAAAAATAGAGCTGTTTTGCTACTGATGTATGGTTTAACTAGATTTTGTATTTGTAAGGCTCTACAGGTGCTGCAGGTCCAAGACTTTTTACCATCCATTTGATTGATGCCAACACAGAAAACCTTCCCAAAGCACATACATGGTGAGTTTTATTTTTTAGAAAATGGAAAGTATTTGCATCATTGTCTCATATTGTTGGTAACCTTCAAGTTGGTAGCTTACAAATTATAATCATCAGTCATGGTTAACTGTATAAAGGGTCTTGCCTGCTTTACCGACATACTCAACATGTTAGTAATAGGATGTATTGGAAATCCATAATGATAACCTTTTCAAAGATCCTTTTGATTGTAATTAGTAGACATCTCTTGTATGCAGATAAGTGTATATTACTGTCTAATGAATTGTTTAACATCCAAGTAATTGGTTTGGCATGCTACCTATATGCCTTAGCCTTAGTTAATTTTTTTTTCCCAATTTCATAGCATTATTTTTGTCAGATTACTCTAGAATGTTAATTCAATGGATTTGTTTATTTTAACTGTGCCTCACAAAAAAAATTTGCAGTAGCTCTCCAGCACCACAATTCTATAGAATTCATTGTGTGCCATATTTAAATTACCTTTCAACCAATGTTCCCTCTAAGGTGTGTACATGAGCGTGTGCACTTCTCTTTTGCTACTAGCACACAAAGGAATTTAAACTGCGTACAAAAGGTTATCACCCTATACCTTGTAGGCATGTTAAGTATATTACACGATTGTACACAATCACATTTCCTGTTCCAGTTTCTGATGTGGATGATGTTGACAATATGGAGTTTGCAATAATTTGTCTGCAGATTCTAGAACTGGTTTATTTATACTGATTTATTGAGAAAATTAATGATTCACTATGTTGAATTCCAAAGAAGCAAAGAGCATGAAGTGCAAAGAACTGCTAGTTCATTTAAAGCAGAATGGCTTAATGAAACTGTAGAAACCGCTACACCAAAAGCTCATTAAGTCAGGAGTGAGCAACTATGAGAAATATTTATGTACAATATAGAAAATGGTCTTGCCTGCATGTATTGTCACGTTGCAAAGTTGTTGGTGAACTTGCAAGTGGGAAGAAGTGGAGTGATATTTGGAAACTTGAATTTTCAAAACATCATTTAGCAAGCAAGTCACTTATGGATGGTGTGCAAAAGCTCCAGTGAGAAAATCCTGCATTACCCACTACAAGTCTGCTACACAAAAATACAACTGCAGATGCTGTGGATCAAAGAATATGTACACAACACTGGAAGAACTCAGCAGGTCAGGCAGCATCCGTGAGAAAAGAGTAGCCAACGTTTCGTGCCGAGACCCTTCATCAGGAATGGGGGGGAAGAGAGGGCCAAAGCCCAGTAATAGAGATAGGGGATGGGGTAGGGCCTAGAGGCGCCAGGTGGAAAACAAATCAGAGGAAAGATAAAGGGGGAGGGGGAGGAGATAAGCATGAAAGAACTGTAGAGATAAAGAAGCAGAAAGTTGAAAGGGGAGAGAGGCAGAGAGGGACCTGGGAGAGGGGGAGGGAGTTACCGGAAATTGGAGAATTCAATGTTCATACCACCAGGCTGGAGGCTGCCCAGACAGTAGATGAGGTGTTGCTCCTCCAACCTGAGTTTGGCCTCATCATGGCAGTAGAGGACATATCTAGATGGGAATGAGAGGCAGAGTTGAAGTGGGTGGCAACCGGGAGGTCCTGTCTATTGTGACGGACGGAGCGTAGGTGCTCGACGAAGCGGTCCCCCAATCTGCGTCGGGTCTCGCCGATGTAGAGGAGGCCGCACCGGATGCAATAGACGACTCCAGCAGACTCGCAGGTGAAGTGTTGCCTCACCTGGAAGGACTGTCTGGGGCCTGGAATGGTGATAAGGGGGGAGGTGTGGGGACAGGTGTAGCATTCGCGCTTGCAGGAATAAGTGCCAGGTGGGAGTTCTGTGGGGAGGGACGTGTGGACCAGGTAGTCGCGGAGGGAATGATCCCTGTGAAAAGCTGAGAGGGGTGGGAGGGAAAGATGTGCTTGGTGGTGGGGTCCTGTTGAAGGTGGCAGAAGTTGCGGAGGATATTATGTTGGATCCGGAGGCTGATGGGGTGGTAGGTGAGGACAAGAGGAACCCTGTCCCTGTTGTGGTGACAGGAGGATGGGTTAAGGGCTGAAGTGCAGGAAGTGGAGGAGATGCGGGTGAGGGCATCTTTGATGACGCCAGAAGGGAAACCACGATCCTGAAAGAAAGAGGGCATTTGAGAAGTCCTGGAATGGAAAGCCTCATCCTGGGAGCAGATGCGGCGGAGACGGAGGAACTGGGAATAGGGAATGGCATTTTTGCATTGGACAGGGTGGGAAGAGGTATAGTCAAGATAGTTATGGAAGTCAGTGGGTTTGTAGAAGATGTCAGTGGATAGTCTGTCTCCAAAGATGGAGACCGAGAGATCAAGAAAGGGGAGAGAAGTGTCCGAGATGGACCAAGTGAATTTAAGGGCTGGGTGAAAGTTAGAAGCAAAGTTGATGAAATTGATGAGCTGAGCATGGGTGCAGGAAGCAGCACCAATGTAGTTGTCAATGTAGCGTTGGAAAAGTTGGGGAGTGGTGCCAGTATAGATTTGGTTATGTGGAACAGTCTATGCTCCAAAACATTCCCTCCACGACTACCTGGTCCACACGTCCCTCCCCACAGAACTCCTACCTGGCACTTACCCCTGCAAGCGCAAATGCTACACCTGTCCCCACACCTCCCCCCTTACCACCATTCCAGGCCCCAGACAGTCCTTCCAGGTGAGGCAACACTTCACCTGCGAGTCTGCTGGAGTCCTCTGTTGCATCCGGTGCGGCCTCCTCTACATCGGCAAGACCCGACTCAGATTGGGGGACCGCTTCGTCAAGCACCTACGCTCCAACTGTCACAATAGACAGAACCTCCCAGTTGTCACCCACTTCAACTGTGCCTCTCATTCCCATCTAGGTATGTCCATGCATGGCCTCCTCTACTGCCATGATGAGGCCAAACTCAGGTTGGAGGAGCCTCACCTCATATACCGTCTGGGTAGCCTCCAGCCTGGTGGTATGAACATTGAATTCTCCAATTTCCGGTAACTCCCTCCCCCTCTCCCTCTCTCCCCTTTCAACTTTCTGCTTTTTATCTCTGCAGTTCTTTCATGCTTATCCCCTCCCCCTCCCCCCTTTATCTTTCCTCTGATTGGTTTTCCACCTGGCGCCTCTAGGCCCTATCCCCTCCCCTATCTCTATTACTGGGCTTCGGCCCTCTCTTGCCCCCCCCCCCCCCCCCATTCCTGATGAAGGGTCTCGGCCCAAAACGTTGGCTACTCTTTTCTCACGGATGCTGCGAGGTCTGCTACATATGTTTGTGAGAGTATAGATGGAGAGTAAAAACAATCAAACCTAAAGGAGATCAAAGTTCTTATTGATGGTGTTTTGCTAGCTGTTGAAATGATTACCTTTAAATATAAAATTCAGTGTGTACATGTTGTTATCACTGGACAAAAAATTGCACAGCACAAGCTTTTTGCACACACCGGTCATTACAATTTAGAGAGAACATTGCTTTCAACATCCGGATTGCCTACCTGATTTGCACTCAATAGCCTCTTTATTGGATACATCTGTTCACCTGCCAGTTATTGCAAATATCTAATTACGTGGCTGATTAGATGTGGAGATACCTAATAAAGTAGCCACTGATTGTATGTCATGGATCAGTGATGACTATAATCATATGTGACCTACAACTGTGTTTACTTATTTTTTTCTTTCTCTCCTCAGTTTTAATCGTATAGACATCCCTCCTTATGAGTCTTATGAAAAGCTTTATGAAAAATTGTTGACAGCGGTTGAAGAGACGTGTGGCTTTGCAGTTGAGTGAAATATGTGAGTGCTTTTGAAGTTGATAGGAACACTACAGAAATGAAGTTCTGCAAGCATCATGATGAGCAACGCACTATGTAACAGAGAACTAACAATTTACTCACATGGTTGCTATAACTTGCAAATGATATAATGGCGCTGATCACTCAAAAACAGAAAGGCAGTAAGATTTCTTGAAAGAGGAAACTAGGAAGCTCGCAAATGAAGAAGAAACTGAATCTGTTTAACAGAAAAATGGACCTGTTTCAGTTGTATCTTACATTTTTAAGTTGTATGCTTGAAACTTTATTTCAAAAACTTTGCACAGTAAACAAAGACAGATCCTTGCACATTTCATTTCTTTCCTTATTCCTTTAACCAATTACCCAACCATTAGTCTCAAAAGTGTGGTCCAACAGAAATTTTTCATTCTTCCAAAATCTAAAACTGACATTTAAAAATACTGGATGATAAACTAGAAATAGTTCTTTTTCTAGCTTGTGTATTTTTTTTATTAACTCTCATCACAGACAGTAACTATACGGTGTGTTTTAATCAAATCAGATTATTTTTATCTATATTTTGTTAAAAGAATTGTATTCCTCCACAATGAATTACTGTTTTTAGGAATATTTACTAATGTATTTACAAAGAAAACCTGAACATCTGTTCTAATGTGATGAACCCTTTAATACTGCAATTATGTTTTGGCTCCAAAATTAAAATAGTTGTCATGTTGGAATGTTTGTTTTACAAATAGCTTGAGGTAAGGTATCCTCTGTTATTCTTTGAATTCAATTTCATAATGTGCATAAAGTATCAACTTTTACAAAATTAATTTAAAATGAGAGCTGAATTTATGAAACCTGAAAATAACTTTCATTACTCAAAGGATTGATGCAGTAATGTTCAGAAAAGTCCAGCATTGAAACAGCTAACAAAGGAAAATTGACAAACTGCATTTGTAGCACAGTTGATTGATTCCCAGATTTATTTATTTATTTTTTGCTTTACATCTGGTTAGTCTTTAAATTTTCTTGTAATTCTTCTGGCGCCTCACTATTTTGTCCTTGGCTCTGAATTTACAATAGCAGACACTCATGAAAGATTAACTGTGATGACAGCTTACTAACAAGAATTTACCAATAGTTTAAGCAGATAAATGAACAAATGTAAGTGTTGAGGTTTTGCTATCACAACAATGTATCCATATTTTAACAGTTTTCAAAGTTTTATCATTTGTTTCTGGATGTTGAATTAAAGTTATTTTTAATTAATATTGTGAACCCTTTTGGAAATCTGAATAAGAAAGAAAGGGCATTATTTAGACTGTTTTACTGCCTTAAACTTTAAAAAACTCTGGAACTTTAAACAGAAGCAATGTATAAATTGGGAACATTCATTGCTTCTATAACCTTTAGAAGCCATTTTGAAGAGCCAGTATTCCTATTGTTTCATTTGATGTTCTCAAATTGTGTCCAGTAGATTTCAGACTAATGTGTGATCCTAAAACAAAATAGTGATAAGAAAAATACTGTAAACACTCATGAAGGTGAACTTTTTAGGTGTTTGGTAACTCTGACCCAATATCCTATCTGTTTTAATTCCAGTAGTATACTGTATAGTTACAGTTTTGAGCAACATCAAATTTATATATTTCTATGTGCCCTTTGACCTCTCCTGAAAATGTTACACATTTGCTCTGAAGATTCATTTTGAAGAAGCAGAATTTTGGTTTGCTTTATGATTTAGATGTAAGCAAAATTTCTGCATTTTCCAACATTCAATCTTTAATTCAGTGAGACTGATGAGTTGAATAAGTGTGGCATAAATTCAGCTAGACTTAAAAATCATATTACCCTTATTAATTTTACACAGTGAAGAACTAACTGGAATCATTAACCAAAGCAGCATTGAAATCAATATCCTTGTCTGAAATATTGGCTTTGTTTTCTGTATTTTTGGAGCAAAACTGAAGTCTCAGGTACTAAAGTTAGACAAACTGTATGGGGAAAAAAATTAGTACACTTACATTTAGTAGCCTGGAATGAGGATTTCATTTCCACTGATATGACAAAAAAATGCAGATGCTAATATTTCAGCACAAATTTCAGAATCTATTTTGAATGTAAAAGTGATATATAATTATGAGAGCTTGTCAACAATGTTATTTCTCATACTGTTAGATTTAAGAAAGGTTTCCTTCTATCTTTATTAGTATATAGTGTTTAAGCAACTATTACACCTATAATTTGCCCTAATATATATAATTTAATGTGGTTTCCAAACAAAAATAGTTTAACTTTTAATTTTTTTTATAGCTGTTGAAACAACATATTCTGATACTAAATTTAGTCTTTGTAGTAGGCATAGTAAGTTTCTTTTATTGCTAATTCTAGTAAATTATAGAGACAAATCTAGAACAATTCTTTTTCTGCTTGAATTAGCAACACTAGAAAATAATGCCATGTGAACGATTACTGTGTTCTTTTCAAATTTATGAATTTCCTTTAGATAACTTTTTAATTTAGGAAACGGGTAATTGTTTAATGTAAAGTTAATCACTGGGTACTCAAGTTAATTTTCCAAATTAAGCATGTTGAATTGCACATTACCAGTAAGTTCCTCTTTAGTATGAAGTTCAAAAACTACACTTATGTGTGATTGACAATAAAGAATACAAATACTCAGAAATCTGAGGAAGCATCATAGTTTATAAAACATTTAAATTGATATTAAATGTTAGGATATAACAATTTTTCTGTCAACTTTAAACTCAAAATTTGATCTGTTACTTCAGAAATATACAGTATGAGTGATCTGAAAATGAATTTCCTATTTTCAAAATTGTGCTGCAAAGAATATTCTTTTACTTTTACCACTACCTTAGGAAAACATGCTAAATCTATGGGATTAGTAAGACTAAACACTACTTTATGCAACTTCAGTCCATGAGCTGTAATTTCTTTGTAAAGTTTGAATTATATTGTTACTTTTGTTGTGTAGAAATGTAGGTCCATGCATTTCTTTGTAGAATTAGGATATTGCATGTTGCAAATACCCTAATATCAGCAGCATAATTGTTTTAATATGCACAAATATTTTTGTTCTGTTTATTTTTATTCTCCAGTGAGATAGAAAATTCCTTACCAAAATATAAAATACACCCATTTATTCTTCCATATGAATGCAATTGCATCATAAATACCACAGAATGACTTTTTTTTTGCAAATCTTAAAATAAGATAATGTGATTTGCGAAAAGTTCTCTATAGAAAGCTTTGGAAGAAAATAAAAGTTAGCAGAATTTGCAGCTTAGTTTTCTGAAATATTTATTAAATCCTAATACAAATATTGAAACAGCCTTTACTTAAAAAAGTAAAATTTTAATTCTGGAGTTTAAGTTAAATCTAGGATTATGCTACTTTGTTCAGTCAACCATAGCCATTTGGGCAAGCCATTTATAGGATCCACAATGATGTAAATGACTTGAACATTTAACATTGCACTTTAAATTGAAAGCTAATTATCCAGTGCTCCTAAATGTAAGCTATGATTGCAGTACTTCAAATTAACAGTTATATACAGAATTCCATGTATATTTATTTAGCAGAGAAGGGGAAATTATTGTGGCATTCTTCAACTAAATAGTAATGAACTACAAAGAAATATTTGGACATAGAATTCTAGTCACCTACACAATAAATATAAACACAGTAAGACACAGTAAAAGCAAGTGTCCTTTTAATATGTTTTTTTAATATAGAATAGATAATGTGTTTCTGTTTGAATTGCATACATTACAGAACACAGTATTTTGGTGAGGTTATAGAATAAATGCAACTTACGCAGCCATCATTCTGTTAGGAATGGGAGAAAAATTGGAGAACATATTTCAAGACAGACAAATTTCATTTTTTTCCTAAATTTGTTTATCTCCAGCTCATGGCAAAATAACACTGGCCTCCAAAATATTTAAAATTGGAAATCCTTTAGTGTAATTTTACAAAATATTTAGCCAAAATTATATTTCTGTGGCGCCTTTCATGACACCAGATGCCGAGAAAGTGTATTTTAGCCAGTAAGCAATCTAACTTATCACAACAATTGTAGGAAATAAAAGTCAGTTTGCTCTTCAAACAAAATAGAAAAAAATGTACAGATAATATTTTATAATGCTGGAAATATGGAGCAGATCAGGCAGCATTCATGGAGAAGTTTGAGGTTACCTGAACTGTAACAGTCACGCACATCAGATCAGTTTATCTAAGCAGTAATTTTTCTTGAATATGGAATGAGTACATTGTGAGACCTGATCCTATTTCTCTTCTTAATTTATTGTTGCCTATGGGACACCAATAGACTGTATCTTAAAAAAAAGACATTTTGTTCATGTTGATGCAGTGCAAACACAACTTGTCAATTATTATGAATAATGCTACAAACCATCATTGTAGAGATTTTTCATATTTATTATCAAAACCCAAAATCTGCACAAAAGAAAGCATTGTCAGAATTGAATTGGTGGTAATAGAAGAGGGGAGGAGATAATTTTCCTGGTTGTTGGTGCTAAATCTTGCTCTCTTGAAATAGAAATGTCATGCTGATAGAACTTTTTGTTTTGGATGAATATTTTCATCTGATTATGGCAACATATTACTTGATTTTAAAATTGATTTTCCAGCACACAATGTTATTACTTGCTAATCTTCAATTATTTTTAAAAGGCTTGTGTGGAAATTTATTTTGGAGCATGTTTTCTCCTAAGACATTGAGACACAAAATTTAATGTTTTTATTATAACAATACAGAAGTTATTGTATTTTAACACTGGTATTATTCTCCATGTGTGGGTAGGAGAAACAATCATGTTTTATTTTCTTATGTTCCTCTCTGTAAATTGTATTTAATGAAATGGGGTAAGTCAAAGAAAAAATTAGATGTGGTAAAACCTGGCTAGAGATAAGTAGCCTTAACCCTTACTCCTTTCTGTATTCTCCATGATGCATCTAAACTTGACATTTTATTAATTGAAACTGATATGGTTAGATAATAATTCTACTTCTCAACAAAATTAGATTACTCTTGAGGATAAAATATGTATCTTCTGTGACATTTGCAAGCTTCATGAACATACAGTATTTTGGGGCATTTCTTGCATATGCATACTTCTGTCCCAATGATAATTTGATGTCCCAGTTTTAGTGATGAAATGCATCACCGGAACCAAAACAGAATTCATATGCCTCAGCTGTAATTTTTCTGCCATTAACATTATTGAAGTGCTATAGAAAGACTTAAGATATATTCCACTCTATTCATTCCTGCATTGATATGAAGAAATAATTTGTTTGGGGAAAGATCTATTGACCCACTAAGATAGCTCTTAGCTGTGCTGCCATTACTTGCAACTGGGCTTTTTCTTCCCTTTTCAATGCTGTAAAATTTCCGCTGTGTAATGATTATTGTAAATTATAATGACATGCAAATAATAAGCAGGGAAGAATGGAGCAAGATCTGAACATGTAAATATTGTGGCACAATTTGAAGTAGCTGGCTTACTTTTTTTTACCTCTCAGAGTAGTAGTGGCCTGACTATATTGATATGGTTATTTCTGTGAAATTATGGCATATTTGGAGCAGTAAGGAGAAATGAAGGGAAAGGCTAATTTTGGATCTAATGTAAGAGACTGCTAAATTGAGGAAATAGGACATTCATTTACACTAACAATCTGTTTATATCACTTAATCAATTCAATTCATTTTCTTGAGTGATTTAAATTGCCAAAGCCAATACCTTACCAAGTAGTTCAGATCTATGCTAGTAAATTGTTTACTACTGAAACTGACTGGCAGAGTGGTGTGATATACATAAGCAGCCACGGTGAAAGCCCATTGAAGATAATTATTTTAAAGTTACTTTTAATCCTTTGGTTGTCCAATATAATACAGTAGCATTGCAAAATATGATATCTCACTGTACCAATCTGGAGATCTTGCTTTCATAATTCAAGATCAAGGAAAACGGCTGTGTAATGTGTAATAACCCTCAAGTTTTCTAATGTGTCTCCTAAATTTGTATTGTGACAGAAATATTACTGCAATAATCATAGCTTAATAATTACTCGATGATGCAGTTTTACCCGGCCCTTATTTCACTTTTCCCTTCTTGTAATATTGAAAACAAAAAGTGCCATTTCCTATATAACTTGCAATTGTGTAGCTCTTTTGCCATTTGTTACAATATATATACACCGAGGTTGTCTGATAACTGCAGAAATTACCCACGAGTTAGAGGTTCTACACTGACTTTTGTGGGCTTTTTTTGGAATTATTTTTTTAAAAGATTGAAGATAACACTCCAGAAGGTAAAAGCGCTATAATAGTCAAAAGGTTCAGAGCTGCTTTTCTCCTATCTTGAAACACACCTGTCTTTTATGTAAGAGATCTGTCCTTTTTATTTTCGGTAATAAGCTTACTTTTGCAAATTGAATTGTTTTGATGAATATTTATTAATTAGTAATTAATCTGAGGAAAATTATTGCTGTATTAACTTTTTCATTGTTGCTGCTAAAGTCCTTTAGCATCAGTTTTGTCGTGAACAGTGTATACATTTTTTTGTTTTAACTGTGAATTGGGGTATTTTTTATTATTGATGGTATTGAATGAGGTATGGAGTGAATTTGATGGCTAGTAATTGAGTAGGATGTTGGACTCAAAGCCACATTCATTTTTGTTACATGCAATAAAATTTGAACTTTAAATATCTGTGCTGATTTGAATTTTTTGCTTGATCTTAATGCTTTTAAGTCAACATACCTGAATAAAGCATGTCTTAGAACGAAGCAAAAATCGGAAAAATCTGAATTTTATTTATAACTAAGTTTTTAAGTATGTTTTTCATTCTGACAAATTTAACATTGCAAATCAATAAATATAGATTTGGAAGGTTATTGTCATTTTAACATGTGGAATTAGAATTTACTTTTCCACATTATGGTACACAAGTTGATTTATTTTAGGAGTTTTTCCCCTTGTCCTTTCTGTAAATATGATCACTATTTATGCAGCCCCCAATAGAGCTTTTGTTGGACAGGGTGATAGAATTTGTTCTGTGTATTATATTCAAAATTTCTAAGTATAACTCTTGTGAACTTTGAACTTTAATACATGAACTCTAACCAGTTCATGGTAATTCAGAGAATTGCTGTTTATGAATCCAGTTACATGTCTTGACCAGCATTAGGCCTAGTTATATCAATAATTAGGTGACATGGATAGAACAAGCACAAGATGGAATGAGAATCTAAATCTGTGATAATAGGCTGAAGGAGCCAAAGACAAACTCTTATAACTAGTGATCAGATTTGCAGATAGGACCAGGGGAAAAACTCCTAAAATAAAATGTCAGGCAAAAGCTCTATTGGGGGCTGCATGTGACACCTCTGCTGTCTCAGGGCATAATAGTTGAGGACTAGTTTGACTACCTGCATTAAAGCCTGGTATGGAAACACCAATGCCCTTGAATGGAAAATCCTATAAAAAGTAGTGCATAGTGTTTCATGGGTAAAGCCCTTCCCACCATTGAGCACATCTACACAAATTGTTGTCACAGGAAAGCAGCATTCATCAACACGGACTCCTACCACCCAGGTCATGCTCTGTTCTCACTGCTGCCATCAGGAGGAATGTACAGGAACCTAAGAACTCACACCACCAGGTTCAGAACCATTTATTTACCCCTCAACCATCAGGCACTTGAACCAAAGGAGATTACTCAGCTTCACTTACCCCATCAGTGAAATGTTCCCACACCTAAAGACTCACTTTCAAGGACTCTGAGTCTCATTTTCTCAATATTGATTGCTTAATTATTTATTATTATTTCTTTCCTTTTGTATTTGCATAGTATGTTTTCTTTTGCACACTGGTTTGGTGCAGTCTTTCATTGCTTCTATCATGGTTATTTTTATTATGGATTTATTGAGTATGCCTGGAAGAAGATGAATCTCAGGGTTGTATAGGGTAACACGTACTCTGATAATAAGATTACTTTGAATTTGAACTTTGGTGAATTTAAGGACTGATTTGCTGTTTTAACAGGATTTGAGTAATTCATGTTATAAGCTCTTGCAAGATGTATTTTGCTAGCTGGCTTGCTAATCTATGTCTGCTCCTCACAATATTTCCTACTCGACATCAACTGGGGCCTGAAAATTATCCAGTCTTTAAACTGCATTCAAATTTAATAGTTTCATTTTGCAATGTTGCAAAAGGAAGTTGTGTCAGGAGCTATTCTCAGTTTTGCCTTATGATAGAAGGAAGGTGAAGGAGCTGAACATGCTTGGCTAAGGAACGACCCAGTGGAACTTTTGCAATGGTGCCCTCAGCTTGAATGATTGACCTCTAACAACCACAGCTATATTCCCATTTTCAGAAGTACAGCTCCAGCCAGTGGAGAGCATTTCTTTTGATTCCTACTGACTTCAGTGTATACAATCACTGAAAATTAATGTTACCGGAAGGGGGTCTGCAGTCTTTAGAGAAGCAACTAAATGCAGAGTCATGAAGAATATTATTTAAGTAGAAGGAAAAAAGAAGACGTGTGAATTTGAGAATGTTCCAAAAGTTTCCACAAGCCTCTGACAGAATGAAATACAGACAATAATACTGGGTTGGACTATCTTGGACAAGGACTGGAATCTTCAGATGGAGACAAATCAATTAGAGAGGACATGTTAATAGATGAAAAGTGAGAATTAAAGAAGTGATGGTCTGGGGCCACGATCATTCATAAGAGCAGTGGTAATAATTGTGTTGTGATCTGTAAAATATCTTAAGCCAGATGAAGCTAAACCAAGTGGAGATTTTGAAAATTAGAGGTGAAGAGGACAGGACAATGAATTTTAACCATTAAAAAGGAATGCATAAGAGTTTATGTAAGTGAAGCAATGAGATACTGGTATAAGTGAGAAATATAGCAAGAGTCAACAAATACAGTGTTGGTGACTGACAAAAGATAGTGTTAAAGTAAATACGAAGGACACATGATCTTCTGCACCACAAATGTCTGTGAACTTCAGTTTACTTGTAAAATATGATTATCTGCAAATGTCAACAAGTGATTCAACATCAAATATTTTATTCAGAAATTTAATAGAAAATATGAAAAAGGATGAGTGAGACTTTGAGAGTAATTAATTGGAGCAGCAGACTCATGGTGGTAAAAGGAGGATATCTTGATTTTGTCAGTGTTTGACTCTAAGGAATTGGTTTATTCATAATTCAGTGTTGATAGTTTGTGACAAGCTTCTTTAGTATTGCATTAGTTCATTTTTTTTTTAGATATTTTGATATTTTTTAAAGGATCAATACACAAAAACATTAGCTTGATGCCTTGTAGCTAAAATAGGTCATGACGGTGGTCTGATGCATTTTTCAGTGATTGAATAGCAAGCAAATATTTGTGAACTTCAGTTTACTTGTTTGTATGCAAAACTCAACATTGATTAAGCATCAAATATTACTCAGAAATTTGATATACACAGGTGTTATACGACAATGCCAGACACAAGACAATATACGAAGGACACTTCACATTATGGATCATAAACAAAAAAATAAAATCAAAGCAATAGTGATAAGCGTGGACACTGAAAAAGCATTTAATTTGGTTAATTGGAATTTTCTTCACAGAGTTTTACATAGATTTGGTTTCCAAGACAATTATTAAAACTATACAGACACTATATGACAATCCTACTGCTAGGATTAAAATCAATGGATATTTATCAAATAGTCTTACCCTAGAAAGGGGCACGAGACAGGGTTGTGCATGGTCACCACTACTCTTCGCATTATATCTGGAACCATTGGCTCAATACATCAGACAAAATGAAGTTATCAGGGGAATTACTATTAAAGGGACAGAGTATAAATTGGCTTGTTATGCGGATGACATTTTGATCTATCTAGGGCAACCAACATACTCTTTTCCTAAATTGATGCAATCCTTTGAACAATATGGTCAATTATCAGGATACAAGATCAACATTGATAAAACCCAATTACTTTCATATTACTATAGCCCACCAAGAGAAATTGAAAGTTGATACCCCTGGGCATGGCCCACAGAGTCTTTCAACTATTGGGGCATCATTATGCCAAAAGATTTGGCAAAATTATTAGAACGTAATTATCAGCCTTTATATAAAAAGTTAAGGAAGATGTGGCAAGATGGAACCTGATTCCTTTTTTCAGTCTCATTTCAAGGATTGAGTCTATTAAAATGAATATACTGCCCAGACTGTCATATCTCTTTCAGACCCTACCAATAGAGATTAATCAAAATCAATTCAATGAATGGAACAAGATGCTATCAAGGTATATTTGGCAGGGTAAAAGGCCTAGAGTTCATCTCAAAACTTTGCAATTAGCAAAGGAAAAGGGGGGATGGGGCCTACCTTCTCTTAGAGATTATTATTTTGCAGCACAGTTAAGCTATCATATGTTGGTGCAACCCATCATATGACGATCAATGGAAAAACATTTGAGGAGTGGGTATTTCCCATCCCCATACAAGCAATTTTGGCTGATAACAACCTGCAAAGGTACATAAATACTATTGATAACCCATGGGTGAAATTGACTCTTAAAATGTGGAAAACTACTATAAAAGAATATAATCTAGAGGGAGATATTGCAATTCTTAAATGGTGTGCATATGACTCAGATTTTACACCAAATAAATTGGATGCTAGATTTAAGGACTGGACAGCTAAAGGAATAACAGTTCTTTGCAACATAATGAAAGAAGGAACACTGTTCAGTTTTGAAATGCTTAAAGAGAAACACTTATTAGAAAAACAAGATTTCTATTGATATTTACAGATGCGACAATATGTTAATAAGACACTTAAAAATGTAACCAAGGCAAGTACATGCTTGATAGAGCTCTTTAGAAAAGCATATAATTCAGATAATGGTAGTAGAATCATTTCAAGCATGTATAAGGGGTTGCCAAATCTTAAAACACATTCGACTTCATACATTAAAACAAAATGGGAGAAGGAAGGAGGGATAATTATATCTGAGGAAGAATGGACAACAATATGGAGGTATCAATGGAAGTGTACCAGTTCACAGAAATGGAGGGAGTTTGGATGGAGAAACTTGATAAGATATTTTATTACACGCTCTCAGAAATCCCATTATGATAGTAACCTCCCTGTTTGCTGGAGAAATTGTGGAAATCAAAATGCAAATTATTATCATATTTTTTGGGACTGCCCTGTTATCAAAAACTATTGGAGGGGGATACACAATGCCCTACAAGACATCTTTAAATATGAAATACCCTTGGAGAGTAAGACCATATATTTTGGATATATACCTCAACAATGGTTGAAAAGAGATAAATATTTAATGAATATATTGTTGGCGGCTGGTAAGAAGACTCTTACTAGAAAATGGTTATCACAGGAGAGCCCAACTTTAAATACATGGATGGAAATTACAATGGACATTTACAAACTGGAGAAGATAACAGCATCTGTTAATCATAAACTGGAACAATTTGATTCATGCTGGGAAAATGGTTTAACTACATAATGCCTCATAGGTTCAAGGTTCAATGTGTTGTGCATTCAGAGGTGCTCTGCACACCATTGTTATAACACGTGGTTATTTGAGTTACTGCTGCCTTCCTGTTAGCTTGGACCAATCTGGTCATTCTCCTCTGACCTCTCTCATTAACAAGGTTTTTCAGCCCACAGAACTGCTGCTCACTAGATTTCTTTTTGCACCATTCTCTGTAAACTCTGGAGACTGTTGTGCATGAAAATCCCAAGAGGTCAGCAGTTTCTGAAATAACTAAACCTCCCCAGTATGGCAACAATAATCATTCCATGGTCAAAGACACTTAGACCATATTTCTTCCCCATTCTGATGTTTGGCCGAATAACTGGTCCTTTTAACCATGTCTGCATGCTTCATGCATTGAGTTCCTGCTCCATGATTGACTGATCAGAAATTTACATTCCTGAGCATGTGCACAAGTGTACACTTGTAAAGTGGCCATTGAGTGGAAAGAAAATGTAAAAAAAAGGATGAGTGCAATTTTGACTTTGACAGAAATGTAAAAGGGGAGACATCAATTCAGCCACATCCGTATACTTCTTCCAGTTTAAACTTTCACCCAAATTGAAAACAATGATAGTTCATCAAAAGAGTATTTGCTTAAAATTAGTCTGTGATCTTTTTGTAGTAAATCACAATTCCTTGAGTCTCCCTGTTGGCCAAGGTAGTGAGATCATTTTCTAAGACAACACACTGAGTTTGTGATGTTATTTTAGTTGGACTCTGCATCTCTAAGGACAAAAAAAAGAAAAACAGGATTTTTGATTTACATAGCTACTGAGTGATGGTGAAAAATCTCTGCAGATTTTGATTCAAAACCAAATCATATTAACTGTGATGCTCATTACAGCTGAGAATAGCTTGAAATACTATAGTTTGGACAAGTGCATAAGAAATGCCCACTTATGACACCAGATGACTATAGCTATCCATGGAAAAGTCGAGGAATTCAAAAGTCAATCCCTGATGGCTGAAGCCATAAATCTGCAAATCTCTTGAGGCCTGATGTCTGTGAGTTCAAGAGTGTACTGGAAACTGGAGGCAGCCTGGACTGGGTCTGGAAGACTGTATGTTCATGTGAGTAAGTGGGTCTGGGTGGGCAGGAAGAAAGAGGCTTGTTTTTCCATAATTGTTTTGTTGCTGCTGTTGTTGCTTGTGTTGTTCTGCTGGACAATGTAGGTGTACTGTGTTGGTCCAGAATGTGTGGAGACACTTGTGGACTGTCCCAGCACAACATTAGGTTGTGTTGATTGTTAATCCAAACCACGCATTTCACTGTATATTTTGATGTACATATGATTAATAAATGAATCAGAACTTGAAAACCTAATGTTATTAAGTATACAAAACAGCAACATGATCTGTGTAAATAGATGACAAACTGTTGGGGAGTACGGTAGGTTGGGTGTCATCTTTGGGGGAAATAAACAGTCACCATTTTGGGTTGAGATTTTTCATCTGTGTAAATGATCTCAATGGGACAGTAAAAGCACAAAAGGATGTCTTTGCAAAAGGTGCAAATGGGAATAAAAGATTTACCAATGGTTGTGGTCTGAAAAAAATATGGTTGGTAGACAAATGAAATAATTTAAAAGATAAATTCCACATCTGTATACTCATTTATTAAATAGTATTATCCTTCTCTGCAACTCTTTTTAATTATGGAATGGTTTCTCAGTGCACTGTTCATTCTCAGAAGACTGTATTCTTTGGATTAATTCCTATTGTATATCTTTTTTGATGACTTTGTATGGTTTGGCTTTTAGTTTTCAGATACTCTTTGTAATTTTTTGTCAATAAGCATAGAGGATAGGGTTGATGCTTCTGATGCAGCAAACAAATTAACAAAAGGCCAAGGTTTTGGGAAAATGGTTTACGGATTAATTGAAATGCAGAATGAACAATTTCCATACCCAAAAAGGTATTGAATACCAGAAGTTATATAGAGGATCTTCTGTTTGGGAGCATTCTCTCTTTGTTGCTGTCAAAATTTCTACTCTGGGGTATCCAGAAAGTACAGGCTAACTTTATGTACTGGAATCCAATTACCCTGAAGCCAATATACTGGTATTTAAAAGCACAGTTACTTAGATCCTTTGTGTGTGTGGTGGCAAAGTAGAATGGCACATACGTTTTCTTTTATTCTGAGACCTATCATTGTCATGCAGGAAGATCAAGGAGAAAGGAAATCAGCCAAACTACAATAATCATGACCCTCCTGTAACCATGTTTTTTCTAAAGGTTGCCAGCAGGAATTTCTCGACTGCTAGATAGCATTCCTCATAGCAGTCAACAGGCATGCATGGTCAGAAAGTCCCAAGTTGAGAAGGAACCTCTAGCCAGGTTCCCCAAAGTACTCATCCTTCATAAAGTACAGAGCGAAAGGCCGTGAGATAAGGGAGGTTGGTCTAGATAAGTTAATTTTTATAGGCATACGGTATACAGATGCAATAAACCTTATCACCACCAGGACAGTACCTACAATTGCCAACAAACACATAATGCTCAGAAATATTAATCTGTCCAAATAAGAGTAGGATTCAAATACATAAGTATACTTGCTCCAACACATACTTTAAAATGTTGAAAACATTTCAATGGATCCTGAGTTGCAAGTGCTGAAATGATACTTCTTCCAGATTGTAAATAGTGTAGATGTTTAATAACTGAATGTTTCGAAGTAAACTCTCCATCTACTGTTTGGTATCCTTTCAGGGATGGGATGTAACTGATGCCAGAATATGATCATCTTTGAACAGTCGTGGGAGAGCAAGGAACAGTATGTGCTGCATGGCAATGTTAAGGACCAACACTGCAACATTTTATAATAAAGCTCCAGAGCAGATTGTTCCCTGCTGAACTCTTCCTGTGGACCTCAGAGTATTGTTCTTCTATCTTGTTGCAAGATTTCATTGCTGAGAAATCTATTCACTGGGCACCCAGTGGTCAGACTGCTGACAGCATCTCTGGATATTGCAGGTGATAGGGAGACTAGAGGACCCAAGAGTCAAGTGCAAAAACCTTGTGCCCCAAGAGTTCCTTAGAGACACATCATTATGCATCCTGTCCAAGGAACAATTTGGTCACAGGGTTGAGTTTTTCATGGCTGTAATAACTCAGATCTGGGATCTGTCAACAAAGGTTCACAGTCATCCAGGTCACTGTATATCAAGGACTAGTAAATCAAGGCAACTGGACTTGCTGTGTTGTCTAGAAGACGATTTGCCACTCATCCAAGAGGCTTCTTCAGTTCTGATCCATGGTGGGTAGTTTTCTGGTTTATAAACTCTGTGAGTTGTTTAAAGATATAGCAGTCACGTGAGGGTTGTTAAGTGTCGTGGAGGAAATAAGAGGATCATTAGTCTTACCTTTTCAGGAATGGAAGTGTGAACTGTTGTGGAGACCCTGGGGTAGAGATGTTAGGACTACATTGTAAGTAGCTGATAGGTAGTGTCGTACTCCACCCCCTCTGTTCAGGGGTGTGTTTTCCAGTTTGACAAAGATGGCTTTTTTAACCCATTTTTCAAATCACCTGTCTTCCCTGTCCAAAATGTGCACATAGTTATCATCAAAGGAGTGTTCTTTGTCGTTTAGGTGTAGATATACAATGGAGGGTAATAAACATAATAAATGAACAAGTCTTTAGCTAGTTGGTCAGCTGCTCTTAGTGAAACTATACATAGGACCTTCACATGATTCTAATCTATCTTCATCATGTTAACTAACAGCACTTAATTAGCTGGATTAATTGCCATTATGTGCCTAGAAGTAATTTTTGATTTAGCAACGGAGAAAAATGAAGAAATTGCTTTACCTTACTTTACTTTGGTTTACTAAGTTCTGTTACTCTGAACTTAGCAACTCTTTGAGGTATCTGCCTTATCTTGGACATTTCTATCAGCATCAGTGTGTCAATTCTTTCCACTGTAGTCTTTTCACACTGGGCAGCAGTGAAATATCAAGACAAACAGACTTGTTGTAAATCAGAATATTTTTATTATTTTCCTTTCCATGAAAAACCTAAGTTCCTTCCACGCACCCAATTACATTGAGCATCGGTAGTCTAGAGTGCTTCTCTTTGGAATTCATAAAATGAGAAAATTCAAAGAGAAACAGAAACAGTATTTCCACATCTGCTGAGTAATTTCACATAAATGTTAATAAACCAGCTCTAGTTCACCGGCTGCATCCTTTACTTTCATGAAGTCACCTTCATCAAGTTTTAATTAATGTTTGTTTGAAGCTCCTTTCCTAATCTACTACGCACGTGAGAAGTTCCTCTGTAACTGTGCGATCTGTCGACAACTGGAATGATTAACAGATAAAACCCTTCTATTTCAAAAACCTCTAACAAAACTAAAATCGCCAATGGAAATGTGTCAAACTCTACAAATTGTGGACATTTGTCCGTCTGGAGTGATTATTGCTATAGAGGTTGCAGTACCACATTTCACTGACATTTTGCCCCGCAGTTACATTTTTTAAAATAAAGTGTATATATTATTTGATACATTACAATCAATTCAGCTCTAGATATCACTGGTGGTGTATGTGTTATGTTAAAACAACATATTCAGCTGTAATTACAGCAAAATGTTACAATTATTGGAACAGTGTGTCATAATTTTTGAAAGTTGTGCTGTTCTTCTAAGCCAATAATTTGAAAACTGCAACTGAAGCATAAAATGCCGGAAGCTCTTAGCAGGTCAGACAATATCAGAGAGAAAAAGAAAACGTCTTTCAGTCAGTCCGTCCAGGCACGGGAATTGTAAGCGGAGCAATCTGCCACCTGGACGTCAAAAAAGTTAAATTCAAGGCAAGCATTTAACAGGATGTTACATCATCCGACGGATATCACCGAAGCAGAAAGTGCTCACAAAAAAGTGAAGACAATGAATAATAAGTTATTGTAACGATATATTAAAATAATTAACAAAGTAACATATTGGTCAGTATAATTGTACATCTTGCCTGGGTGACCACGCGGTTTGAATGTGCTAGCAGCTGCTTCAGAAAGCTGGTGCGCCAAGCAGCCGCGTACATAGCTGGAGGGTTTGTGCAAGGAGAATTTCAACATCAAAGACATCTTCCAGAGCGCCATCTGCAAACGGAGCGGTGCTACTGTCCCACTCAGTGACTATGTCAACCGAAAGCAGAGCGGCATTTCGGATAGTTTTGCTGTATTCCGTGATGTTCTTTTCCGCAAGGAATCCCAGCCCAGAAGCTGCCAAGATCCTCGTAGTCCCCACGGACTGGAGCCACTGGATCATCATGAAATCCCTGTTGCTGCAACTGGTGGAGAGGGGGCACGAGGTGACGGTGCTGAGGAGCAACAATTCACTAAGGATTGAGGCAACGAACGAAGACTTCGCTGTCGAAACTATCCGCATTCCTGCAGGTAAGGCACGCAAAGCCCTCAGTGAAAGCGAAATCCGTGATATTATCTTCAACTTTATCTACGTGGAAGACGGTTTCCTCTCCAGCATCTCCGCTGTCCGCAGCTTAAACGCCGTGTTCTTCATCAACGTTGAAGAGACTATTCCGGCCATTCAGGCTTTGTTCGAGGATCACGCACTCATGGACCGACTGAAAGCTGGAGGTTTCAATGTGATTTTGGCCGACCCTTACCATGCAGCCGGTGCCATGCTGTCTCATGTACTTGACACACCGCTGGTGTTTTTTGGCCGGTGGACGATATCCGGAGACATCCACTTTGACTTCGCCCCGTCGCCACTTTCCTTTGTGCCCATGGTAAATTCACGTTTGAGCGACAGAATGTCGCTTTTGGGGAGATTGAAGAACGTGCTGATATATGGAATGTCAAAATTCCTAAGCAACTTCTACACTTACCCAGCTTACAATCAACTGTGTCAGCTTTACCTCAGTGGAGACATTACCGTGGAAGAACTTTATCGAAAGGTTGATATCGTCTTAATGAAGGTTGATTTTGTTTTTGAGTATCCCCGGCCGACCATGCCAAACCTGATTTACATCGGAGGTATCCAGTGCGGTCCGGGTCGACCGCTCCCTGCTGATCTGCAGCGATTCATGGACAATTCTGGCGAGGATGGCGTGGTGATCTTCTCCTTCGGAAGTGCGGTGGGTACCCTTCCTCCACAAGTGGCGAGTGAATTCGCGGCAGGACTGGCCGGGCTCCCTCAGAGGGTGATCTGGCGGTATATTGGAGCACTACCCTCAACATTGGGAAACAACACAAAGATAATGAGTTGGCTTCCCCAAAATGACCTGCTGAGTCATCCGAAAACAAGAGCGTTCATCTCTCACGGCGGTGAGAATGGGCTTTATGAGGCCATTTTCCATGGGGTTCCCGTGGTTGGTATTCCAATTTTTTTTGATCAATATGATAACCTTCTGCGTCTCAAAACCCGAGGAGCAGCGGTCATGTTAGAATTGGCTCACATTAAAAGCGATGATATTCTCCATGCAGTGAAGACAGTCATCGAAAACCCTTCCTATGCAGAGAACATGAAACGATTATCCGCCTTGCACCGGGATGTTCCAGTGCGGCCAATGGAGCTGGCTGCTTTCTGGATTGAATACACAATAAGGCACCGGGGGGCTCCTCATCTTAGAGCCGCGGGTAATGATCTGCCATTCTATCAGTACCACTTACTGGATGTGTTTACTATTATTGTGGTTTTCATGGGGCTTTTCCTTTACCTTGCATTTAAATTTCTAAAAGTATTATTTGTCAAAGTGTGCTCGGGGAGGAAGAGGAAACTGGACTAAACGAACAAATGAGCTGCGGTAAGAATAAGAGTTAGTTCATTATCGGTTTCCTCCCTCGCAGTGCACCAGACTTTGCTCTCTCTTGTCAATAGACTAATGCAGATTAATCAACAACCTCTTCGTTCTCTTAATGAGTCGTCATCCTGCTTTCAAAGGTCAGAGGTCAGGGAAATGTATACAATCTACACAGAGCAAACACGAGGAAATCTGCAGATGCTGGAAATTCAAATAACACACACAAAATGCTGGACGAAGGGTCTCGGCCCGAAACGTCGACAGTGCTTCTCCTTATAAATGCTGTCCGGCCTGCTGCGTTCCACCAGCATTTTGTGTGCGTTGTTACACAATATACATCCCGAAATGTTTTCTCTTCGTATCAATAACGCAAATATTTTTGAAAACTTTCCGATCAAATCCAATTCTCTCAACAGGTTTAAGATTTTCCTTAAATTGTCATTAGAAATAGCGATTCTGAGCTTTGTGAAATCAAAATTAATGATTGTGAGGAGGTCCCTACCATTTCACACACTTACCTAATAATCCCGCCCTTGTCTGAGCAAACTCCATTGTGATAACTCCTTAAGAAAAATTGGGTCAGATATGAGCACCTAGACGCTACGCAGCACGTGATCTTCTGATTGCAGATCCAATAGAAATACACCGCTATCCTAATCAGAGCTTTTCAACAAAGGGTTAATTAATTGTAGCGCTCACTGTCTTCCAGGCCAAACACTACCACATAATTTCCACCCCAATTACGCCCACCACTTAATTTTTAACAGTCATTTGTTCAGGCTGCACACTTATAGGTGTTGAGCCAGAGCAAATTCCTTCTGGTGTTCTATCATCTCCTTCTGTTGGATGCGATGGAAACTTGTCTCCTCCACTCACGGTTTTACTGCACAGCTCTCCCCAGACTGAGCCTCTGTTTTTGTAACAGGATGCATGTTTTTGACAGAGGAGCAGATATGACAAGGTACCATGAGACCATAAGATATGGGAGAAGAATTAGACAATTCAGCCAATCAAGTTCGCCGTTCCGCTACGGTAGATCCAGGGTCGCACTGAACCCCATACACCTGCCTCTGGCCATATCCTTTGATGCCCTGACCGAACAATCAACTTCCGCCTTAAATACGCCCTTGGACTGTGGCAGAACATTCTACAGATTCACAACTCTCTAGTTGAAAAAAAAATCCTCCTTACCTCCGTTCTGAACAGTCGCCTCTCAGTTTTGAGGTTGTGCCCTGTAGTTCTGGAGAGCACCACCGTAGGAAAAATCCTCTCCACATTCACCCTATCTAGTGCTTTCAACATACGGTAGGCTTCAATGAGAACAGCCCCAGCCCCCATTCTTCTAAATTCCAGTGAGTACAGGCACAAAGCTACCAAACGCTCCACGTACGTTAACCCATTCATTACCGGAATACACAAAGGATTAATGACACAGCATCACTGCCAGTAACATATCTCTTTTTATTTAACGCTAGGATATCCCCTTTTAATGTTGATTTCATTAGTATTCGCAGTTCTTGCCCGTAAGGCCGTGATGTAAGTGAGGTATCTATGTACTTTGCCAGTTTAGCCACACCTTAGGCTTCACTATTCATCAAATATGTGAAGCAGATTTACATACAATTAATAATAGATAATAATCATCATCCTTTAAGCAATTTGATACGTTCAAAATGTTTAAATTAACTATTAATTTAATGTAGCGTACAGAAAGTTGAAGGTAATGTCATGGGCTTTGTCTTCAGTAAGCTGAAAATGGTAGTGTTGTGTTAAAATTACACTTCCTGATCGGTTATTCTTATTGACAGCGATTAAACGATTCGCCCTTTACTGTTAATTAAAATACAATCACGCAGACATTTTCATGCATAGCTTAACACCCATTGATGAGCAGAGGACAAGCTCAGGATGTACCTCAGAATAATCATTTGTTCACGGCAAAGGTTGAGGTGGGTTGAATATCTGTCACAATATAGAAACAAGCCCATTTCGTGTTAGCAATGGAGTCTTTCAGCTGTCATTTTTCAGCACCTGGAGCACAGAAAGAAGCCAGATCTCCCATCCGTAGTGGGATGAATTTTTGTACAGACTGGAATATTTTATCTTCACACTTTTTTCCATTCTAAATTTGCAGTGTTATGCACACCAGAGTTTCCTCATTATTTTTCTGACAGGCTTTTGACTGACATAACTTAAAAATTGTCCGGAATCTGCGTTCCGGGTCTTGATCTGGTCCGAGGGTTCCGGACTCCTGGTCCTGCAGTTGTCCCACTCGTCACCCGTGATCTAGTTAGGACCCTCCTGGTTCAAGGAGGCATACCTGTAACTCATTGAACTGCAGGTGTTTATAAGGGGCCTTGTGACTGGGACCAGGAGGGTGGTCGTTTTGTTCTGTTCTCCGCCGGCTCCGAATTCTTTTCTGCATTCTGTTATCCTGTCCGGGCTCAGATCTACTCCTCATCATGCTTCTCTGCCCCGTACCAGTACTGCCAGGTTGGTCCTCTCCCCCACCTTTCTTCCCATGCGATGGTTCCGCTTCTCCGCTCGTTTGTGTGGTTTGCGTGGTCGCGCTGTCTGCCGGCCGTTCCCGATTTTCCTGTTATCATTACTGTTGTGTTGGTCACCCTGGACCTATTCCCGTTCCTACCCCTTCCCTCCGTCGGGCAGACCCGGCGGGGGTTCTGCCCCGTCCTCCTCTTCCGCCCGAACCCTGGGATTGTGCCCCGCACCCGCCTAGGGGTCCGTGTCGTGCCCAGGCCTCTGGTGTTTCCGCCTGGGTGGCGGCCCTTCCCGGGATATATGCGGCCCGCCCAGGGAGGGCTCTCCGCCCGCCTATCTAGCCACCTAGGCCTGCCTGCCTGAGTCCCGGGAACCTGCCTGAACCCCGGGAGCCTGCTCCGCTCTGCCTGCCTGACACTCTATCTACCTGAACCCCAGCTCTACCCTTAAATGCCATGGCATCCCCATCCTGTCCTCCCCCTAGTACTTCAGTGTCTGCGTCCTGCGTTTGGGTCCATCCAGCCGCGTTCCTGACAAAAATACATTCCCCGGTATAGACTTCGACATTATTAACATTACCGAGATCACATATCTGAACCAAAATCAAATTTATTAACACTGACTTTTATGACGTTTGGTATTTTGCTGCAGCAGTAAAGTGCAGATATAGATTATTTAAAAATTACTAAATAAATAAATAGTGGAAAAGGGGAAATAACGATATAGTTAATGGACTGTTCACAAATCTGACAGTGGTGGGGAAGAAGCTGTTTTTGAATCGCCGTTTGTGGGTCTTCAGTTTCGATACCTGCCCCCCCCCCCACCCCTCGTGGTATTAACGAGAAGAGGACATGCCCTGGATGGCGAGAGCCCTCATGATGTATGCGGCCTTGAGATCCTGCATCTTTAAAATGTCCCCCCAGTGAATAGAAGGGTTGTGCCCACAATGAAGCTTGCCCAGTCTACAACCCTTGGTAGCTTCTTGCGATTTTGTGTGCTGGAACCTCCCTACCAGGCTATAATGCAACCAGTCAGAATGATTCCATGGTACGTTTACACAGATTTTAATGTCTTAAATACAAATTTACAGCCCATTACAGGCTCCTCCACCCGCAATGTTGTGCCGACCATGTAACCTACTCCAGAGACTGCCTAGAATCTCCCTACTGCATAGCACTCTATTTTTCTAAGCTCCATGTACCTACCTAAGAGGCTCTTAAAAGACCCTATTGTATCCGCTTCCACCACCGCTGCCAGCAATGCATTCCACGCACCCACTGCTCTCTGTGTGAAAACCTTACCACTGACATCCCCTCAGTAACTATTTCCAAGCACCTTAAAACTATGCCCCCTCGTGTTAGCCATTTCAGCCCTGGGAGAAAGCCGCTGTCTATCCACACGATCAATGCGTCATTTTATGGTATTCTTCTTCACCTCTATCAGGTCACCTCTCATCCTCCAAGGAGAAAAGGCCAAGTACACTTGACCTGTTCTCATAAGGTATGCCCTCCAATCCAAGCAATATCCTTGCAAATCTCATCTGCACTGTCTCTATCGTACCCACATCCTTCCTGTAGTGAGGCGACCAAAACCGAACACAGTACTCCAAGTGGGGTCTGACAAAGGTCGGAGTGAAGTGAGTGAGGAGTTTGGCTGGCCACTCTGTAATGGAGGGTAGAGAGACCGAAGCATTCAAATTCTTAATTGTCCTGGAAAGTCAGTTGAAATTATCAAGGAACATGGAACAGTGCAGCTCCAACATCACAGAGATTCAAACTAAGTCTGGCATCCATTGATTGCAATATGAAGTTTATTTTTTTTTTCTTTTATTTCTTATCGTGTATTTACACAGTTTGTTGAATTGCACATGGGTGGTTTGTCCTGTTGGGTGCAGTTTTTTCAATGACTTTATTGTGTTTCTTGAATGTACTATGAATGCTCACAAGAAAATGAATCTCTGCATTGTATATGATGACATATGTGATTTGATAATAAATTTACTTTGAACTTCTGAACTTTGAAGAGTGTGATTTACAGCAATCAACATGAATTGCTGAATATCAAGATAACAATGGGGGGAAGGAACACAGTGAAAAACAAGACAAACTTTTTACTAAGTTTTCACAGCTGAAGACAAATTAGGAGCCATAATTTGAAATATAAGTGAAGAACTATATTATTAGCAGTAAGTAAAATGCATTGGATAAATTAATAAAATTACAGCACCATGATTTTTGGACTTCATGTTAACAATCCAGAAGTTCCAATGTCGGTAATGCATTATTAGTGTCTTGCAGGAATTAGAGAAAAATATGGAACTGCTGTAAGTTTTATGATCTCAAATATCAATAAGTTTCTAGTACTGATTGCTGAAGAAGGACAACATGCATTCAGAAAATCAATATATTATCGGGCTGAGTCAGCCTGATTTTATAAAAGGGAAGCTATTGGAGTGTCATTGGGGGGGGGGGGAATTGGGAGTGGACCCAAAAGCAAGACACAGACACTGAAGTACCAGGAACAGGACTAGGCATGACAAGGAAGCAAGGAAAGTGGGGAAGAAAGGACACTGGATATGACACCCACCCTGGATGAGACAAGGACTTTGGACCTAGGATAGGACCTGACATGGATAGGGAACCAGGATATAGAACTGGGAACTTGGAGCCTGGGCTTGGACTCCAAACCAGAGACTGGACAAGGACCCAGAATCTGGGTCCTGACTCGGGCTCGATGTCCAGAACCAGGCGAGGATATGACGAGGTTACAGGACAAGGCTGAGAGATTCCTGGATGGGACAAGAGAACCTCAGCACAGGACGAGGGAATCCCAACACCAGGCTGGGCAAGGTACTCCTGAGCTGGGCGAGGCACATGGACATGACGAGCACACAGAGCCTTGGTCGAGGGAGAGACAACAGGACTGGATGTGAGACTCCTGGACAAGGGAACCTCAGCACAGGACGAGGGAATCCCAGCACCGGGCTGAGCAAGGTACTCCTGTGCTGGACGAGGCACATGGATATGACGAGAACCCAGAGCCTATGGAGAGACAGGAACATAGAACACCGAGCCAGGACCCCTCCTTGAGTACAGGACATAGGGCTGGGATTCATTACACACGACACGACAAGACAGTTCCCAATGCTAGGTAGTGGCAAAATGGCTGGACCTACCTAGTGAAGGCGAGGACGTGGACTGATAGTTCCAAACAGGGTGAGACTCCAGGCAGAGGCGAGGCGAGGCTCCAGGCAGGAAGGTGAAGGGAAGGGATACAGACAGAGGGTTTGGACAGGAACAATCCAGCAGCCAGAGGCTGAATCCTGAACCTATTTATGAAGCCAGCCCAAACGAGAATCAGCTGCCTTAACAGAAACTGGGGAAACCTGGAAAACCTGGAATAAGGAACACAACCGGAATGCAAATTCACGGAGTGGACCATGACAGTATCACACCCCCCCCCCCCCCCGATAGGAACCTCCTGGCGTGCAAAAGGCTTCCCCAGACTATGGACGACATGGGTTGGCGAGGGGGGGCATTCAACAGGACAGAGGATAGCGAGAGTTAAATGACAGTGTCTGTGTTGCTGGGTCCAAGCCTGGCTGGACTGTTCTGTCATAAGTGGGGGCATTGGGAGTGGGCCCAAAAGCAAGACACAGACACTGAACTACCAGGAACAGGACTAGGCATGAGAAGGAAGCAAGGAAAATGGGGAAGAAAGATCACTGGACAGGATGCTGGCCCCGGATGTGACAAGAACTCCAGACCTGGGCTAGGACCTGACTAGGATAGGGAACCAGGACATGGAACTGGGAACTAGACTCCGAGCCAGAGACTGGACAAGGACCCAAAATCTGGGACTTGACTCGGGCTCAAAGTCCAGAACCATGCGAGGACATGACGAGGTTACAGGACGAGGACAAGAGACTCCTGGACGGGACGAGGGAATCCCAGCACTGGGCTGGGCAAGGTACTCCTGTGCTGGGCGAGGCACATGGACATGACGAGGACACAGAGCCTACAGAGAGACAGGGACATGGAACAACGAGCCGGGGCCCCTCCTTGAGTACAGGACGTAGGGCTGAGATTCATTACACAGAACACCAAACACAACGAGACAGTTCCCAATGCTAGGTAGTGGCAAAACGGCCGGACCTACCTAGCGAAGGCATGGACATGGACAGACTATTCCAAACAGGGAGAGGCTCCAGATACAGGCAATGCGAGGCGAGGCTCCAGGCAGAGGCGACGCGAGGCGAGGCTCCAGATACAGGCGACGCGAGGAGAGGCTCCAGGCAGAGGCGACGCGAGGAGAGGCTCCAGGCAGAGGCGACGCGAGGAGAGGCTCCAGGCAGAGGCGACGCGAGGCGAGGCTCCAGATACAGGCGACGCGAGGCGAGGCTCCAGATACAGGCGAGGCGAGGTGAGGTGAGGTGAGGCTCCAGGCAGAGGCGACGCGAGGCGAGGCTCCAGATACAGGCGACGCGAGGCGAGGTGAGGTGAGGCTCCAGGCAGAGGTGAGGCAAAGCAAGACTCCGGTCAGAGGCAAGGCAAGGCAAGGCTCCTGAGAGAGGTAGGGCGAGGCAGGGCAAGACTCTGGTCAGAGGCAAGGCAAGGCTCCAGAGAGAGGTAGGGCGAGGCAGGGCAAGACTCCGGTCAGTGGCAAGGCAAGGCTCCAGAGAGAGGTAGGGCGAGGCAGGGCAAGACTCCGGTCAGAGGCAAGGCAAGGCTCCAGAGAGAGGTAGGGCGAGGCAGGGCAAGACTCCGGTCAGAGGCAAGGCAAGGCAAGGCTCCAGAGAGAGGTAGGGCGAGGCAGGGCAAGACTCCAGTCAGTGGCAAGGCAAGGCAAGGCTCCAGAGAGAGGTAGGGCGAGGCAGGGCAAGACTCCAGGAGGAAGGTGAAGGGGAAGGGATACAGACAGGAACAATCCAGCAGCCAGAGGCTGAATCCTGAACCTATTTATGAAGCCAGCCCAAACGAGAATCAGCTGCCTCAACAGAAACTGGGAAAACCTGGAAAACCTGGAATAAGGAACATGGATCGGACCGTGAACCGGAATGCAGATCTTACGGACTGGACCATGACATGGAGGTAAGTATTTTGTGAGGTTTCTGAGGATGGAACAAATAGGGTTGTTGAACAGGTGCCCAAGAATGTGCGAGACTATATCCTTACATTCAAATGTGTTAGATTACATAAATTAAGGGTTGATTGACTTAGAACATAGAACAGCATAGGAACAGGCCCTTCAGCTCATAATGTTGTGCCAAACCAACTAAATTAGTAATCAAATGGCTAATTAAACTAATGTCTTCTGTCTACACAATGTCCCCCTCTCACCGTCAATGCATGCCCTCTGGTATTAGACATTTCAACCACTGGAAAAAGATATTGTCTGTCTCCTCCATGTATGCCTCTCGTAATTTTATAAATCTCTATCAGACCTCCCCTAAGCCTCCACCACTCCAGAGAAAACAACCTAATTTTGTCCAATTTCTTGTGATAGCAAATGCCCTCTAATCCAGGCAACATCCTGGTAAACCTCTTCTGCACCCTCTCCAAAGCCCCGACATCCTTTCAGTAAAGGAGAGACCAGAACTGTATGCAATGAGGCAGATGAGGCCTAACTAGAGTTTTTTTCAAACTGTAACATAACTTCCAGACCTTTGAAATTGATACCTCAACTAACATAGGCAAGCATACCATGTGACTTCTTAACCACCCTATCAACCTGTGAGGTACTTTCAAGGAGCTATGTACTTGGATCCAAAGATCCCTCTGCTCATCAACAGTGTTAAGGGTCTTGTCCTTAGCATAGGACTGTCTCTTTACCAAGGTGTAACAATTCACATTTCACCAGGCTAAACTCCATCTGCCATTTATCTGCCCATATCTGCAACTGATTTATATCCCAATGTATTCTTTGCCAGTCTTCTATGCTATATGCAACACCACCAATCTTTGTATCATCTGAAAACATACTACATTTTCATTTTCATTCCACCTACATTTTCATTTAGGTCACAAATGGTTGAGGTCTCAGTAGAGATCCCTGTGGAACACCACTAATCACAGACTTCCAGCTAGGATAAATCCGTTTGACCACTACCCTTTGTTTTCTATGACAAGCCTGTTCTGAATCCAAATGGCCAATTCACCATGGATGTTTTGGATGAGTCTCCCATGAGGCACCTTGGCAGGTACCTTACTAAAATTCATGTAGACAACATTTCATAGCTCTACGTTCATCATTCACCTTTGTCACTTTATCAAGAATCTCAATCAAGTTAATAAAACATAACTCGCCCTGCACAAAGCCATGCTAGCTCTCCCCAATTAAGCCATGGTTTTCCAAATGTTCATAAATATTATCTCTAAGAGTTATCTCCCTACCACTGATGCAAGGCTCACTAGTCTATAGTTTACAAGATTATCCCTGGTTCCCTTCTTGAATAGTGGAATAATATTAGCTACTCACCAGTCCTCCCAGGCCTCACCTGTGGCGAGGAGGACATGAAGATACTGGTCAAGGCTCCAGCAATTTCTTCTTTTGCCTCTCTCAATAACCTGGGATAAATTCCATCAGGTCCTGGACTTTTATCCCTCTTAATGCACTTTAAGAGACCCAATACTACCTCTTCCTTTACCACGAAATACCCTAGGATATCAGTACGCTCAGTACTGTTCTCCCTATCCACCATGTCCTTCACCTTGGTAAGTAGTGATGTAAAATACTTATTAAGGACCTCACCTACACCTGCAGCATTCATGCAAGTGTTCCTCCCCTTATCCTTGAGTGGTCCTACCCTCTCTCTAGCTATCCTCTTGCTCTTAATGTATGCGTAGAAAACCTTGTGATTCTCTTGCCAAGGACTTTTCATGGTCCCTCCTGGCTTTCCTACTTCCCTTCTTGAGTTCTTTTCTGGCTTCTTTATAGAACCTCAATGGATTTATTTGATTCTATCTTCTTAAGTTTTACATACTTTTCCATTTTCTTCTTAACTAAATTCATACCTTTGTTGACATAGAAGGTTCTCTTACTTTGCTTTCCTTGTCCTACCATCTGACTGGAACAAACCTGTCTTGTACTCTATGCTGTTGGTCTTTAAACACCTCCACATGTCAGATGTAGACTTGCCCAAAAACAGCTGTTCCCAATTAACTCTCCCTAGTTCCTGCCTAATGCTCTTGTAATTTGCTCTGTGCCAATGTAATACTTTCCCACAAGGTCCATAATTATCCTTATCTAGAGTGGTCTTAAAACTTGGGAGTTGTGGTCACTGCTCTCTCAATGTTCATCCTCTGAAAGGTTGGTCACCTCATAACCCAACACCAGATCCACTACAGCCTCTCCTCTCGCTGAACTATCTACATGTTGGTTTAAGAAACCCTCCTGGATGCAGGTAACAAATTCTGCCCCATCTAGATCTCTTGTACTAAGAAGGCCCCAGTTTATATTAGGGAAGTTGAACTCTCCCATGAAAACAACCCTTTCCTTAATCTCCTTGCATATCTCTGCCAGTGTCCCAGAGGCTATTGCTGGGAGGTGGGATCTGTAGTAAAATATAAACATAGTGATTGCACCCTTCCTATTTTTATGTTCTATCCATACAGACTATGGACAAGCCTTCTATTATGTCCCCTCTGAGTGCAGCTCTGATATTGTCCCTGATTAGCAGCGCAACTCCCCACCCCACCCCCACCCCCACTTTACCTTCCTCTCTATCTCTTCTCAAAACAAACCTGTCAGAGCTATCAGAGTTTACAGCAGGACATTGATAGGATACAAAAACGGGTTGAGAAGTGGCAGATGGAGTTCAACCCAGGTAAGTGTGAGGTGGTTCATTTTGGTAGGTCAAATATGATGACAGAATATATTATTAATGGTAAGACTCTTCACAGTGTGGAGGATCAGAGGGATCTTGGGGTCCGAGTCCATAGTGTTACATACCCTGTGAGTATCTTGTGACTGTCTTATGACCATGATGTAATTGAGTATCTGGTGAGCATGATGTAATGGCCTTGTGAAGGTGGGGTGATGTAATTTCCCGCTAGTGTGAGGTCACGTGATGACATGTTCTCAACAGGTATAAAACAGGAAAGTCTGCTGTGATGCAGGAGTTTTTGTGTTGAGACATCGTTCAATTCGTCAGTTACTCCGTTATGCTGCGTATTTGGTCTCATAACACAGTTTTGTTTTAAAGTGGAGTTTTACTTTCTACTGTAAGAATTGTTGTGCCAGCAGTTTCGCCAAATCGCTGCCAGTTATGTTTGATGTACCTTTGAATTAATTTTAAAGTCTAAGTGTTGGAGAGTGAAGACTTCACTGAAGTACGGGAACCGAAGGATCGAGTAAAGTTCAGCAGTTTAATACAGGATCGACCTTGTTGGATCTTCATTCAAGGAAGTAGTAACCTGCATCTGAGATAACTCCTACCTGTAAGAGTAGAAAGGGTTTGCAGTGTTATTCACTAAGGAAAGGTCAGTTCCTTTAAGCCTTTTTTAGTTCCTTCATTGTGAATCCTTCAGGCAAGGCATATTTCGGCTGGGATCAGCAGTAATGTCATGTCGTTGAGGAATTCATTACTTCAGGGAAGTCTCTCCTAATTGACTGTATAAATCATTTGCACTTTCGCACTTTAAGAACTGTGTTCGCATTTATTGCTTTAAACTGTTCGAGTTGCCATAATATCAGTTAACTTCCAATTAAGTTAGTCGTTTGTTTACTTTTCATTTTTTTTGTTGAGCAGAGTTTAATAAATTGTTTATTTGTTTATAAAAATACCTGACTCAATTCTATATTCATTGTTGCCAGAGACATATCGTAACAATAGGACACTCAAGGCAGCTGCACAGGTTGACTCTGTGGTTAAGAAAGCATACAGTGCATTGGCCTTCATCAATCGTAGGATTGAGTTTAGGAGTTGAGAGGTAATGTTGCAGTTATATAGAACCCTGGTCAGACCCCACTTGAAGTACTGTGCTCAGTTCTGGTCATCTCACTATAGGCAGGATGTGGAAGCCATAGAAAGGGTGCAGAGGAGATTTACACAGATGTTGCCTGGATTGGGGAGCATACCTTATGAGAATAGGTTGAGTGAACTCGGCCTTTTTTCCTTGGAGCGACAGAGGATGAGAGGTGACCTGATAGAGGCATTGATAGATGACAGGCATTGATCATGTGGAGAGTCAGAGGTCTTTCCTCAGGGCTGAAATGGCTAGCATGAAAGGGCACAGTTTTAAGGTGCTTAGAAGTAGGTACAGAGGAAATGTCAGGGGATAAGTTTTTACATAGAGAGTGGTGAGTGCAAGGGATGGGCTGCCAGCGACGGTGGTGGAGGCGGATACCATAGGGTCTTTTAAGAGACTCCTGGACAGGTATATGGAGCTCAGAAAAATAGAGTGCTATGGGTAACCCTAGGTAATATCTCAGGTAAGGACATGTTC
Source organism: Hemitrygon akajei (assembly GCF_048418815.1). Classification (NCBI taxonomy): domain Eukaryota; kingdom Metazoa; phylum Chordata; class Chondrichthyes; order Myliobatiformes; family Dasyatidae; genus Hemitrygon; species Hemitrygon akajei. Next base: position 39,820,759 of record NC_133134.1, on the reverse strand, counting down.
GGCACAGCTTTGTGGGTCGAGGGGCCTGTATTGTACTGTAGGTTTTCTATGTTTCTAAAACATTGAAACATTGAAACTCTGGGACATTAAGCACTATTCCTGTATCTCTTTGAACTAAGTCTCTGTAATGGCCACAACTTTATAGTTCCATATACAGACCCATGCTCCAAGTTAATCACTTTCACCCATTAAACTCCTAGCATTCAAATACACACACTTCAAACGATCTATTCTATCGTATCTATTACTTTGCTCCTGCCTGTTTTTACTGACCCTGAAATCTACCTTCCTCTCCATTCCTTACTTTCTGATTTGATGCTCTGCTTTCTGTACTCCTGCCAAACTAGGTTAAACCTGCTCCAATAGACTTAGCAATCCTCCCAGCAAGGATATAGGTTTCCCTCCAGTTTAAGTGCAACAAACACCTCTTATACATGTCTCCCCAAACCAGAAAAGGTTCCAGTTATCTATGAAACTGAAGCCCTGCCCTCTGCACCAATTCCTCATCCACTCAAAACTCTGTACTATCACCCCATTCCTACCCTATTCTAGAGTTTACTACATTGATGTTCCTGCACTTCAGCCTCTTCCCTAACTCTTATGCTCACTGCACAGGACTTCTTTATCCCTTCCTACCTACATTCAATGTCTGTAGTGAGATGCTGAAGATGTTCTATAGGTCAGTTGTGGAGAGCGCCCTCTTCTTTGTGGTGGCGTGTTGGGGAGGAAGCATTAAGAAGAGGGACGCCTCACGTCTTAATAAGCTGGTAAGGAAGGCGGGCTCTGTCGTGGGCAAAGTACTGGAGAGTTTAACATCGGTAGCTGAGCGAAGGGCGCTGAGTAGGCTACGGTCAATTATGGATAACTCTGAACATCCTCTACATAGCACCATCCAGAGACAGAGAAGCAGTTTCAGCGACAGGTTACTATCGATGCAATGCTCCTCAGACAGGATGAAGAGGTCAATACTCCCCAATGCCATTAGGCTTTACAATTCTACCGCCAGGACTTAAGAACTTTTTAAAAGCTATTATTAATGCTTTTTGAGATAGTGATTTAGATGCATATCATATTTTTTTTTACTGAGTTAAGTATTGTATGTAATTAGTTTTGCTACAACAAGTGTATGGGACTTTGGAAAAAAGTTGAATTTCCCCATGGGGATGAATAAAGTATCTATCTATCTATCTACCTATCTATCTATCTATCTATCTATCTATCTATCTATCTATCTATCTATCTATCTATCTATCTATCTATCTATGCCTCTGATGCCCATGTGCACCACAACCTCTGGCTGCTCATCCTCACTCTTGAGAATATTCTGCAGCCACTCTGAGACAGCCTTGACCTTAGCACCTGGGAGGCAACACTGCATCCTGACATCTCTTCTTTAGCCAAAGAGTCTCCTGTCCATACCACTAACCATTGAGTCTCCTATCACTATCGGTCAGTCTGACTTTACCCTTCCTTGCTGAGCCTCAGAGCCTGGCTGCTGCTGTTGTGCCCTGATAGTTCATCTCATCTCACCCCTGCAGTATCCAAAATGGTATACTTGTTGCCGAGGGGAATGGCCACAGGATGTCATTGTCCGGTCCGTAAATCCGCATTCCGGTTCACAGTCCAGTTCATGTTCCTTATTGCAGGCTTTCCGGGTTTCCCCAGTTTCTGTTGAGGCAGCTGATTCTTGTTTGGGCTGGCTTCATAAATAGCTTCAGGATTCAGCCTCTGGCTGCTGGATTGTTCCTGTCCAAACCCCCTGTCTGTATCCCTTCCCTTCACCTTCCTCCTGGAGCCTTGCCTCGCCTCGCCTCGCCTCTGCTTGGAGCCTTGCCTCACCTTGCCTCTGCCTGGAGCCTCATCTTGCCTCTGCCTGGAGCCTTGCCATGCCTCGCCTCACCTTGCCTCTATCTGGAGCCTTGCCTCACCTTGCCTCTGCCTGGAGCCTCGTCTTGCCTCTGCCTGGAGCCTTGCCATGCCTCGCCTCACCTTGCCTCTGCCTGGAGCCTCACCTCACCTTGCCTCTGCCTGGAGCCTCGTCTTGCCTCTGCCTGGAGCCTTGCCATGCCTCGCCTCACCTTGCCTCTATCTGGAGCCTTGCCTCACCTTGCCTCTGCCTGGAGCCTCGTCTTGCCTCTGCCTGGAGCCTTGTCATGCCTCGCCTCACCTTGCCTGTGCCTGGAGCCTCGCCCTGTTTGAAACTGCCTGTCTGTGTCCATGCCTTCGCTAGGTAGGTCTGACTGTCTTGCTGCTACCTAGTGTTGGGAACTGTCTTGTTGTGTTCAGTGTTCTGTGTAATGAGTCCCAGCCCTAGGTCCTGTATCCAAGGAGGGGTCCCTGCTCAGTGTTCCATGTTCCTGTCTCTCCCTCAACCCAGGCTCTGTATTCTGTGTTCCTGTCCTCCCTCGACCCAGGCTCTGTGCTCTTCATTCCTGTTCTTCCTCGGCCAAGTCAAGGCTTTGGGGTCTTGTCCAGTCCTTGTCACGTCCAAGGTCCTTGTCCTGTCCAAGCCACGGTTTTGTGTTCTCGTCTTGTCATGTTCATCACCCAGCCCAGGAGTACCTTGCCCAGCCCGGTGCTGGGGTTCCCTTGTCCTGTCCAGGAGTCTCACGTCCAGTCCTGTTGTCTCTCCTCGTCCTGTAGCCACGTCTTGTCCTCGCCTGGTTCTGGAGTCCGAGCCCGAGTCAAGACACAGGTTCTGGGTCCTGTCCAGTCTCTGGCTCGGAGTCCAAGCCCAGGCTCCTGGTTCCCAGTTCTATGTCCTGGTTCGGCTATCCTTGTCAAGTCCTAGCCCAGGCCCAGATTCCTTGTCTCGTCCGAGGTCTTTGTCATGTCCAGCATCCTTTCTTCCTCACTTCCCTTGCCTCCTTCTCATGCCTAGTCCTGTTCCTGGTAGCTCAGTGTCTGTGTCTTGCTTTTGGGTCCACTCCCTGTGCTCCCCTTATGACACGGGGGAACCCTGCATTGACTGCTTACTCTCCTTACATCTCCTAATGGTCACCCATCTACTCTGGGAGTGACTTCCTCAGTAAATATATCATCTATGATGTTTTCAGCATCCCAGATGGTCCTGAGTACATCCAGCTCCAGCTCCAGATCCAGATCCTTGAATTTGTCAGTCTGGAGCTGAAGTTGGATGCACTTGCTACAGATGTAGCCATCAGGGACATCAATCCACTTTTGTACTCGGGGAGTTCCCTGCAGTCCCACATTTTATAGGAGGAGTATTCTTCTGCCTTAACTACCACCCTGCTTACACTTGTTATACCTCTAACTTCTCAAACTTAATTTCTAGCCTCCACCTGTTCTATCCTACACCTGTTCTTGCCTAAGTCTGTTGAGTCAAAGCCTGACCACTCTAACACTGACCCACTCACTCAATGACTGCTCCGCTTACAACTTGCTTCTTTTTATTGGCTCAAATAAAACTCACTCCCGATAAGACTTACCCTTTTCAAATGGCTCCCACAATGCAATGATGCCTGCTGACTCACTAATTCAAAGAATGATTCATTCCCAACCAGGCTTGTTCTTTTCAAGTGGCCCCTACCTTGCGATGATACCCCTCCTATTTGCTAATTCAAAAACTGACTCTCACCCAACAAGACATGTTCTTTTCAAATGGTCCCCACTTTACAATGATGCCACTCTTTCACTTGCTAGTTCAAAGAGTGGACTTGGAACAATGTTCCAATATACATGAGGAACAGTTAACAAATAGTAAACAGTAGGAAAACATATCAATTAGGAACAGAGTTTATATAGAGAGGAGAATGGAAAATTTGATGGTAAGTCAGATCCTTCCACTGTAGTTAAATTTCATCAACTTTCCAAAATCTATACATCTCTGATTCCACCATGCTTTAAGGAAGAGAATTCCAAAGAGTCATGATCCCCAGAGAGATAAGATTCCAACTCATCTCTATCTTTAATGGGCAAAGCTTTATTTTTGCTTAATGGCCCCTAGTGCTGGATTCTCACAAAAGAGGAAACATGCTCTTTGCATTCCACCCAGAAAGCCCTTTCAGAATTGTACATTTCAATCATGAACCCTTTTATTTTTCTGGACATCAGCACGTGCAACACTAGCCTGTTCATCCTTTCTTCTTGAGACAAGCAGTCTGTGTCACTGAAATACTTCCATTAGAAATAAACAAACCAGAATTGTGGGCATTAATCCATATGTGACCTCCCCCCATACCTTATCTAACAAGCATAACCTTCCTGTTTTTGTATTCACTTCTCCTAGCTGTGAACAGCAATACATGCATCATATCCAGATTGGTAGTCTGTTAATTATAGAATATCAGGTATCAACCACCTGCTTTGATTAAAGATTGTATTCATGTTTACTGGCAATGAAAAGATTAGAAGACATTTAAGATGGATGAGGGAAACAATTAGTTTGCAATGGACTCTAGGCAAATGAAGTACGTCAGGAAAAGTTGGTAGATGAGTATAAGGTTGGGGAATAGGATACGATTCATTTTTGCAGGAAGAGTAGAAAAACAAACATTCGTGTTAAGAAAGAGCTGATTATATTGTATGGTAAGCAACTTATCCTAATAATATGTTATATTATTACATTATACTAAGGAAAGTACATTGCAATTGGCCTTTATTGCATGGAGATTAATGTCTGTGAGTTAAGAAAGCTTGAAGAAATTTTAATTGTAACCTCAGCTGCATTATTTATGCCAATGAAAATTTATAGTTGCCTTGGAATCAGTGTAAGAGAAATTGGTAGGATAAGCCAATACTTGTTGGAGTTTAATGGAATAGGTAATCATAATGAAATTCATCAAATCACATGAAGGCTTCACAGCATAAAGGCTGAGGATGAAGAGCTAAGGAGTACAACCTTAGAGTAAGAAACTTATTTACTCAGAAGGTGTGAATCACAGAGGGCACGGGATGTTCAGGCATTGAGAATATGCAACATCATGCACATCTGAACTGAAAGGAAATTAAAGAATATGGAAAAGTAGTCACAGCACAGAACATTAGCTATGAAATTTATGGGAAGTAGAATGGAATGATTATTGGGCTGGCTCACACTTATTCCAGCTTCTTACATTCATTTTCTTATGTACAGGTCTGAAGGCCTGATATCTGAATGCACAAAGCATACAAAAGAAGGTAGATGATCTTGCAGTGCAGTTAGAAACTGGCAGGTATGAATCATGCGCATCACTGAATTGTGGCTGAAGGAAGATCACAGCTGGAATCTTAACATCCAAAGATACGCATAAAAGCCTTAAAAAGAAGTGACGTTGGATCAGACGATATAGAATTCTTGTGGATAGAGTTAAGAAGCTGCAATGGCAAATGGACCCTGATGGGTGTCATATACAGGCCAGGATGTGTTACAAATTACAACAGGGATTGATAAGGCATGTCAAAAGGGCAAGTTTATGATACTAATGGGTGAATTTCAATATGCAGGTAGATATGGGGAAATCAGGTTGGTGCTGGATCACAAGAGAGGACATTTGTAGAATGCCTATGAGATGACATTTTAGAGCTACTTGTTCTGGAATGCACTAGGGGAAAGATTATTATGGATTGGGTGTTATGTAATAAACAGGATTTGAGGAGGGACATTAAGGTAAAGGAACCCTTAGGAGACAGTGATCATACCATGACTGAATTCACCTTGCAACTTGAGAGGGAGAAGCTAAAGTCAGATATATCAGTATTACAGTGGAATAAAGGGAATTATAGAGGCATGAGAGAGAAGCCAGCCAAAGTTGATTGGAAGGGGACACTAACAGGGATGGTGGCAGATCAGCAATGGGTGGAGTTTCTGGGAGCAATTTGGAAGGTGCAGGATAGATACATCCCCAAGATGAATAAATATTCTAAAGGGAGGATGACAAAGCCATGACTGACAAGAGAAGCCAAAGACAGTATAAGAGCAAAAGAGAAAGTACATAAAATAGCAAAAATTAGTGGTAATTTAGAGGATTGGAAAGCTTTTAAGAACCAACAGAAGGCAACTAAAAAGATCTTAGGAGGAAAAGGACAGAATATGCAGGTAAGCTAACCAATAATATAAAAGAGGATACCAAAAGTTTTTTCAGATATATAAAAAAGTAAAAGGGAGGCAAGAGTGGATATCAAATCATTGGAAAATAATGCTGCAGAGGTAGTAATGATGGGCAAAGTAATGGCAGACAAATGTGATAAGTACTTTGCATCACTGTGAAAGATATTAGCAGTGTGCCTGAAATTCTAGAATGTCAGGGGGCAGAAGTGAGTATAGTTGCTTTAACTAAGGAGAAGATGCTTGGGGAGCTAAAGGTCTGAAGGTAGATAAGTCACCTGGACCAGATGGAAGGTTCTGAAATAGGTAGCTGAAGAGGTTATGGAGGAATAAATGGTGATCATTCAAGAATTATTAGATTCTGAAATTGGTGTGGTGGATTGAAAATTGCAAATGTCACCACACACTTTAAGATGGGAGGGTGGAAAAAGACAGTAAATTATAGGCCAGTTAGTCTGTCTTCAGTGTTTTGTAAGATGTTAGAGTTCATTATGAAGGATGAGGTTTTGGGGTACTTGAAGATACTGTATATGATAAAACAGGCTCAAGTCAACATGGCTTCTTTAAGTGAAAATCTTGTCAAATGGTTCTATTGGAATTCTTTGAGGAAATAACAGGCAGGATAGACAAAGGAGTCAGTAGATGTTTTTAACTTGGATTTTCAGAAGGCCTATGACAAAAATGCCACAACTGAAGCTCCTAAACAAGATGATACCCAAGGTATAACAGGAAAGATACCACCTTGGGCAGAAGATTGGCTGACTGGCAAGATAAAGAGGGCATTTTCTGGTTGGCTGCTGGTGACTAATGGTTTTTCACAGAAGTCAGTACAGGGCAACTTATTTTGACTTTATGGGTCAATGATTTCAATAATTTGTGGCCAAGTTTGTGAATCATGCAAAGACACACAGTGGGACAGGCAGTATTAAGGAAGCAGGGAAACTGCAGATTTGGAGAATGGGCAAAGAAGTGATAAATGGAATATAGTATAGGAAAATGTATGGTCATGCATTTTGTAGAACAAATAAAAACATAAAATACTTACTAAACTGTGACTAAATTCTGAAATGGAAGGTTCAAATTAGTAACCACCTTTCACAGCTAGAGTCGCTGTCTCACTAATTTAACACAGCAATGTCTAGTTTCTTATATGAACACACATGCACTTACTCACACCACACTGTTTTCATATCTATCATTTCATCTCTCTGCCATGATCCCGTGGTCACCTACCTGAACAGAATCAAGTGTGAATGCAATTTTTGAAAACACTCACCCACTCAGACTGCTGACATCTCAGACCAAACGATGGGTCACAAGCGAATCTCGGATGAGCACCCACCCCACCCAGTGTTGTAACTTCACCAGAGAGCCACTGAAGCTAGTGGATAAAGAGGTGTTTTATTCAATAAAAGCAAGCAGCAGACGTCACGTTGAGACACTTGGAAGAAGAGGACTTTGGACCCAATATTACATGACATCTTTCTATGCTAGAGATCAAAAGTTGCAGCAGGCCAATTCTATATTTATAATGTATCTACAATGTTTTCTTTGAATTGCATATAACTTTCTCAAATCTGCTTCTTCCCACCCATACTCCAGATACCCAAATTGAATGTTAATCAGTATTGTCTGGTTTGCAATAATCTTCCTGGCTATGGCTGCAGGAAGATTATTGTTCAAGGCTGCATTTCAAATTCAATCTACAGTCTACATCAATGTCTGAAGATTGATTACCGGAGAAATTAATATTTACTACACCCGTTAACACCACAATACCCCGTAACAATGCAACTCGGCTAGAGTTTCCTTTCAAACCACGTATGAACGTGAATACAAAAGTGGACTGATTACTGGCTCAGAGCGAAGTGTTAACTGGCAGTCCGCGTGAATAACTGATCAAGAAAGGCACTTTGAATTTGCAGTACAGGTTTCAGCACAAGAAAACAACCATTTTCAGTTTAAGATTCGTAGCCGAAAATGTCAAGGAAGAGCCGAGCGGGTTTTCAGACCCTTCTGCTGTATTTTCTGATGTTTTTTTCCGCACGGAATCCCAGCCCAGAAGCTGCCAGGATCCTTGCCATCCCCACAGACTGGAGCCACTGGATCATCATGAAATCCCTGCTCCTGGAACTGGTGGAGAGGGGTCACGAGGTGACGGTGCTGAGGGGCAGCAGTTCGCTAAGGATTGAGGCAACGAACAACGATTTCACCATGGAAACTATCCGTATTTCGGGAGAACAGGCACATGAGGCTCTTACAGAAGACAAATTTCCCGATTTTATCTTCAACTTCTTATATGTGGAAGATGGTTTCTTTTCCAGCGTCTCCGCTTCCCGCACCTTCATCGGGTTGACCTCCATGAATATTGAAGTGATTTCTCCGTTCATTCAGGGACTGTTCGAGGATCGCGCTTTGATGGATCGGCTGAAAGCTGGAAGATTTGACGTCGTTTTGGCCGACCCTTTCCATGCAGCCGGAGCCATGCTGTCTCATGTACTTGACACACCGCTGGTGTTTTTCGGCAGGTGGATGATATCCGGGGACGTCCACTTAAACTTCGCCCCGTCGCCACTTTCCCTTGTGCCCATGTATAATTCACGTTTGAGCGACAAAATGTCGCTTGTGGGCAGATTGAAGAACGTGCTGGTGTACGGAATGTCTAAATTCATAAGCCACTTCTACGTTTACCCAGCTTACAATCGGCTTTGTCAGCTTTACCTCAATGATGAAATTACCGTGGAAGAACTTTATCGAAAGGTTGATATCGTCTTAATGAAGGTTGATTTTGTTTTTGAGTATCCCCGGCCGACCATGCCAAACCTGGTTTACATCGGAGGTATCCAGTGCGGTCCGGGTCGACCGCTCCCTGCTGATCTGCAGCGATTCATGGACAATTCTGGCGAGGATGGCGTGGTGATCTTCTCCTTGGGAAGTATAGTAGGCACTATTCCTCCAGAAGCGGCGAGTGAAGTTGCGGCAGGACTGGCCAGACTCTCACAGAGGGTGATCTGGCGGTATATTGGAGCGCTACCCCCGAATTTAGGAAACAACACGAAAATCTTGAGCTGGTTTCCACAAAATGATCTGCTGAGTCATCCGAAAACAAGAGCGTTCATCACTCACGGCGGTGAGAATGGGCTTTATGAGGCCATTTATCATGGGGTTCCCGTGGTTGGTATTCCAATATTTGGGGATCAATATGATAACCTTCTGCGTCTCAAAACCCGAGGAGCCGCGGTCATGTTAGACTTGGCTCACATTAAAAGCGATGATATTTTCCATGCAGTGAAGACAGTCATCGAAAACCCTTCCTATGCAGAGAACATGAAACGATTATCCGCCTTGCACCGGGACGTTCCAGTGCGGCCAATGGAGCTGGCTGCTTTCTGGATTGAATACACAATAAGGCACCGGGGGGCTCCTCATCTTAGAGCCGCGGGTAATGATCTGCCATTCTATCAGTACCACTTACTGGATGTGTTTACTATTATTGTGGTTTTCATGGGGCTTTTCTTTTATCTCGTATTTAAATTACTTAAAGTTTTACTTGTCAAATTGTGCTCGGGGAGGAAGAGGAAAAGGGACTAAATGAAGGGAGTTAGAGAAAGAATTTTCGTTTATTTTCGAAATCTTTTTCAAAGCTGCAGAACATTTTCTCTGATATCAATAGCCAAATACAATGTAATCTAAAGGATAACTAAATCTTGCTTATCAGCAATACGGTTCTGTTTTTTTTAATTGCCAAATTGAACAATATCTTATTCCCCAACGTTTTGCTTCTTCGATCCACTTTTCCCGACTCATTTAATGTTCATAGATCCCACCGGTAAACATTTTGTTTCGCCCCTCCATCTTGCTTCCCTTCTACCTTTCTGATTGTCAGTAAACATGAAAATGATTTCTCATTCAACCAGTTTATTAATAGCTGATATCCTCTAAGTATTAGGCTACCAGCCTGAATATAATCCACATGTTAGTGTTCACGATTAGGGAAATTAAATTAAAAATTAGTAATGTTATGCATGTTAGATAACGTGCAGTTGATGCTATCCGTGGAGTAATGTAGTCTGTCCTGATCTAGATATTTGAAATATAAGAACTTCAGTAGCATGGGTGGTATGTCTTAAAAAGCAAGGCGGAACAGACTAGATTTGCGTATGCCGAAGTTAGGAAGAGTAAAAGGCGTCGTGATTGAAATGCAAAATCCTGATAGGTCTTTCTGAGTGGACATGGAGAGGACGGTTACTCCTCTAGGAGAATCTGTTACTGATGGTCACTAAGTTAAAATAAAGGTTTCAAAAATAAATCAGTTGGAATTTTATTTCACTGCCAATAGTGATTCTGATTTTCTACGTCAAAGCGTGGCAGTAGCTGAGGTATATTCATAATTCAATCTGATTTGAACTAGTTTCGACCAGACCCCTGTTCAAACGTACGTTTTGCCGTCGGTCTCCGCCCATAGCGGGCGAATAGTGACGCCTGAACAGGTTTGCACCAGCTGGAGGCACGAATAGCACTCAGGCAGACGGTACTTCAACGTACTCAGAGTAACCAAAGTGGCAGATGCCAAGAAGTTCAAGTGTAAAGTCGATCGTCCAAATGCTAACTTATAAAGACCTGTCGAGTGAATAAAAAAAAAGAAATAAATTTAAAATAAACAGCGGAAATGTTGCGCTACGCCAACGCTGAAGTCAGAATAAGAAAGAAACGGAGGGCACGGAGTACTTTTGGCGGGGAACTGGAGAGAGCAGGTGAGGGAGAAGCTAGGAGGGTGGGGGAATAGGGATGAAGCAAGAAGCCAGGAGGTGATGGGTAGCGGTAAAGGATTGAAGAAGCAGGAATCAACCAAGAGAGGACGCTGTGTCATGGAATAAAGGGAAGAATGAGGGGGACCAGAACGAAGTGATGCCCAGGAGAGGGAAGGAAATGAGTGAGAAGGTAACAAGAATAGGGAGTGCAGAAGGAGAAAAGTGCGGAGGGGAGTAATTACCGGAAGTTAGAGAAATCGGTGTTCATGACATCAAGTTGGAAGCTATCCATAGGGAACAAAAGTCGTTTTCTCCCCCTAAACTAATTTTGGGCTCATCGCAGCAGTGGATTAGGCCACGGACAGACATATCACTATGGGAATTGGAGATCGATTTGAAATTGGTATCCACCGGGAGATCCTGACTCCTGTTACGGATAGAAGGTTCCGACGAAGCAGTCTCACAATCTACCACGGGTTTGTCGAAGCCATTTCCCCCCCCCCCACCCACCATCTGCGCCAGGCTTATGAAGTAGTGTCCAAATCTGACGTAACATTACTCTCAGCAATGTTGTCAGGAATCGAAACACATGACAGAATTCGATGCGAACTGGTAATCAAATCTGTCAAGCAGATTTGCTAAAACCAATAATAGAAAAAATCTTAACATAATTTAATAGATTTATCCTTAAAGCAACAACTATTGTTAACAAACCTGGAACTTACTCCCTTGCACCTGTTCCTCTCTAAACCAATGAAATGGGTTGCTGACCCTGTGCCGTGTGTAATCAGAAACTGTGAAGACCCCAAAAGATGAAAGGACTTGAGAATGGAAGTCAAAATTGCTCCCTGGGGTGGGTATCGAGGACAAAGGATCATTCAAAGAAGAATGGGGAAGGAGAGAGAGGGGGCGGATCTGCTTCTGTGACAAAAGGCTCTGCTTCTTGGGGGTGAAGGGCTTATGGATGGTTGTAATCAAGGTTAAGGGCTGGCTGCACTCATCATGTTTCTCGATGTGATGTAGTCTAACCTCAATCGGTGCTGTCCCGACAGATATATTTGGGTAAAATCTCTCCCTCCGATATATTCACGTTGATTTTCACACTAAGCAAAAGATAACTGATGGATAAAAATTAAACAGAATATAATTAAAACCACACATTATGTACTTCACAGTTTCAAGACGTACAAAAAAGCTGGATGAACTCAGCAAGTCCTGACGAAGGGTCTCGACCCGAAACGTTGACTGCTTCTTTCACCGGATGCTGCCCGACCTGCTGAGTTCATCCAGCTTTTTTGTACGTCTTGATTTGACCACAGCATCTGCAGTGTACTTTGTGTGTACTTTACAGTTTGCAACTTACGTGCGCTTGAAATCATAATGCCTGTTGAATTTCTTTGAATTTAAAAGCAGCTGCACCAAGGTTACAGAATGATTCTTAAGAAACACAAACACACTTGCAAACAATTCTGCTGTCATACATTTCCTTGAATGAGTATACGCGTACCCTACTGGCGTCTCGAACAGTTAGTAACCACCCTTCACAATAAGTAGCCAAGTCTCACCAAATTAACACAGCAATGTCTAGTCTACTTTCTTACATGAACACACATGCACTTACTCACACCGTATTACTTTCATGTCTACCACTTCAGCTATCTGCCGTGTTTGTCATACTTCATGATCCCTTGGTCACCTTCCTGAAGAGAATCAAGTGTGAATGCAAATTTTGAAAATATTGAAATATTGAAAATACTCACCCCTTCACATTGCTGAGATCTCAGACCAAACGATGGGTAACCAGCAAATGTCGGACGAGCCTCCCCCCGCCACCCAGTGACCCATTGTTGCAACTTCACCGGACAGCGACTGAAGCTAGTGGATTTAGAGGTGTTTTATTCAATAAAAGCGAGCAGCAGACTTCATATTGAGATACTTGGAAGAAGAGGACTTCTGACCCAATATTACATTACATTTTTATCTGCCAGAGATTAAAAGTAACTGTAGGACAAATCCATAGTTACAATGTATCTACAATGCTTCCTTTGAATTACATATAGCTTTCACAAACCTGCTTCTTCGCACCCATACTCCAGACACCCAAATTGAATGTTAATTAGTATTGTCTGGTTTGCAATCAACTCCTAGCTATGGCTGCAGGAAAATTATAGTTCAGGGCTGCATTTCAAATTCAATTTACAATCCATGTCCATGTCTGAAGATTGGTTACCGGTGAAATTAATATTTACTCTACCCCTTAACATCACAATACCCCGTAACAATGCAACTCAGCTAGAGTTTCCTTTCAAACCACATACGGACGTAAATACAAAAGTGGACTGATTACTGGCTCAGAGCGAAGTGTTAACTGGCAGCCCGCGTGAATAACTGATCAAGAAAGGCACTTTGAATTTGCAGTACAGGTTTCAGCACAAGAAAACAACCATTTTCAGTTTGAGATTTGCAGCCGAAAATGTCAAAGAAAAGCTGAGCGGGTTTTCAGACCCTTCTGCTGTATTTTCAAATGTTTTTTTTCTGCAAGGAGTCCCAGCCCAGAAGCTGCCAGGATCCTTGCCATCCCCACAGACTGGAGCCACTGGATCATCATGAAATCCCTGCTCCTGGAACTGGTGCAGAGGGGGCACGAGGTGACGGTGCTGAGAGGCAGCAATTCGCTAAGGATTGAGGCAACGAACAAAGATCTCACCATGGAAACTATCCGTATTCCAGGTTTCTGATTGCATCCATGATACCTTGAACTGGGCAGGAGAACAGCCAGAGGTCGTGGTACATATTGGTACCAACGACATAGGTAGGAAAAGGGAGGAGGTCCTGAAAACAGACTACAGGGAGTTAGGAATGAAATTGAGAAGCAGGACCTCAAAGGTAGTAATCTTAAGATTACTGCCTGTGCCATGTGACAGCGAGTATAGGAATAGAGTGAGGTGGAGGATAAATGCATGACTGAGGGATTGGAGCAGGGGGCAGGGATTCAGGTTTCTGGATCATTGGGACCTCTTCTGGGGCAGGTGTGACCTTTGCAAAAAGGACTGGTTGCACTTGAATCCGAGGGGGACCAATATCCTTGCGGGAAGGTTTGCTAAGGCTGTTGAGGAGAGTTTAAACTAGAATTTCTGGGGGGTGGGAACCGAACTAAAGTGATGGAGGGAAGGGAGGTTGGCTCACAAATAGAGAAAGTTTGGAGACAGTGCGAAAGGGAGGATAGGCAGGTGATAGAGAAGGGATGTGCTCAGTCCGATGGTTTGAGATGTGTCTATTTTAATGCTTGGAGGATAATGAATAAAGCGGATGAGCTTAGAGTGTGGATCAGCTCTTGGAGCTATGATGTTGTGGCCATTACAGAGACTTGGATGGTGCAGGGGCAGGAATGGCTACTTCAAGTGCCATGCTTTAGATGTTTCAGAAAGGATAGGGTGGGAGGCAAAAGAGGTGAGGGCGTGGCACTGTTGATCAGAGATATTGTCACGGCTGCAGAAAAGGAGGAAGTCATGGAGGGGTTGCCTACGGAGTCTCTGTGGGTGGAAGTTAGGAATAGCAAGGGGTCAATAACACTATGGGTGTTTTTATTGGACCACCCAACAGTAGAACATAGAAACATAGAACAGACAAGACCAACAGCACAATACAGGCCCTTCAGCCCACAAAGTTGTGCTGAACATGTACCTACCTTACCAATTACTAGGCTTACCTTTAGCCCTCTATTTTTCTAAGCTCCATGTACCTATCCAAAAGACTCTTAAAAGACCCTATGTATCTGCCTCCACTACCGTTGCTGGCAGCCCATTCTACACAGTCACCACTCTCTGAGTAAAAAACTTACTGCTGACATCTCCTCTGTACCTACTCCCCTGCACCTTAAGCCTGTGTCATCTTGTGACAACCATTTCAGCCCTGGAAAGAAGCCTCTGAGTATCCACACGATCAATGCCTCTCATCATCTTATACACCTCTATCAGGTCACCTCTCATCCTCCGTTGCTCCAAGGAGAAAAGGCTGTGTACATGCAACCTATTCTCAGAAGGCATGCTCCCCAATCCAAGCAACATCCTTGTAAATCTCCTCTGCACCCTTTCTATGTCTTCCACATCCTTCCTGTAGTGAGGCAGCCAGAACTGAGCACAGTACTCCAAGTGGGGTCTGAACTGGGTCCTAATTGCTGCAACATTACCTCTTGGCTCCTAAATTCAATTCCATGATTGATATGGGCCAATACACCGTACGACTTCTTAACCACAGAGTCAACCTGCGCAGCTGCTTTGAGCATCCCATGGACTCGGATCCCAAGATCCCTCTGATTCTCCACACTGCCAAGAGTCTTACCATTAATACTACATTCTGCCAACAGGGATATTGAGGAGCACATTGGGAGACAGATTCTGGAAAGGAGTAATAATAACAGGGTTGTTGTGGTGGGAGATTTTAATTTCCCAAATACTGTTTGGCATCTCCCTAGAGTGAGGGCTTTAGACGGGGTAGAGTTTGTTAGGTGTGTTCAGGAAGTTTTCTTGACACCATATGTAGATCAGGCTACAAGAGGAGAAACTTCACTTGATCTAGTATTGGGAGATGAACCTGGTCAGGTGTCAGGTCTCTCAGTGGGATAGCATTTTGGAGATAGTGATCACAATTCTATCTCCTTTACCATAGCATTGGAGAGGGAAAGGAACAGACAAGTTAGGGAAACGTTTAATTGGAGTAAGGGGAAATATGAGGCTATCAGGTAGGAACTTGGAAGCATAAATTGGAAACATGTTCTCAGGGAAACGTATGGAAGAAATGTGGCAAATGTTCAGGGGACATTTGCGTGGGGTTCTGAGTAGGTACATTCCAATGAGAGGGAAAGGATGGTAGGGTACAAGATTCGTGGTGTACAAAGGCTGTTGTAAATCTAGTAAAGAAGAAAAGAAGAGCTTACGAAAGGTTGAAAAAATCTAGGTAATGATAGGAATCTAGAAGATTACAAGGCTAGCAGGAAGGAGCTTAAGAATGAAATTAGGAGAACCAGAAGGGGCCATGAGAAGGCATTGACGGACAGGATTAAGGAAAACCCCAAGGCATTCTACAAGTATGTGAAGAGCAAGAGGATAAGACATGAGAGAATAGGACCAATCAACTGTGACAGTGGAAAAGTGTGTATGGAACCGGAGGAAATAGCAGAGGTACTGAAGGAATACTTTGCTTCAGTATTCACTACCGAAAGTTAGGGACATGTTTGGCACAGCTTTGTGGGCTGAAGGGCCTGTATTATGATGTATGTTTCTATGTTACTATGTGAACAACCACACGCAGCTCTTACTGAAGACAAAGTTCATGATATTATCTTCAACTTCTTATATGTGGAAGATGGTTCCCTCTCCAACATATCCGCTGTCCGCACCTTCATCGTAACGTCCTCTGTCAATATTGAAGTGACTTCTCCGTTCATTCAGGGACTGTTCGAGGATCGCGCTTTGATGGATCGGATGAAAGCTGGGGGGTTTGACGTGATTTTGGCCGACCCTTTCCATGCAGCCGGAGCCAAGCTCTTCCATGTTCTTCGTTGGTGTTTTTTTTTGGCAGGTGGATGATATCCGGGGACGTCCACTTAAACTTCGCCCCGTCGCCACTTTCCTTTGTGCCCATGTTCAATTCACGTTTGAGCGACAGAATGTCGCCTGTGGGCAAATTGAATAATGTGTTGATATAAGGAATGTCTAAATTCATAAACAACTTCTACATTTACTGAGCTCACAATCGGCTTTTCAGCTTTACCTCAATGATGAAATTACCGTGGAAGAACTTTATCGAAAGGTTGATATCGTCTTAATGAAGGTTGATTTTGTTTTTGAGTATCCCCGGCCGACCATGCCAAACCTGATTTACATCGGAGGTATCCAGTGCGGTCCGGGTCAACCGCTCCCTGCTGATCTGCCGCGATTAATGGATATTTCTGGCGAGGATCGCATGGCGATTTTCTCCTTAGTAAGTATAGTAGGTACCATTCCTCCAGTAGCGGCGAGTGAGGTCGCAGCAGGACTGGCCAGGCTCCCACAGAGGGTCATCTGGCGGTATATTGGAGCGCTACTCCCGAATTTAGGAAACAGCACAAAAATCTTGAGCTGCTTTCCTCAAAATGACCCGCTGAGTTATCCGAAGACAAGAGCGTTCATCTCTCACGGCGGATAGAATGGGCTTTATGAGGCCATTTATCATGGGGTCCCCGTGGTTGGTATTCCAATTTTATTGGATCAATATGATAACCTTCTGCGTCTCAAAACCAGAGGAGCAGTGGTCATGTTAGAATTGGCTCACATTAAAAGGGATGATATTTTGCATGTAGTGAAGACAGTCATCGAAAACCCTTCCTATGCAGAGAACATGAAACGATTATCCGCCTTGCACCGGGACGTTCCAGTGCGGCCAAAGGAGCTGGCTGCTTTGGGGTATTGAATACACAATAAGGCACCGAAGGGCTGCTCAGTTTGGAGCCCCGGGTAATGATCTGCTATTCTATCAGTACCACTTACTGGATGTAGAAACATAGAAAACCTACAGCACAATACAGGCTTTTCAGCCCACAAAGTTGTGCAGAACATGTCCCTACCTTAGAAATTACTAGGCTTACCCATAGCACTCTATTTTTCGTACCTATCCAAAAGTCTCTTAAAAGACCCTATTGTATCTGCCTCCACCACCGTTGTTGGCAGCCCATTCCATGCACTCACCACTCTCTGAGTAAAAAACTTACCACTGACATCTCCTCTGTACCTACTCCCCAGCACCGAAACCTGTGTCATCTTGTGGCAGCTATCTCAGCCCTGGGAAAAAGCCTCTGACTATCCACATGATCAATGCCTCTCATCATCTTATACACCTCGATCAGGTCACCTCTCATCCTAGGTCACTCTAAGGAGAAAAGGCGGAGTTCACTCAACCTGCTCCCCAATCTAGGCAACATCCTTGTGTTACGTAACCATAAAGTTTTAAATGAACCAGCAGCAATAGTCCACACCTGGAGTCTGTTTTTTATGTTAACACCATTATCTTTATTAGTATCTACTTAATATAGCAACTTAAACAAGAATAATCAAAAGTTAACAGTGTTATAAGTATACATATGTGTAAATATGACTCCCAAACCATTGCACTCAGCGGGGGGGGGGGGGGGGGGGGGCACCAGGCTTGAAATCTTGAGTTGGTAAGGTATGAAAGTTCAGTTCATCCACAGATTAAATGATGTGAGAGAGATATTTGTAATCCAAGGTGAATGTCGAGAGAAGGCATTTATGTTGCATTCCACAGGTTACACGGTGGGAAAACAGGATAACAATCGCCGTTGTTTTTATCCGTTGTCGTTCCAAATCCACTTATGAATTATCACCAATAGTAGCTTATCACAGGGGTACTGTCTTTAAAGGGAACTACCACCCAGGAAGGGGTTAACACATAGGTAGATTCCACAAGGTTGTCCCAATCACACAATGTGATAGACACTTATTGATGTGCTGGGTTGATGCTCAACCCACCCTCGTGGGCACTCAAAAGTTCCAACCAGTGACCCCTTAGTCACTGGCTTCCTTCTATTGTCTGACTCCAGCTGCAACTGACTGTGTGTGATTGAGTGTGCTTGCTTAAGTCAAACCAAGCAGCAGAATCAAATAGTTCTGCCCCTCTCTCTCTTAGTAAGAATCAAATAGGAGCGAAGAAAGCCAGCAGCTGACAGCACTCAGGTACTCGCCCTTTAAATGACAGTCCACGGCAAGATTAACCTAGGGGTTCATCATACTGCTTTTGATCAAAGAGCAAAATTTTAACTGCAAACTATAGAATGTAAAACAATATATATGTGATTATCATGAAACACATTGAAGAAGTGTATACAAATACCAGTTTTTTCCACTCTTAAACTTAACTTAGCATCTGAACAGACAATCTGCAATGATATTGTCTGCACCTTTCATATGCTTTATTGCCATATCATATTCCTGCAAAATCAAACTCCAGTTTGACAACCTTCTGGTTTTGTCCTTTACCTTACTCAGAAACACTAACAGATTATGATCAGTGTAAATCACAAGTGGTTTCTGCGCAGGGCAAACATAGACATCAAAATGTTGTAAAGCCAAAATGAGTGACAACAACTCTTTCTCTATGCTGGAGTATTTCCTTTGATGTTCATTAAATTTCCTCAAAAAGTAAGCTACAGGATGGTCAACATCATCATCATCTTTTTGTAATAACACTGCCCTGGCAACTTTGTCACTGGCATCCACAGCTATAGAAAATGGCTTTGTAAAATCAGGTGCTCTGAGCATAGGTTGATGACATAGAATAGCTTTTAGTTGATCAAATGCCTCCTGACAAGGCTCAGTCCAAACAAACTTCTCACCCTTCCATAAGAGATTAGTTAGGGGAAGAGCGATATCAGCAAAGTTCTTACAAAACTTACGGTAATATCCAACCATTCCCAAAAACCTTCTTACCTGTTGGAACAGGAACCTCAGCAATTGCTTGGACTTTTGCCTGAACATGAGCCAGCTAGCCTTGACCTACTACATAGCCAAGATAGGTCACAATGGCATGGCCAAATTCACTCTTAGCTAAGTTGACTGTAAGGTTGGCCTTAAAAAGCCTGTCAAACAACTTTTCTACTGCAGAGATATGTCCTTTCCAAGTGTCACTCCTTATGACTAAGTCATCAATATAGGCATCTGTATTTTCTAACCCTCGAATTACAGAGATAATCATTCTTTGGAAGGTTCCTGGAGCATTTTTCATTCCAAACGGCAAAATGTTATATTCATACAATCCAGAAGGTGTCACAAGTACAGAGATTTCTCTGCCCCTCTCTGTCAATGGAACACATCAATACCTTTCTAACAGATCAATCTTTGTAAGGAATTTAGCTTTTCCAACCTTATCAATGCAATCATCCACCCTAGGGATAGGGTAAGCATCTGTCTTTGTTACTGCATTTACCTTCCTATTATCAGTACAAAATCTAATGCTTCATTCAGGTTTGGACACAAAAAACACAGGGTGAGGCTCAATCTGATGTTGATGGCTTGATAATACCATTTTTCAGCATATATTCAATCTCCTGCTCAGCCAATTTATTCTTTTCTACATTCATGCAATAAGGGTGTTGCTTAATTGGGTCAATTTGACCAACATCTACGTCAGGCACAGTGATCAAACTTTGTTTGGGTACATTGGGAAACAAATCTTCAAACTTTAGAATTAATTCTTTCAGTTGTTGTCATTGCTTTAGCTGCAAATGGATCAATTTGTTATCAGTGTTTTCCAAAATAACTGAGTACATAAGCTTCACTGAGACTATGTTTGGCTTGTTAAAATTCTCAGACAAGTCAGTCATCCCATTCTCAGGTCCTCTAGTTTCACATTTTCCCATAACAACACTCACAGATGGTGTCTCTGGGTCAAAATAATGCTTTATCATATTTACATGTACCACCTGTGTGGGTTTTCTTTGATCAGGTGTTTAAATAACAAAATTCAAAGAATCAATTTTAGAGATTATTTTGTACAGCTCGCTAAACTTTGCTTGGAGTGGATTTGTCAACACTGGAAATAACACCAATACTTTGTCTCCCACGTGATATGTCCTTTCTTGAGCTTTCTTATTATACCAATGTTTCATGTTGTTTTGAGAATTCTGTAAGTTTTGTCTTGTGAGACTACAAACTTGGAGTAATTTATTTTTGAACTCCAAAACATAGCTTAACAAGCTAACATACACTTTTTCATCAGTCCACTGTTCCCTCAGCAAGGTCAAAGGTCCCTCACTCTGTGGCCAAATACGAGTTCAAATGGACTAAAACCCAATGATTCCTGCACCAATTCTCTTACGGCTAATAGGAGCAAATGTACCCCCTCATCCTAGTCTTTTCCATTTTCAATACAGTATGTCTTAATCATTGTTTTGAGGGTAGAATGAAATCTTTCTAAAGTTCCTTGTGATTCTGGATGGTACGCAGACAATGTAATTTGTTTAGCTCCCTGTTCACAAACTACCTGCTGGAATCATCCTGATATAAAATTACTACCTTGATCAGATTGAATTTCTTTAGGCAAACCGAACAAAGTAAAAAACTTGGTGAGAGCCTTTGCCACAGTTGTAGCTTTAATATTTCTGAGGGATTGCCTCTGGGAATCTGGATGCAGTGCACATAATGGTTAACAGATACTGATGGCCAGCTGTTGTCTTTGGCAATGGTCCAACACAATCCACTATAATTTTGGAAAAGGTTCACCAAATGCAGGTATAGGCCGAAGTGGGGCCACTGGGATGGCCTGATTAGGTTTATCCACAACTTGACAAGTGTGACAGGTTCTGCAAAAAGTCACAACATCTTTCCTCAGATTAGGCCAGTAAAATTCTTTCCTAATCCTGTTTACAGTTTTATTCACCCCAAAATGTCCACCTAAAGGCATACTGTGAACCAAAGTTAAAATTTCAGTCCTATAGACTTTAGGAACTACAACTTGGTGAACAATTGCCCATTCCTCATTCACAGGTACAATAGGTGGTTTCCACTTCCTCATCAATACCTCATCCTTGAGATAGTACCCTACTGGCACTTTTTTAATCTCATCATCTAAGAGAGCTGTTTCTTTTAAAGCTCCAATCTCAGGATCTGGATTTTGTTCTGAGACAAACTCCTTCCTAGACAAAGATAAACCTTTCTAATCAGACTTACTCCCTGAATCCCATTGAGACAATGAAGGCAGCAAAGTCCCTGACAAATCATCATCACCTAAATCCCAATTTTGGCTATCCTGGGCATCAGAACTATGCTGCACAGAAGTGTCTACATGGCAGACTTTTTAGTCATGCTTTGTGTTACTGCACAGGCAGGATAAATATCAACATCCATCTGTGGGTCATCAGTGGCAGGCTTATTTGTCAGCTGCACTGCTGGATAAACTTCACCCCCTGCTATGTCATTTCCTAACAACAAACCCTTCATCAGTAACTTGGGTTGGCTCCCTATCTTGACAGATCCTGAAAAACAATCCAGAATTTAAAATTATCTTATGCAAAGGTACAGAAACAACACCTTTTCCAAAACCTTTAGTAAGATATCCCTCATCAGTTTTAGTCTCATCACCAAACTTTAGAATGCTGTCTAATATAAGTGACTGAGAAGCCCCAGAGTCTCGAAGAATTTTCACTGGCACAGGGGTTGACCCCTCATTCACTGACACCAACCCATCTGATACAAAAGGATCAAATCCCTTCTTAACTTGGTCAGACTTCTCAGTCCTTAACTGAGCCTCAACAGAACGT
The DNA here is from genome assembly GCF_048418815.1 of Hemitrygon akajei. Lineage (NCBI taxonomy): Eukaryota > Metazoa > Chordata > Chondrichthyes > Myliobatiformes > Dasyatidae > Hemitrygon > Hemitrygon akajei. The sequence continues at coordinate 39,798,651 of NC_133134.1, read as the reverse complement.
TCAGAACCCGATGAGTTTTTAGGTGCTTCAACCTGCTGAATACAAGCATTTGGGACTGCCTCCTTTTCCTTTTTCTTCTTCAGGATGGAACAATTAGCCATCATGTGACCAGCTTTCTTACAATAGTAACAAGTAAGACCAGAATATCTCTCCTTCGACTGCCTCCCTTCATTCTTACTTGTGTCACTAGTTCCCAATTTTATTTCTGGTTTACCCTGCGGGTTATCCCTGCAACTTTTTTGGAAGTCCTTATTCAGGGTAAACTTAACCTTACGGGTTAAAGCAAACCCATCTGCTAATCTAGCAGACTCCCATAAAGTGGTAGCATCCTTTACATCTAAATATGTCTTTACATCATCAGGGACACACCTTTTTAATTCTTCAATCAAAACCAACTCTTTCAAGCTGTTAAAATCATCATTTACATTCTTAGATGTGCACCAACGATCAAAATACACAAGCTTCTCATAAGCAAATTCCACATAAGTTTGGGTCATAGGCTTCTTCAAATTTCTAAACCTTTGTCTAGAAGCTTCCGGAACCATCTCATAAGCTTTAAGCACTGCCCGTTTCACAATACCATAGTTAGCTGCATCTTCAAGTAATACGGCTGAATAAGCTTGTTGGGCTTTACCCTTAAATACACTTAGTAACAAAACAGGCCACCTTCCTTTTGGCTAATTTTGACTCTGAGCCACCTTTTCAAAATGTAATTTCTGCTTTGTCAAATGGAGGTACCAATTTAACCTCCTGACTGACACTAAACCCATCACCAGGGTCTAGGACTAGATCTCCTTGCTGCAATCTCTCTATCTTCTCCAGCTCAACCCGCCTCTGTCCTTCTGCTTCTGCCCTCTGTTTTCCTGCTTCTGCAGCCTCAAACTGCCTTTGTCTTTCCTCAGCCTCGAACGTAAGTTGTTCTAACTTTACTTGTTCCAATTGTAACTGCTGCTCATGATTAACTGGTTTACTTTCAGGAAACATATTCAACTCCCCCACTTTAAACACATCCGTAGATACATAATACTCAGCGATTATCCTCTGAATCTGTGCCCTCCTCATTGTCGATTTCACCTTAGTAAGTTTTAACTTTTTAGCACTACTCAACAACTTAAACCTTCTGGCGGCTTCTAATGCCGCAGAGGTTGGCGCTTCCAGAAATTTATCATCATCCATTGCTGCTGATTTTCCCTCACAGAAATAAGTCAAAAGGTATTTCCCCAATCAAATCAGTATTTGATCAACGAATAAGCCCCCAAAAATGTTCATATCTCGGATGAGCCCCCAATTTTATTACATACCCATAACGGTTTAAATGAACCAGCAGCAATAGACCATGCTTGGATTCTAGTTTTGATGTTAAAGCCACTATCTTTATTAGTATCTACTTAATATAGCAACTTAAACAAGAATAATCAAAAGTTAACAGTGTTATGAGTATACATTTATGTAAATATAACTCCCAAAATATTGAGCTGGCGGGGGGGGGGGGGGCACACAAGGCTTAAAACCTTGAGATGGTGAGGTATGAAAGTTCAGTTCATCCACAGGTTAAATGATGTGAGAGAGATATTTGTAATCCGAGGTGAATGTTGAGAGAAGGCATTTATATCACATTCCACAGGCTGACATCATTCAGGCACTCTCCCTTAAAATGAAAGTCCATGGCAAAATAAACCTAGGGGTTCATCACACTTGTAAATCTCCTCTGTGCCCTTTCCGTGGCTTCCATATCATTCCTGTAGTGAGGCGACCAGAACTGAGCACAGTACTCCAAGTGGGGTCTGACCAGGGTCCTATATAGCTGCAACATTACCTCTCGGCTCCTAAATTCAATTCCCTGATTAATGAAGGCCAATACACCATATACCTTCTTGACCACAGAGTCAACCTGCGCAGCTGCTTTGAGTGTGCTATGGACTCGTACCCCAAGATCCCTCTGATCCTCCACACTGCCAAGAGTCTTACCATTAGTAATATATTCTGCCATCATATTTGACCTATCAAAATGAACCACTTCAGACTTATCTGGGTTGAACTCCATCTGCCACTTCTCAGCCCAGTTTAACATCCTATCAATGTCCTGCTGTAACCTCTGACAGTCCTCCACACTATCCACAACACCTCCAACCTGTGTGTCATCAGCAAACTTACTAACCCATCCCTCCACTTCCTCATCCAGGTCATTTATAAAAATCACAAAGAGTACGGATCCCAGAACAGATCCCTGAGGCACAACACTGGTCACCGACCTCCATACAGAATATGACCCATCTACAACCACTCTTTGCCTTGTGTGGGCAAGTCAGTTCTGGATCCACAAAGCAATGTCCCCTTAGATCCCATGCCTCCTTACTTTCTCAATAAGCCTTGCATGGGGTACCTTGTCAAATGTCTTACTGAAGTCTATATACACTCCTATTCCCCCCCCCACCCCTTGATCTTTCCTCTGGTTGTTTTTTCACCTGGCACCTTCTTTATAGGGCCCCTGCCCCCTCCTTCAGTCCTGATGAAGGGTCTCGGCCCGAAACGTTGACTGCTCCTTTCAACGGATGCTGCCCGACCTGCTGAGTTCCTCCAGCTTGTTTGTACATGTTGATTTGACCACAGCATCTGCAGTGTACTTTGCGTTTACTATTCGTTACTCCACTGCGAAGTCTCTTCGAGGGATGCCTACCCTGAAGAAGTTTAAATCTTCTCTTCGATGGAGTTCAGTGAGACCCTTTCTCACTGTTCACCCTCTATGATCTCTGCCTCTCTTCGACTCTTTGATCATGTCCTGACCCAGACACGGTACTACAGCCAAGTCTCATTTTTGGGAATGTGTCTCCGCCACCATCTCGTACTGCAGGAATTCCAGCTCCGGTTCCGGGCCTCCCAGTTTGGACCCAGCGAGGATCCCTGTTACCTCCGTTTTATTGACCGTTGCTCCCTCCGCTGCTCCCGTCAGATTCTCCGAGCCACACTCACCGCCATGCATTGATAACTACAGACCATGTCTCTCTCTCTGCCACCACTGCGGGCCTCGCTCTCCACTGTCTGCCATGGACCTCTCCTACACTTCATTCTCCGCCAGATTCACACTTCCAACCGCCGTTTCTTCTCCTTCCTCGCATCCAAGAAGGATCACAAGCTCGCCAGCCTGCAGCCCACGACGACGACCACCTCCAGCCCGGACTCCGACCCCTTGGACTTAGACTTCTCGGGCCTTCGGCAGGCCGAAGACCCATCCGCCTCTGACTCTAACCCTGACTGGAACCACGGCCTCCTGGACATGGGCACCAGCCCCCTGCGCGTCATGGACTCACTTGCTTCTGACTTGGACCTCAGTTCTGGCGCCCTGCAGGTCACAGGCTCCGACACCCCCAGCTCTCGATCCAGCTCGGACCGAGATCCTGACCCTCTCCAGACCGGGACTGCTCTTACTGCTGGGTCCTACTGCTCGTCTTATTTCTCTACTACCCCCTATCCTCCCCGTGACTCCCAACCTTCCCTCCACTCCTCATCCCCCCTCCATTCCTCTGATCCTTCATCCTCCCCTCAGCCTGCTCTCCCTGAACATCCCAACCCCCCTCTCCCTCCTGAGAACTCCCACGCTTTACCCTCCTCTGACCCCAGCCCCAACCCTTGCCATGTCTTCACCATCCCCTCTGACCTTCCCCTCTCTGAGGCAGAGCGTTCTATGCTTAGCCGCCTCACTTTTGTGCCCCTCCATCCGCACCTCAGTGAGTTCCGTGCCCGGCACGAAGCTGAACTCTTCTTCCGTCGCTTACATCTCCGAGCCTACTACTTTAACAAGGATTCCCCTCCCCCTATTGATGACCCCTTCACCCGTCTTCAACCTTCCTCCTCCTCCAGGAAACCTCCACCAGGCCTTCTACCTGCACTCGATCTTTTCATCTTCAACTGTCGCCGAGACATCAACCGTCTCAACTTCACCACTCCTCTCTCCTGTTCCAAATTAACTCCCTCTGAACGCACTGCCCTCCACTCTCTTCACACTGATCCTAACCTCACCATCAAACCTGCAGACAAAGGTGGTGCCATAGTGGTCTGGCGGACGGACCTCTACCTCACTGAGGCCAAACGGCAGCTCTCTGACTCCTCCTCTTACTTACCCCTGGAACAGGACCCCACCAAAAAAACATCAAACCATTGTCTCCCGTACCAGCACTGCCCTTATCAACTCTGGAGACCTTCCATCCTCAGCCAAAAAACTCATAATTCTCACACCCCACACTGCTCAGTTTTACCTCCTCCTCAAGATCCACAAGCCTGATTCTCCTGGTAGCCTATAGTTTCAGCCTGCTCCTGCCCCACCAAACTTGTATCTGCCTACCTGGACTCCATTTTGTCACCGATAGTTCAGTCCCTCCCAACCTACATCCGGGATACATCCCATGCCATCTTCAATAACTTCCAGTTCCCCGGTCCCGACTGCTTCATTTTCACCATGGATGTCCAATCCTTATTCACTTCAGTTCCCCACCAAGAAGGCCTCAAAGCCCTCTGCTACTTTCTTGACAATAGACCTCACCAGTTCCCCAACACCACCACACTCCTCTGGTTGGCGGTACTGGTACTCACACTTAATAACTTCTCTTTTGGCTTTTCCCACTTTCTTCAGACCAAGGGTGTAGCTATGGGCACTCGCATGGGTCCCAGCTATGCCTGACTCTTTGTGGGTTATATGGAACAGTCTATGCTCCAAATCTATACTGGTACTGCTCCCCAATTTTTCCTTCGCTACATTGATGTCTACATTGGTGCTGCTTCCTGCACCCATGTTGAGCTCATCAATTTCATCGACTTTGCCTCTAACTTTCATCCAGCCCTCAAATTCACTTGGTCCATCTTGGACACTTCTCACTCCTTTCTCGATCTCTCGGTCTCCATCTCTGGAGACAGACTGTCCACTGACATCTTCTATAAACCCACTGACTCCCATAACTACCCTGATTATACCTCTTCCCACCCTGCCAAATGTAAAAATGCTATTCCCTATTCCCAGTTCATCTCCAATGCATCTGCTCCCAGGATAAGTCATTCTGTTCCAGGACATCTCAAATGTCCTCTTTCTTTAAGGATCGTGGTTTCCCTTCTGCCGTCATCAATGATGCCCTCACCCACATCTCCTCCATTTCCCGCACTTCAGCCCTCACCCCATCCTCCCGTTACCTCAACAGGGTCCGTGTTCCCCTTGTCCTCACCTACCACCCCACCAGCCTCCGGATCTAGCATATTATCCTCTGCAACTTCTGTCACCTTCAACAGGACCCCACCACTAAGCACATCTTTCATTCGCTACCCCTCTCCGCTTTTCGCAGGGATCGTTCACTCTGCGACTACCTGGTCCACAAGTCCCTTCCCACAGATCTCCCACCTGGTACTTATCCTTGCAAGCCTAAGTGCTTCACCTGTCCCTACACTTCCTCTCTTACCACCATGCAGGGCCCCAAACAGTCCTTCCAGCTGAGGCAACACTTCACTTGTGAGTCTGTTGGGATCATCTATTGCTTCAGGTGCTCCCGGTATGGCCTCCTCTACATCGGCGAGACCAGACGCAGATTGGGGGACAGCTTCATCGAGCACCTCTGCTCCATCCGCCACGACAGGATCTCCTGGTTGCCACCCACTTCAACTCTGCTTCAGATTTCCCTTTGGATATGTCCATTGTTACGAACCCCATAACTGGGTCACTTACCAGCAAAGATAGAGAGGTCTGTTGAAGTCTGATGATACTATTTTTAACAGTATTTATTAGTAAAAATACACAAAAAAATATCAATGCAAACATGCAGATAATATACGTCGTCAATACTAAATCTAAAAGTGTGGGTATAATAACAATCAATAAGAAATAGCTCTATTGTTGTCGAGGGGATAATGTATTGTCCGATGGAAATATAAAAGTTACTCAGTTCATTCAGGCTGCAGCCTTTTGTTGGAGAGAGAGGGATTTTGAGAAACTTGCCGGCTTTCCTTTTTATGATTTCGATCCGTCGGGAGTCCCGTTGGTGTGGCCGTTCACTTGTGGCCTCTCCTTTAGCTAAAGCCGTTCTTCCGTGGTGAGGCCGCCAATCCTAGGCAAGGGAAAGGATGCACGCGAGCCCCAGCGGCTGTCGCTATTAAACGCTGTCACTGGATTTCCAGCGTTTCTCCTGGTGCGTCTAAAGGGGTTGTCCCCAGACCCTCTTTTATCCTCACTCACGGGGTCTCAGATGTCAATCAGGTTGGGATGATGCAATCCCTCAACCAGCCCACTCTGGTCATCCCCTGAGGGCGGCAATGAATAGTACAGTACTCAATACACAATTCCGTCTCCAAGAGACAATGGCCGTTATCCGTGGCTTTGTCTCACTGAGGCCAGGACACATTCCAAAACCTTGTGGATTCTCTCTCATTTCCTGGGTTCCAGACCCGAATTAATAGTGATCTTGCGATTCTCAAAAAGGAGGGGGCGACTTTGTACCCTTCGGCCCCTCAGAGTTGTGGCACATTCGTAACACCATACATGGCCTTCTCTACTGCCATGATGAGGCCAAACTCAGGTTGGAGCAGCAACACCTCATATACCATCTGGGTGGTCTCCAGCCTCTTGGTATAAACATCGAATTCTCCAACTTCCAGTAATTCCCTCCCTTCCCCCACCCCACTTCCACTCTGCCTCCTCTTCCAGCTGCTTATCACCTCTCTCATGATTCTGTCTTCTTCTATTACCCAGTGTTTACCCCTTACTTTCCTTCTTCACCTTTCCTGCCTATCTCCTCCCTGCTTCCCCTCCCCCACCCCTTGATCTTTCCTCTAATTGGTTTTTCACCTGCCACCTCCTTCAGTCCTGACGAAGGGTCTTGGCCCGAAACGTTGACTGCTCGTTTCAATGGATGCTGCCCAACCTGCTGAGTTCTTCCAGCTTGTTTGTACGCATTAATTTGACCACAGCATCTGCAGTGTACTTTGTGTTTTCTATATACACTCCACCTTCTGTTTTTCCTTCATCAATGTGTTTAGTCACATCCTCAAAAAATTCAATCAGGCTCCTAAGGCACGATCTGCCCTTGACAAAGCCATGCTGACTATTCCCAATCATATTATACCTCTCCAAATGTTCATAAATCCTGCCTCTCAAGATCTTCTTCATCAACGTACCAAACACTGTAGTAAGACTCACTAGTGTTTAATTTCCTGGGCTATCTCTACTCCCTTTCTTGAATAAAGTAACAACATCCGTAACCCTCCAATCCTCCGGAACCTCTCGCGTCGCCATCGATGATTAAGAAATCATTGCCGGAGGCTCAGTAATCTCCTCCATTGCCTCCCACAGTAGTACATCTCATCCGGTCCCGGCGACTTATCCAACTTGATGCTTTCCAAAAGCTCCAGCACATCCGCTTTCTTAATATCTATATGCTCAAGCTTTTCAATCCACTGCAATTCATCACTACAATCACCAAGATCCTTTTCCATAGTGAATACTGAAGTAAAGTATTCATTAAGTACCTCTGCTACTTCCTTCGGTTCCATATACACTTTCCCACTGTCACACTTGATAGGTCCTATTCTTTCATGTCTTACCCTCTTGCTCTTCACATATTTGTAGAATGTCTTGGGGTTTTCCTTAATCCTGTCCACCAAGGCCTTCTCATGACCCCTTCTGGCTCTCCTAATTTCCTTTTTAAGCTCCTTCCTGTTAGTCTTATCTTCTAGATTGCTAACATTACCTAACTCTCTGAAGCTTTTGTAAGCTTTTCTTCTTGACTAGATTTACTGCAGCCTTCGTACACCATGGTTCTTGTACCCCACCATAACTTCCCTGTCTCACTGGAATGTACCTGTGCAGAACTCCACACAAATATCCCCTGAAAATTTGCCACATTTCTTTCTAATCTTTTTGTTTCTTCCCTCCATCTTGCTTCCTTTCTATCTTTCTGATTGTCAGTAAACATGAAAATTATTTCTCATTCAATCAGCTTATTCATAGCTGATATTCCCTAAGTATTAGGCTACCAGCCTGAATATAATCCACATGTTAGTGTTCATGACTAGGGAAATTAAATTAAAAATTAGGAAAATTATGCATGTTAGGTAAAGTGCAGCTGATGCCACCCATGGAGTAATGTACTCTGCTCTGATCTAGATATTTGTAATATAAGAACTTCAGTAGCATGGGTGGTACTGTTGTGCAACTAGCAGCAATAGATATGAAATTGAGTCGGGTTTTTATAAATAAACAGAGAAATTTATTAATCTCTACTCAAAAATATCAAAAAGTAAACAAACAACTAACTTAAATGGAAGTTAACAATGTTATGCGTCTATAGTTATCAAACAGTCGAACTTAGAGATAATCCTTAACAGAGCTTATTCAAGCACAGACATAAAGTGGTAGTTTAAGAAGTCCAAGTGAAATAAGTGAGAGGAGAGACTTCACAAACCAGAGATGAGCAATTCTTGAAGAAAAGATGAAACTGCTGACACAGATCCCAGCTGATAAATGACTTTTCTGAAGAGGTCACGAAGAATAAGATTTCTCAAAGTTACTGTACTTTCGCCGGAGGTGGTCACCCAAGACCATGCAGGGGTTAACCAAATGTGTGTGCCACCATCCACGTAGGACCATACCAAATGTCAATCACCTTCGAGGCACACAAAACACTGTTGATTTCCACCCAATTCTTTGGGTTTGTATGAAGCTGATATTTCTTCACTCTCTCTCTCTCCTTCTATGATTACGTAACACCAACCGTGACTCCCAACAAAACAACTTCGCAACAAAAACAGTTTCCCTTTTTATACCAGCTGGAACATGCTATCACGTGACATCACATTACCCCACTATCAGGGGACAATTGCATCACAACAATATCACGAGACAATCACATCATGCTCACGAGAAACTCACAGGACCAGTAGCACTATCCCCCAAGAAAAGAAAATTTTGATTTATTAAGAGCAAAATTTTAACTACAATTTACAATATATACAAATGTAAAATTTACAAAATGCACAATACACACACAATTATCATACAGCACTCTACAGACTAATATAACATAGAACCATAGAACATTACAGCGCAGAAACAGGCCTTTTGGCCCTTCTTGGCTGTGCTGAACTATTTTTCTGCCTAGTCCCACTGACCTGCACCTGGACCATATCCCTCCATACACCTCTCATCCATGTACCTGTCCATGTTTGTCTTAAATGTTAAAAGTGAGCCCGCATTTACCACTTCATCTGGCAGCTCATTCCACACTCCCACCACTCTCTATGTGAAGAAGCCCCCCCCCCAATGTTCCCTTTAAAGTTTTCCCCCTTCACCCTTAACCCATGTCCTCTGGTTTTTATCTCCCCTAGCCTCAGTGGAAAAAGCCTGCTGGCATTCACTCTATCTATACCCATCATAATTTTATATGCCTCTATCAAATCTCCAGGGAATAAAGTCTTAACCTATTCAACTTTTCTCTGTAACTCAGTTTCTCAAGTCCCAGCAACATCCTTGTAAACCTTCTCTGCTCTCTTTCTACCTTATTAATGTCCTTCTTGTAATTTGGTGACCAAAACTGCACACTATACTCCAAATTGGCCTCACCAATGCCTTATACAACCTCACCATAACATTCCAAATCTTATACTTAATACTTTGATTTATAAAGGCCAATGTACCAGAAGTTCTCTTTACTACCCTATCTACCTGTGATGCCACTTTTACGGAATTTTGTATCTGTATTCCCAGATCCCTCTGTTCTAATGCACTCCTTGTATGTTCTACCTTGGTTTTTCCTTCCAAAGTGCAATACCTCACACTTGTCTGTATTAAACTCCATCTGCCATTTTTCAGCCCATTTTTCCAGCTGGTCCAAATCCCTCTGCAAGCTTTGAAAACCTTGCTCACTGTCCACTACAGCTCCAATCTCTGTATCATCAGTAAATTCACCACATTATCATCCAGATCATTGATATAGATAACAAATAACAATCGACCCAGCACTGATCCCTGTGGAACACCACTAGTCACAGGCCTCCACTCAGAGAAGCAATCCTCCACTACCATTTTCTGACTTCTCCCATTGAGCCAATGTCTGATCCAATTTACTACCTCACCATGTATACCTAGCGACTGAATCCTCCTAACTAACCTCCCATGTGGGACCTTGTCAAAGGCCTTACTGAAGTCCACGTAGACAACATCCACTGCCTTCCCTTCATCCACTTTCCTTGTAACCTCCTTGAAAAACTCTAATAGATTTGTTAAACATGACCTACCACGCACAAAGCCATGTTGACTCTCCCTAATAAGTCCCTGTCTATCTAAATACTTGTAGATCCTACCTCTTAGTACTCATTCCAATAATTTACCTACTACCAATGCCAAACTTACTGGCCTATAATTTCCTGGATTACTTTTAAAGCCTTTTTAAACAACGGAACAACATGACCTATCCTCCAATCCTGTGGCACCTCACCCGTAGATACCGACATTTAAAATATATCTGCCAGGGCTCCTCCCTGCAACTTCAACACTAGTCTCCTTCGAGGTCCGAGGGAATACCCCGTCAGGTCTTGGGAATTTATCTACTCTGATTTGCCTCAAGATAGCAAGCACTGCCTCCTCCTCTTCAATTTGTATGGGTTCCATAACCTCACTACTTGTTTGCCTTATTTCCATTGACTTCATGACAGTTTCCTTTGTAAATACAGACACAAAAAACCCATTTAAGATCTCCCCCATTTCTTTTGGTTCCATACATAGCCGACCACTCTGATCTTTAAGAGGATCAATTTTATCCCTTACTATCCTTTTGCTCTTAATATACCTGTAGAAGCTCTTTGGTTTATCTTTCACCTTGACTGCCAATGCTACCTCATGTCTTCTTTTTGCCCTCCTGGTTTCTTTCTTAAGTATTTTTTGCACTTTTTATACTCCTCAAGTACCTTATTTGCTCCCTGTTTCCTATACATGTCATACATCTCTCTCTTCTTCTTTATCAGAGATCCAATATCCCTAGAGAACCAAGGTTCCTTATTCCTATTCACTTTGCCTTTAATCCTGACAGGAACATACAAACTCTGCACTCTCAACACTTTTCCTTTGAAGGCCTCCCACTTACCAATGACATCCTTGCCAGAAAACAACCTGTCCCAATCCACGCTTTTTAGATCCTTTCTCATTTCTTCAAATTTGGCCTTTTTCCAGTTTAGAACCTCAACTCGAGGACCAGATCTATCTTTATCCATGATCAAGTTGAAACTAATGGTGTTATGATCACTGGAACCAAAGTGTTCCCCTACACACACTTCCATCACCTGTCCTAACTCGTTTCCTAATAGGAGATCTAATATTGCATCCTCTCTAGTCGGTACCTCTATATATTGATTTAGAAAACTTTCCTGAACACATTTTACAAACTCTAACCCATCTAGACCTTTAACAGTATTGGAGTCCCAATCAATATGTGGAAAATTAAAATCCTCTACTATCATATACATATGGCAGGAGTGTATACAAATAACAAATAACAGGACTGACGAAGGGTCTCGGCCTGAAACGTTGACAGCACTTCTCCCTATAGATGCTGCCTGGCCTGCTGTGTTCCACCAGCATTTTGTGTGTGTTGTATGAATTTCCAGCATCTGCAGATTTCTTCGTGTTTGCACCTGACAAGTGTGACAAGTTTGACAAAATGTCGCCACATCTTTTCTCAAACCAGGCCAATAGAAATGTTTATAAACCTTGTTCAGTTTTCTTCACACCAAGATGGCCACCCAAGGGCACACTATGAGCCAAGGTTAAAATCTCATTCCTATAGACTTTAGGAATTACTACCTGATGAACAACTGCCCATTCCTCACTTGCCAGAATCTCAGGTGGTCTCCACTTCCTCATTAACACTCCACTCTTGAAATAATACCCTACTGGCACTTTCGCAATTTCACTATCTGGAAGAGCGTTCTCTGTCAAGGTGGCAATTTCAGGATCTCTGATCTTCTCCACTATAATCTCCTTCCCAGACATAGACAAGTCGTTATGGTCAAACTTACTACTAGGATCTTGGTCAAACACAGAAGGTAGGAAAGTTCCTGACAAATCATCCAAATCTGAATCCCAATTTGAGCAGTCATGGGTAGAAGACCCATGCTGCACAGAACCACCTACCTTGGCAGACTTTTTGGCCATAGCTTGGGTTACTGCACAGGAGGAATACATGTTAGAATCCATCTTTGGATCAGCAGTGATTGACTTAATTGTTAGCTGCACTGCAGGAACAACTTTTCCACCTGCTAAGTCATTCTCTAACAATAAAGAAACACCATCCACCAGTAAACCGGGTCGTAGTCCGATTTTAACAGATCCTGAAACTAACCCTGACTGTAAAACTACTTTGTGCAGAGGTACAGACATAACGTCACCCGCGATAGCTCGTTTAAGATTTACTTCACCAGTGTCAGTCTCATCACTAAACTCTAAGTCTAATATAAGTGACTGAGAAGCCCCAGTAACCCAAAGAATTTTTACTGGTACTTGAGTAGACCCTGCATTCAGGGAAACAAATCCTTCTGACATAAAGTGATTGAATCCCTTCCTAACTTGGTCAGATCTTGACAGAGCTTCCTTTAAATGTCCCGAACCCTGCAGGTTTATGTGTTTTTCAAAGTGTTGCATACAGGCATCTGCAACTGCCTCCTTTTCCCTCTTCTTCAAATGTAAACAGTTAGCCATAACATTACCAAATTTCCTGCAATAGTGATAACTAGAACCAAAATGTTTTTCCTTCATCCTTGCTTTTATCATTAGCCTGATTTAATTTCTGGTTTACCCTGACTATCCATGCTACTCTTTTAGAAAGTTTTATTCAGAGTAAACTTACTCTTGTGGGTTAGAGTATACTCATCTGCTAATTTAGCAGACTCTCACAATGTGGCAGTATTGTTTTCATCCAAATATGCCTTTATGTCATTAGGGACGCACCTTTTAAATTCCTCAATTAAAACCAACTCTTTCAAGTTCTCATAAACTTCATTCACATTTTTAGATGTGCACCATCGCTCAAAACACACAGATTTGTCATAGGCAAATACCACATATCTAGTTCACAGATTTCTTCACAGAAATCTTCATCTATAAGCTTCCGGAACCAATTCATAAGCTTTAAGTATAACCTGCTTCACAGTATCATAATCAGCTGCTTGTTCACAGGTTAAGGCCATATAAATCTGTTGACCTTTACCTCTGAAGACACTTTGTAAAAGGACAGGCCAGCACTCTTTTGGCCAATTTGAACTCTGAGCAACTTTTTCAAAATGCTGGAAGTATTTATCCACTTCTGACTCATTAAAAGGAGGAACCAATTTAACTTCCTGACTTGCAATAAGTAGCACAACCAATTTCCTAGAATTGTAAGCCGGATTCTCAAGCCTCAACCTCGCTAGCTTTAGCTCAAACTCCCTCTTATTCTCTGCTTCTTCAGCTTCAAATTGCCTTTGTTTTTCTGCAGCTTCTCTCTGTTTATCTGCTTCTCTGGCATCAACCTGCCTCTGTCTTTCTTTATCCTCTAACCTCATTTGTTCTAATCGTAACTGGATTTCCTCTTTACTTACAGGAAACTTCTCTATCAACTTCTTATCAGAGTCCCCCTGAGATATATGGTACTCAGCTATTTTCCTCTGAATCACTGGCTTTGATGTAGCTGGTTTTATCTCAGTAAGCTCCAGCGCTTTAGAAATTTCCAGCACCTCACCTTTTTTGCTTTTGCTAATATCTCAAGAGCTGGCAATGCCAGAAATTCCCCAATATCCATTGCTGCTGATTTTCACATACAAACCAATCAAAACAAAAGGAATCGGGTATTTCCCTTTTCCCAATCAGATCAATAATTAAACAAATAATTAAGCTCCAAATCATTCATATCCCGGACGAGCCCCCACTTTTTTGTATGCAACCAGCAGAGATAGATATGAAATTGAGTCGGGTTTGTATAAATAAACAATGAAATTTATTAACCTCTACTCAAAAATATCGAAAAGTAAACAAACGATTAACTTAAACGGAAGTTAACAGTGTTATATGTCTATAGTTATCAAACAGTCAAACTTAGAGATAATTCTTAACAGAGCTTATTCAAGCACAGTCTTAAAGTGGTAGTTTAAGAAGTCCAAGTGAAATAAGTGAGACGAAAGACTTCCTGAACTAGTGATGAGCGACTCTCGAAGAAAAGACAAAACTGCTGACACAGATCGCAGCTGATAAATGCCATTTCTGAAGAGATCACGAAGAGTAAGAGTTCTAAAAGTAACTGACATTTCACTGGAGGTGGTCACCACACGACGGAGACCATGCAGGGGTTAACCAAAAGTGTGTGCCACAATCCACGTAGGAATATACCAAATGTCAATCACCTTCGAGGCACACAGAACGCAATTGATTTCTACCCAATTCTTTGGGTTCGCATGAAGCTGGTATTTCCTCACTCTCTCTCTCTTTCTATGATTATGTGAGTCCCAACAAAACAACTGTACAACAAATTACAGTTTCCCTTTTTATACCAGCTGGAACATGCCATCATGTGACATCACATTACCCCACTATCAGGAGATAATTACATCATAACAATATCATGAGACAATTACATCATGCTCACGAGAAACTCACGGGACAGGTAAAAGTATGTCTTAAGAAGCAGGGCAGAAACAGACTAGGTTTGCATATGCCGAAGTTTAGAAGAGTAAAAGGCGTCATGATTGAAATGCAAAATCCTGATAGGTCTTTCTGAGTGGACATGGAGAGGACGATTACTCCTCTAGGAGAATCTATTACTGATGGTCACTAAGTTAACATAAAGGTTTATGAAAGAAATCAGATGGAATTTTATCTCACTGCCAATAGTGACTCTGATTTTCTATGTCAAAGCATAGCGGTAGCTGATGTATATTGATAATTCAATCCAATTTGAACTAGTTTCGACCAAACCTCTGTTCAAATGTACGTTTTGCCGTTGGTCTCAGCACATAGTGGGCGAATACGATGCCTGAACATGATTGCACCAGCTGGAGGCACGAATAGCACTCAGGCAGATGGTACTTCAACGTACTCAGAGTAACCAAAGTGGCAGATGCCAAGAAGTTCAAGTGTAAAGTCGATCGTCCAAATGCTAACTTATGAAGACCTGTCGAGTGAATAAAAAACAGAAATAAATTTAAAATAAACAGCGGAATTGTTGCGCTACGTCTACGCTGAAGTCAGAATAAGAAAGTGATGGAGGGTGAGTAGTACATTTGGCGGGGAACTGGTGAGAGCAGGTAAGGGAGAAGGTAGGTGGGTGGGGGAATAGATAGAGATAGATAGATAGATAGATAGATACTTTATTCATCCCCATGGGGAAATTCAACTTTTTTCCAATGTCCCATACACTTGTTGTAGCAAAACTAATTACATACAATACTTAACTCAGTAAAAAATATGATATGCATCTAAATCACTATCTCAAAAAGCATTAATAATAGCTTTTAAAAAGTTCTTAAGTCCTGGCGGTAGAATTGTAAAGCCTAATGGCATTGGGGAGTATTGACCTCTTCATCCTGTCTGAGGAGCATTGCATCGATAGTAACCTGTCGCTGAAACTGCTTCTCTGTCTCTGGATGGTGCTATGTAGAGGATGTTCAGAGTTATCCATAATTGACCGTAGCCTACTCAGCGCCCTTCGCTCAGTTACCGATGTTAAACTCTCCAGTACTTTGCCCACGACAGAGCCCGCCTTCCTTACCAGCTTATTAAGACGTGAGGCGTCCCTCTTCTTAATGCTTCCTCCCCAACACGCCACCACAAAGAAGAGGGCGCTCTCCACAACTGACCTATAGAACATCTTCAGCATCTCACTACAGACATTGAATGATGCCAACCTTCTTAGGAAGTACAGTCGACTCTGTGCCTTCCTGCACAAGGCATCTGTGTTGGCAGTCCAGTCTAGCTTCTTGTCTAACTGTACTCCCAGATACTTGTAGGTCTTAACCTGCTCCACACATTCTCCATTAATGATCACTGGCTCCATATGAGGCCTAGATCTCCTAAAGTCCACCACCATCTCCTTGGTCTTGGTGATATTGAGACGCAGGTAGTTTGAGTTGCACCATATCACAAAGTCCTGTATCAGTTTCCTATACTCCTCCTCCTGTCCATTCCTGACACACCCCACTATGGCCGTGTCATCAGCGAACTTCTGCACATGGCAGGACTCCGAGTTATATTGGAAGTCTGATGTGTACAGGGTGAACAGGACCGGAGAGAGTACGGTTCCCTGCGGCGCCCCTGTGCTGCTGACCACCGTGTCAGACCTACAGTCTCCCAACCGCACATACTGAGGTCTATCTGTCAAGTAGTCCACTATCCAATCCACCATGTGAGAGTCTACTCCCATCTCCGTTAGTTTGTGCCTTAAGATCTTGGGCTGGATGGTGTTAAAGGCACTAGAGAAGTCAAGGAATGTAATCCTCACAGCACAACTGACCCCCTCTAGGTGAGAGAGTGATTTGTGCTGCAAATACGTGACAGCATCCTCCACTCCCACCTTCTCCTTATACGCAAACTGAAGAGGATCCTGGGCGTGCCTGGTTTGTGGCCTCAGATTCTGTATTATCAGCCGCTCCATGGTCTTCATCACGTGCGACGTCAAGGCAACAGGTCTGAAGTCATTCAACTCCGTTGGTTGTGGTTTCTTCGGTACCGGGACAATACAGGATGTTTTCCACTGTCTGGGTACTCTTCTCTGCTCCAGGCTCATGTTGAAGATGCGCTGTAGTGGTTCTCCCAGCTCAGTCGCACAGGCCCTCAGTAATCGTGGGGAAACTCCATCCGGTCCAGCCGCCTTGCTGGTACAGATCTTCCTCAGTTGACCTTCCACCTGTGCAGCCGTAATCCTGGGCGTGGGCAAGGTCTCCTGTGAGTGGCTATTTTCCTGTGAGGGAAGTAAGCCTGGTGTGGATTTTTGCGGTGAGGATGAGATTGAGCTGTCGAACCTGTTGAAGAAGTTGTTCAGCTGGTTCGCTTTCTCCACATCTCCACTTATGTTCGCCCCCCGCTTTGCACCGCATCCGGTGATGATCTTCATCCCATCCCACACCTCCTTCATGCTTTTTTTCTGCAGCTTTTGTTCTAGCTTCCTCCTATACTGCTCCTTTGCCCCCCTTATCTGTACTCTGAGTTCCTTCTGAACTCTTTTAAGCTCCAACCGATCACCATCTTTAAAGGCCCTCTTCTTCTGGTTTAGGAGGCCTTTGATGTGACTAGTGATCCAGGGCTTATTATTGGGATAGCAGCGAACAGTTCTAACAGGGACAACTGCATCCACACAAAAGTTAATATAGTCCGTTGTGCATTCAGTGACCTCCTCAATGCCCCCACATAGCCCCCCTTGCAGTACATCCCAGGGATGAAGCAAGAAGCCAGGAGATGATGGGTAGCGGTAAAGGATTGAAGAAGCAGGAATCAACGAAGAGAGGACACTGTGTCATGGAATAAAGGGAAGAAAGAGGAGGACCAGAACGAAGTGATGACCAGTTGAGGGAAGAAAATGAGTGAGAAGGTAACAAGAATAGGGAGTTCAGAAGGAGAAAAGCACGGAGTGGAGTAACTACTGCAAGTTAGAAAAATCAGTGTTCATGACATCAAGTTGGAAGCTATCCATAGGGAACAAAAGTCGTTTTCTCCCCCAAACTAATTTTGGCCTCTTCGCAGCAGTAGATTAGGCCATGGACAGACATGTCAGTATGGTTATTGGAAGTCAATTTGAAATTGGTATCAACCGGGAGATCTTGACTTTTCCTACAGACAGAAGATTCTCGATGAAGCAGTCCCACAATCTACCATGGGTTTGACAAAGCGGCACCCCTCCACCCCAATTTGCGTCAGTCTTACTAAGTGGTGTCCAAATCTGACATGACATCACTCTCAGCAATGCTGTCAGGAAACAAAGCACAAGACACAACATGATGTGAACTAATAATCAAATCTGTCAAGCAGGTGTACTGAAACTAATAACAGCAAAATCTTAAAATAATTTAAAAGATTTAAAATCCTTGAAACAACTACTAATGTTAACAAATCTGCAAATTATTCCCTTGCACCTGTTTCTCACTAAACCAATGGAATGGTTTAGTGCCGTGTATAATCAGAAACTGTGAAAACCCCAAAAGGTGAAAGGACTTCAGAGTGGAATTGCTCCCTGGGTGGGTATCGTGAACAAGGGATCATGGTTATAAAATTTCAATGAACAAATTGGAAAATATTTAAAGTATTCTTTCATGAAGAAGCTAACTGTAATCCAGGACATGAGAGAGAGAGAGAGAGAGAGAGAGAGAGAGAGAGAGAGAGAGAGAGAGAGAGAGAGAGAGGGAGAGGGGGGGTAGAGAAAGAAAGAGAGAGAGGGTGAGAGAGAGGGAGAGGGAGAGGAGAGGGAGAAGGAGAGGGAGAGGGAGAGATAGAGAGAGAGAGGGATCTGCTTCTGTGACAAAAGGCTTTGCTTCTTGGGGGTGAAGGGCTTATGGGTGGTTGTAATCAAGATCAAGGGCTGGCTGCACTCATCATGTTTCTCGATGTGATGTAGTCTAACCTCAATCGGTGCTGTCCCGACAGAGATATTTGGGTAAAATCTCTCCCTCCAATATATTCACACTAATTTTCACACTAAGCAAAAGATAACTAATGGGTAAAAATTAAACAGAATATAATTAAAACCACAGATTACATACTTTACTGTTTGCAATTTATGTGCGCTTGAACTCATAATGCCTGTTGAATTCCTTTGAATTTAAAAGCACTTGCACCAAGGTTACAGAATAATTCTTAAGACACACAAATGCACCTGCAAACAAGTTTGCTGTCATACATTTCCCTGAATGAGTATACGCGTACCCCTCTGCTGTCTCAAATGGTTAGTAACCACCCTCTGCAATGAACAGCCATGTCTCACCAAATTAACACAGCAATGTCTAGTTTCTTACATCAACACACATGCACTTAGTCACACCACATTACTTTCATATATACCACTTCAGCTCTCTGCCATGTTTGTCATACTTCATGATCCCTTGGTCACCTTCCTGAAGAGAATCAAGCGTGAACGCAGATTTTGAAAACACTCAACCACTCAGACTGCTGAGATCTCAGACCAAACGATGGGTCACCAGCGAATCTCGCACGAGCGCCCTCCCCCAGCCACCCAGTGACCCAGTGTTGCAACTTCACCAGACAGCGACTGAAGCTAGTGGATTTAGAGGTGTTTTATTCAATAAAAGCGAGCAGCAGACTTCATATTGAGATACTTGGAAGAAGAGGACTCCTGCCCCAATATTACATTACATTTTTATCTGCCAGAGATCAAAAGTAACTGCAGGACAAATCCATAGTTACAATGTATCTACAATGCTTCCTTTGAATTACATATAGCTTTCACAAACCTGCTTCTTCGCACCCATACTCCAGACACCCAAATTGAATGTTAAATCAGTATTGCCTGGTTTGCAATCAAATGCTGGCTATGTCTGCAGGAGAACTAAGTCAAGTCGAGTGAAATCACTTTTATTATCATTTCGACCATAACTGCTATGTACAGTACATAGTAAAAATGAGACAAAGTTTTTCAGGACCATGGTGTTACATGACACAGTACAAAATCTAGACTGAACTACGTAAAAAAAACCACAGAGAAAAAAAACCCAGCTACACTAGGCTACAGACCTACCCGGGACTGCATAAAGTGCACAAAACAGTGCAGGCATTACAATAAATAATAAACAGGACAATAGGGCAGTAAGGTGTCAGTCTAGGCTCTGGGTATTGAGGAGCCTGATAGCTTGAGGGAAGAAACTGTTACATAATCTGGTCGTGAGAACCCGAATGCTTTGGTGCCATTTTCCAGACGGGAGGAGAGAGAAGAGTTTTTATGAGGGGTGCGTGAGGCCCTTCTTAATGCTGTTTGCTTTGCGGATGCAGCGTGTAGTGTAAATGTCGGGGTCTTGCTATCTGAGATGGTGCAATTTCCGAACCAGGCAGTGATGCAGCTGCTCGGGATGCTCTCAATACAACCCCTGTAGAATGTGATGAGGATAGGGGGTGGGAGATGGACTTTCCTCAGCCTTCGCAGAAAGTAGAGACGCTTTTGGGCTTTCTTTGCTATGGAGCTGGTGTTGAGGGACCAGGTGAAATTCTCCGCCAGGTGAGCCCCAAGAAATTTGGTGCTCTTAACGATCTCTGCCGAGGTGCCGTCGATGTTCAGCGGGGAGTGGTCGCTTCGTGCCCTCCTGAAGTCAACAACCATCTCTTTTGTTTTATTGTTCTATTGTTCAGGGCTACATTTAAAATTCAATCTACAATCCATGTTCACGTCTGGAGATTGGTTACCGGTGAAATTAATATTTGCTAGACACCTTAACTCCGCAATACGCCGTAGCAATGTAACTGGGCTAGAGTTTCCTATCAAACCGCGTATGGACATGAATACAAAAGTGGACTGATTGCTGGCTCAGAGCGAAGTGTTAACTGGCAGCCCGCGTGAATAACTGATCAAGAAAGGCACTTTGAATTTGCAGTACAGGTTTCAGCACAAGAAAACAATCACTTTCTCTTTGAGATTCGTAGCCGAAAATGTCAAGGAAAAGCCGAGCGGGTTTTCAGACCCTTCTGCTGTATTTTCTAACGTTTTTTTCCGCACGGAGTCCCAGCCCTGAAGCTGCCAGAATCCTTGCCATCTCCGCAGACTGGAGCCACTGGATCATCATGAAATCCCTACTCCTGGAACTGGTGGAGAGGGGTCACGAGGTGACGGTGCTGAGGGGCAGCAGTTCGCTAAGGATTGAGGCAACGTCCGAAAATTTCACCATGGAAACTATCCGTATTTCGGGAGAACAGGCACAGGAGGCTGTTATCGAAGACAAAGTTCATGATTTTATCTTCAACTTCTTATATGTGGAAGATGGTTTTCTCTCCAGCATCTCCGCTGTCCGCACCTTGATAGGAACGTTCTCCTTCAATTTTGAACTGATTTCTCCGTTCATTCAGGGACTGTTCGAGGATCGCGCTTTGATGGATCGGCTGAAAGCTGGGGGGTTTGACGTGATTTTGGCCGACCCTTTCCATGCAGCCGGTGCCATGCTGTCCCATGTACTTAACACTTCATTGGTGTTTTTCGGCAGGTGGACGATATCCGAGGACCTCCACTTAAGCTTCGCCCCGTCGCCACTTTCCTTTGTGCCCATGTTCAATTCGCGTTTGAGCGACAGAATGTCGCTTGTGGACAGATTGAAGAACGTCTTAGTGTACGGAATGTCTAAATTCATAAGCCACTTCTACGTTTACCCAGCTTACAATCGGCTTTGTCAGCTTTACCTCAATGATGAAATTACCGTGGAAGAACTTTATCGAAAGGTTGATATCGTCTTAATGAAGGTTGATTTTGTTTTTGAGTATCCCCGGCCGACCATGCCAAACCTGATTTACATCGGAGGTATCCAGTGCGGTCCGGGTCGACCGCTCCCTGCTGATCTGCAGCGATTCATGGACAATTCTGGCGAAGATGGCGTGGTGATCTTCTCCTTCGGAAGTATATTAGGCACTATTCCTCCAGAAGCGGCGAGTGAAGTTGCGGCAGGACTGGCCAGACTCTCACAGAGGGTCATCTGGCGGTATATTGGAGCGCTACCCCCGAATTTAGGAAACAACACGAAAATCTTGAGCTGGTTTCCACAAAATGATCTGCTGAGTCATCCGAAGACAAGAGCGCTCATCACGCACGGCGGTGAAAATGGGCTTTATGAGGCCATTTATCATGGGGTTCCCGTGGTTGGTATTCCAATTTTTTTTGATCAATATGATAACCTTAAGCGTCTCAAAACCCGAGGAGCAGTGGTCATGTTAGAATTGGCTCACATTAAAAGCGATGATATTTTCCATGCAGTGAAGACAGTCATCGAAAACCCTTCCTATGCAGAGAACATGAAACGATTATCCGCCTTGCACCGGGACGTTCCAGTGCGGCCAATGGAGCTGGCTGCTTTCTGGATTGAATACACAATAAGGCACCGGGGGGCTCCTCATCTTAGAGCCGCGGGTAATGATCTGCCATTCTATCAGTACCACTTACTGGATGTGTTTACTATTATTGTGGTTTTCATAGGGCTTTTCCTTTATCTTGTATTTAAATTACTTAATGTTTTACTTGTCAAGTTGTGTTCGGGGAGGAAGAGGAAAAGGGACTAAATGAAGGGAGTTAGAGAAAGAATTTTCGTTCATTTTCGAAATCTTTTTCAAAGCTGCAGAACATTTTCTCTGATATCAATAGCCAAGCACAACTAAATCTCGTTTAGCAGCAATACTGTTTTGCTACTCTTATTGCCAAATTGATCAATATCTTATTCCCCAACGTTTTGCTTCATCGATCCACTTTTCCCGACTCAGTTGAAGTGCATAGATCCCATTGGAAAACCTTTTGTTTCTGCCCTCCATCTTGCTTCCCTTCTATGTTTCTGTTTGCCAGTACACAAGAAAAATAATTCTCATTCAATCAGTTTATTAATAGCCGATAGTCTCTAAATATTAAGCTACCAGCCCGAATATAATCCACATGTTAGTGTTCTCGACTAGGGAAATCAAATTAAAAATTAGTAATGTTATGCTGTTAGATAACGTGCAGTTGATGCTATCCGTGGAGTAATGTAGTCTGTCCTGATCTAGATATTTGAAATATAAGAACTTCAGTAGCATGGGTGGTATGTCTTAAAAAGCAAGGCGGAACAGACTAGATTTGCGTATGCCGAAGTTAGGAAGAGTAAAAGGCGTCGTGATTGAAATGCAAAATCCTGATAGGTCTTTCTGAGTGGACATGGAGAGGACGGTTACTCCTCTAGGAGAATCTGTTACTGATGGTCACTAAGTTAAAATAAAGGTTTCAAAAATAAATCAGTTGGAATTTTGTCTCACTGCCAATAGTGACTCTGATTTTCTACGTGAAAGCGTGGCGGTAGCTGAGGTATATTGATAATTCAATCTGATTTGAACTAGTTTCGACCAGACCCCTGTTCAAACGTGCGTTTTGCCGTCGGTCTCCACACATAGCGGGCGAAGTTCAAGTGTAAAGTCGATCGTCCAAAATGCTAACTTATAAAAACCTGTCCAGTGAATAAAAAACAGAAATAAATTTAAAATAAACAGCGGAATTGTTGCGCTACGTCTACGCTGAAGTCAGAATAAGAAAGCGACGGAGGGCGAGTAGTACATTTGGCGGGGAACTGGTGAGAGCAGGTGAGGGAGAAGGTAGGAGGGTGGGGTAATGGGGATGAAGCAAGGAGCCAGGAGGTGATGGGTAGCGGTAAAGGATTGCAGAAGCAGGAATCAACGAAGAGAGGACACTGACTCAGGGAATCAAGGGAAGAAAGAGGGGGACCAGAACGAGGTGATGCCCAGGTGAGGGAAGGAAATGAGTGAGAAGGTAACAAGAATAGGGAGTGCAGAAGGAGAAAAGCGCGGTGAGGAGTAATTAGTGGAAGTTAGAGAAATCGGTGTCACGTCATCACATTGGAAGCTATCCATCGGGAACAAAAGGCGTTTTTTTCCCCCGTAAACTAATTTTGGCCTCTTCGCAGTAGTAGATTAGGCCATATGCCACATGTCAGTATGGAAATTGGAAGTCGATTTGAAATTGGTATCCACCGGGAGATCCTGACTTTTCCTACGGACAGAAGGTTCTCGACGAAGCAGTCCCACAATCTACCACGGGTTTGACGAAGCGGCAACACCCCCCCCCCCCCCCAATCTGTACCAGGTTTATGAAGTGGTGTCCAAATCTGACGTAACATTACTCTCAGTAATGCAGTCAGGAATCGAAATACAAGACACAATTCGATGCGAACTAGTAATCAAATCTGTCATGCAGGTTTACTAAAACTAATAACAGAAAAATCCTAAGGTAGTTTAATAAACTTAAAATCCTTAAAACAACTACGTACTAATGTTAACAACTCTGGAACTTACTCCCTTGCACCTTTTTCTCTAAACCAATGAAATGGGTTGCTGACTCTGTGCCGTGTGTAATCAGAAACTGTGAAGACCCCAAGGATGAAAGGACTTGAGAATGGAAGTCAAAAATGCTCCCTGGGGTGGGTATCGTGAGCAAGGGACCATGGTTGTAAAATTCCAATGAACAAATGGGAAAATATTTAAACTACTGTAGATTCCGGACTACAGAGCGCACCTGATTAAAAGCCGCTGGCTCTAATTTTAGAAAGAAAATCAATTTTTTACTTGTACAGGCCGCACTGGATTTTAGGCCGCACCGGATTTTCGGCCGCAGGTGTCCCACGTTGTAATATGAGATATTTACACAGAAAGATATTACACGTGAGGATTTTTTAACTTTTAATTAAATCCATATGGTAACATAAACAAATACATATTGCAAATGCTTTTTTTCGAACCGTGCCTGTAACGCGGCTACTTTTAAATATACGTTGCGTATACTTTTTTACTGAACAACATTCCAATATCTCCTAACGACTGGTAAAAAATATATATACTGCAGCCTACCAGGAAAAGTTATTGATCGCCTTTAACTTAAAAGCAGCGTTCGCTCAGATCCAATGCCGCTCGCGTAATGCCGCTCGCTCCCGCCTTCCCGTTTATCGCAAACCGGTATCCCACAAGACGCGGCGAAACCGGGTGTGACGTCATAGCATCCCGCGATGTAGTACAGAAAACAAATATAGTTAAAACACTTCTAACTTTAACTAGAAAATGAATTACTAAGCGAAAATATTATAAACTAAATAACTGCCATAAAGGCAGCACAATGCTTTTCTTCGAGTGTTTTCCATGCTGATGAGGGTGAGTACAAATGACTGATTTACAATAATTTAATTGTGAAAGTGCGCTTGATTTATCGTACAATTTCATTGGACCTCTGTGAACTACTCATCAATTTTATTGGTCTACTGTTACGAGGCAAAATGTTTTTGGCGGCATGAAAAAAATCATGTATTAGCCGCACCGTATTAAAGGCTGCAGAGTTCAAAGCTGTTCAAAATGTGGGAAAAAAGTAGCGGCTTATAATCTGACATTTACGGTATTCTTTCATGAAGAAGATTTCCCGAGAGAGAAAGAGGGAAATAAAAACATGTGAAAATTTCAAAATTGACCGTGTTCGATTTTTATCATTCAGAAAATACGGCGAGAGTTGGTTTTAAGTGACTGGAGACGCGTGTGGACACCTGCTGTCACAATCAGGGGCCGTTCAAAAATGTCGGCACTGTGTCATGCATCACCTCGTGGGTATGCATTGTTCCTTGAATTGTTTACCTTTTTATGTCTAATTGTTTGGCTTTGGACTAGCTCTGGGTTGCAGGTGTCTCATTTGGTATCATGGAGATTTTTAAGCTCCTTTTATTCAATTTGTGATGCATTAATTAGCACGCTATTTGCAATGTCTTGTCGTGTAGATTGTTGCGTTTGGGAATTATTGCTTCTCTTTACACCAATGTTGTCTGATTGGTCTTGAATTCCTATGTGTCATAAGGGGGGCCTTGAGACTGAAATCAAATGCAGGACACCGGCACTGAAGTACTAGGAACAGGACGGGACAGGTCGCAGACTAGGCTAGGGAAGCAGGACCAGGACGAGGGACTGGGAATGAGGAGCCTGGGGTGGACTCCGAGCCTGAGACTGGACAAGGAACCAGAACCTGGGTCTTGACTCGGGCTCGGACCCCAAACCAGGCGAAGATGTGATGAGGCCTGGGTTCTTGGAGCTTGAGGCTGGGGTCTTGAGACTTGGGATCTTGGAGCTCGCTCCTGGGCAGGACATGGGACTCCACCTGACGGAGGCAAGGAACAGATAGATAGATAGATAGATAGATAGATACTTTATTCATCCCCATGGGAAATTCAACTTTTTTTTCCAATGTCCCATACACTTGTTGTATCAAAACTAATTACATACAATACTTAACTCAGTAAAAAATATGATATGCATCTAAATCACTATCTCAAAAAGCATTAATAATAGCTTTTAAAAAGTTCTTAAGTCCTGGCGGTTGAATTGTAAAGCCTAATGGCATTGGGGAGTATTGACCTCTTCATCCTGTCTGAGGAGCATTGCATCGATAGTAACCTGTCGCTGAAACTGCTTCTCTGTCTCTGGATGGTGCTATGTAGAGGATGTTCAGAGTTTTCCATAATTGACCGTAGCCTACTCAGCGCCCTTCGCTCAGCTACCGATGTTAAACTCTCCAGTACTTTGCCCACGACAGAGCCCGCCTTCCTTACCAGCTTATTAAGACGCACATTCTCCATTAATGATCACTGGCTCCATATGAGGCCTAGATCTCCTAAAGTCCACCACCATCTCCTTGGTCTTGGTGATATTGAGACGCAGGTAGTTTGAGTTGCACCATATCACAAAGTCCTGTATCAGTTTCCTATACTCCTCCTCCTGTCCATTCCTGACACACCCCACTATGGCCGTGTCATCAGTGAACTTCTGCACATGGCAGGACTCCAAGTTATATTGGAAGTCCGATGTGTACAGGGTGAACAGGACCGGAGAGAGTATGGTTCCCTGCGGCGCTCCTGTGCTGCTGACCACCGTGTCAGACCTACAGTCTCCCAACCGCACATACTGAGGTCTATCTGTCAAGTAGTCCACTATCCAATCCACCATGAAGGGACAGAACCAACCACAGGATAACAGCAACCGGCCTGGCTTACCTGACGGAGGCAAGGGACAGGAAGGGACAGAACCAACCGCAGGGTAACGGCAACCGGCCTGGTTTACCCAGTGGAGGTGAGGGACAGGAAGGGAGCTCGGTCAGGGGTGGCTCCAAGACTCGAGGCGGCCAGTAACTCGGCGGGCTATGGAACAGACAAATCCATAACTCACTGAATGTACTAGCCTTCCACCGGTGGGTTGCTCCAAGGGGAGACTGACGAGACAACCCCCCAACCACACTCAATCCCAGGGCTCAGGATGAGCATCAGGTGCTTATGGTTAAGTCCAACGGAAAAAAGGGACAGCCGGAGGATCTGGAGTCCGGAGTCTGTGGACCGAACTGTGAACCGGAATGCGGACTTCGGACCGGACCATAACACTATGTGCTTCAGGGTGTATTTCAGTGGACCCATCTCTGCTGCATCATTGTGGTTCCTCGTCATGAGAAATTCAGAACAAGTTCTTCTGTGTATTGTGAGTGATTTCAGCGTGTCAAGATTCGGTATAGTTTGCCTGATCTCTTGATAGTTTTTCTAGATAATTTCTGAAATACAGTTTAATTTTGTTTGAATTGCTGAAGTCTCTGTGATTCCTGCATTTGAGTTTGCTAGTGACCCTCACACCCGCTATGATGTAATGGAGAGCAAAGCACTTTTGAAATTCTGTGTGATCCTCTGTTTGTCCTTATTCTTCGAAGGCCATGAAATTGACAATCTCTGACATTCAAAGGGAACACGAGTGAATCTGCAGATGCTGGAAATAAATAAAAACACAAAATGCTGGCAGAACTCAGCAGGCCAGACAGCATCTATGGGAGGAGGTAGTGATGACGTTTCGGGCCGAAACCCTTCATCAGGAGTGAAGTAACACGGGATGGTCGAGGGGGGATAAGAAGTGGGGGGAGGGATGAAGTAGAGAGCTGGGAAGTGATAGGCTGAAGGGAAATGGGCTAGGGGGAAGGTGGAGAATTATGGGAAATAAAAGAGAAAGAAAAGAAAGGTAGGGCTGGGGGGAGATTATAGTGAGGGGGGAGAAAAGAGAGAGAAAGAGAACCAGACTGAAATAATAGATAGGGATGGGGTAAGGGGGGGGGGGGGCAGGGGTATCAACGGAGGTCTGTGAGTTGGATGTTCATGCCGGCAGGTAGGAGGTAGGAGGCCTCCTCCCCCCCACTTCTTATCCCCCCTCGACCATCCCATGTTACTTCACTCCTGATGAAGGGTTTCGGCCCGAAACATCGTCACTACCTCCTCCCATAGATGCTGTCTGGCCTGCTGAGTTCTGCCAGCATTTTGTGTTTTCAATCTCTGACATTCATTGTTGTAGCATTGGCAATAAAAGAAAAAAAATGGATAATGCTGAGAATCATTCCCTTTCTGAGATATTCATTCAATGAAGATGTACATTTTAATTTGCTTAACATGTTTATCACTTTGCTTTATCATTAAGTATATGTTGGTTGTGTTTGATGTGTACATCAAATCAGAGTCCATAAAATGGTATAGCACAAGAAGAGGCTCTTCAGCTGACCACATGTGCGCTGAACACATTCTTTTCTGCCTGTGCATGATCCATGTCATTATATTTCTGCATATTTGTGTGCCTAACAGCCTCTTAAATGCACAGTCCTGACTGGCAGTCTGTTTCAGTCACCTACTCCTCTCTGTAAGTAAACCTACCCTGATAATCCATGGCCTTTCTTAGCTTCCTAGTTACTGCTGATTCATCCAGCAAAGGAATGTGTTAATTTCATTTGCCCAGCTTTTTATTTCACTTTGCTTTATCATTAAGAATATGTCTATTACATCATACTTATTCACAAAATCAGAGTACATAGAATGGCACAGTACAAGAAAGGGGCCTTCAACAGATATAACCTCTGCTCTAAAGTATGCTAATTCTCTTCTACCTGTACGTGATCCATACCTTTCTATTCCCTGCATATTTATGTTTCTAAAGGCCTTTTAATCACTAATAATATCTAGTCAGCCTCATCTTGGGCACTAGCCTGCAAAGTACTCAGGACATCTTTAGGGAGCGGTGTCTCGGAAAGGCTGCATCCATTACTAAAGACCTCCAGCACCCAGGGCATGCCTTCACTCACTGTTACCATCAGGTATGAGATACAGAAGCCTGAAGCCACACTCAGAGATTCAGAAGCAGTTTCTTTCCCTCTGCCATCCGATTCCTAAAAGGACATTGAAGCTTTGGACACTACCTCACTTTTTAAATATGCAGTATATCTGTTTTTGCACATTTTAAAATAATCTATTCAATATACGTAATTGATTTACTTGTTTATTATTATATTTCATTTTATTTATTATTATTTTTTTCTCTCTCTGCTAGATTGCTAGATTATGTATTGCATTGAACTGCTGCTGCAAATTGCACATCACATGCCGGTGATAATAAACCTGATTGTGATATATCTGCCTCCACCAATTCTGCCTAGCAGCTGACATAGGAACTCTGACTCCAACCAGTTGTCACCATTTCACATACTGGAGGAGATTAGTAATCATGATTTAACATGTAGCATCATGGCTGGGAGATATTGGGGGATGTAACTTCAAGCTCATTCTAAAATTGATTTGAGAAGATGTAAAATAATTGAGTGGCATACAAAACAAACATATCACAGGTGGGGAGCTTAGTTCAGCAGGAAAGCTGAAGGTAGAGCATTGTTATTTTATCTCCCAGAAGGGAAAGCTGACAAGGTTAGATTGATGAGCAAGCTTGCAGCATGGGTGAATCCAATAGGTCCTCATAAAAGATACACAATGTCTCAACACACCCCACCACTAGAGACAACAAGGTAGACACAGTAATTGAAATGGAGTGCAGAGACAGAGTAATTATACGTTCAAGACTCTTACATGTTTCTACAGTTGTAGCATGGAAACGTTCTGACTGGTTGCATTGCAGCCTGGCATGGACACTCCAGTGCACAGAAACTCAAGAGGCTACCAAGTATTGTAGTCAGCCAGCTCCATGATGAACACAACCCTCCCCTTGATCGAGAACATTTTCAATATATGGCATTGATGTGTGTCAACAAAACATCATTCATCATCAATGCCATCTTCTCATTACAACCATCTGGGACATGCCCTCATTGTAACCATTGTGGAGGAGGTACAGAAACCTGAAGACCCATATTTGATGATCCAGAAACAGCTTCTTCCCCTAGGGCATCAGATTTTGGAATGGTCCATGAACCTATGAAAATGTTACTTCTCTGTTAAACTATTTATTTAGAACATAAGGACATAAGAATAGGAGCAGTAGTAGGCCATCTGGCCCCTCGACCCTGCCCCACCATTCAATAAGATCGTGGCTGATCTGTCTGTAACTCACCTCCACCTACCTGCCTTTCCCCCATAACCCTTAATTCTCCTACTACGGTATGTAAAAATCTATCTAACTGTATCTTAAATATATTTAGTGAAGAGGGCTCAACTGCTTCACTGGGCAGAGAATTCCACAGATTCACCACTCTCTGGGAAAAAACAGTTTCTCCTCATCTCCATCCTAAATCTTCTCCCCTGAATCTCGAGGCAATGTCCCCTAGTTCTAGTCTCACCTACCAATGGAAACAACTTTCCTACTTCTTTCTTATGTATCCCTTTCAAAATTTTGTATGTTTCTATAAGATCCCCTCTCATTCTTCTGAATTCCAGAGAGTATAGTCCCAGGCAACTCAATCTCTCCTCATAGGTTAACCCTTTCATCTCTGGAATCAACCTGGTGAACCTCCTCTACACTGCCTCCAAAGCCAGTGTATCCTTTCTCAAGTATGGAGACCAGAACTGCATACAGTACTCCAGGTGTGGTCTCACCAGTACCGTGTATATTTGCAGCATGACCTCCCTGCTCTTGAACTCAATCCTTCTAGTAAGGAAGCCAACATTTCATTTGCTTTCTTAATAACCTGTTGCACCTGCAAGCCAACTTTTTGCGATTTATGCACAAGCACTCCCAAGTCCCACTGCACAACAGCATTCTACAACCTTTCACCATTTAAATAAAAATCTGCTCTTCTATTATTCTTTCCAAAGTGGATGATCTCACATTTACCAATGTTGTATTCCAGCTGCCAGACCTTGGCCCATTCATTGAGCCTATCTATATCCCTCTGCAGACTCTCCACATCCTCTGTACAATTTGCTTTTCCACTCAGTTTAGTGTCATTAGCAAATTTTTCTATGCTACACTCAGTCCCCTCTTCCAAATCATCAATGTAAATGGTAAACAGCTGTGGGCCCAGCACCGACCCCTGCACCATCCCACTCACCACTGACTGCCAACCAGAGGAACACCCATTTATACCAACTCTCTGCCTTCTATTGGTCAACCAATCCACTATCCATGCCAATACACTTCCTCCAACTCCATGCATCCATATCTTATTTAAAAGTCTCTTGTGTGGCACCTCATCAAGCGCCTTCTGGAAATCCAAGTAGATGACATCCACCTGTTCCCCTCTATCCACTGCACTCATTATGTCCTCAAAGAACTCCAGTAAGTTTGTCAAACAAGACCTGCCCTTTCCGAATCCATGCTGCGACTGTCTAATGGAACCACTCCTTTCTAAGTGCTTTGCTATTTCTTCCTTCAAGACAGCTTCAAGCATTTTCCCAACTATAGATGTTAAGGTAACTGAACTACGGTTGCCAATCTTTTGCCTACATCCTTTTAAAAAAAGTGGCGTTACATTTGCTGTCTTCCAATCCGCCGGGACCTGCCTAGAATCTAGAGAATTTTGGTAAATGATTACTAACATGTCCACTATAACCTCCGCCAATTCCCTCAGCACCCTGGGATGCATCCCATCAGGACCAGGGGACTTATCTACCTTAACGCCCTCTAGTTTGCTCATCACTGTCTCTTTAGTGACGGTGATTTTATCGAGGTCCTCACCTCCCATTTCACCCATAACATCATTCTTTGGCATATTAGACGTGTCCTCCACTGTGAACACAAAATAGTCGTTCAATGCCTCAGCCATTTCCTTGTCACCCAATATCAATTTCCCTTCCTCATCTTCCAAGGGACCTACATTGACTTTAGCCACCCTCTTCTGCTTTATATATTTATAAAAATGTTTGCAATCTGTTTTTATATTTTGTGCTAATTTACTTTCATACACTATCTTCTCTTTCCTTATTTCTTGTTTAGTTGTTCTTCGTTGCTTTTGAAAGTTTTCCCAATCCTCCAGTCTCCCACTACTCTTAGTGACTTTGTACACATGAGCTTTTAATTTGATACTATCTTTTATTCCTTAGTTATCCAAGGCTGGCTCTCCCCACACTTAATTTCCTTACTTTTGACTGGAATATACTTTTGATGAGCACTGTGAAAAATCTCTTTGAAAATATTCCACTCTTCTTCAACTGTCCTACCAAATAGCCTGTGCTCCCAATCCGCATTAGCCAACTCCTCCCTCATCCTGTTCTAGTCTCACTTGTTCAAGCATAATACAATAGTCTTGGATCTAACTATTTCATCCTCCATCTGCATGTGAAATTCAGTCATACTATGATCACATTTTCCAGGTGGATCCCTGACTACAGGATCATTAATCTTACCTGTCACATTGCACAGGACTAAATCTAAGGTAGCATTTTCCCTTGTAGGTTCACTAACATGCTGCTGAAGAAAGCCATCGCAGCTGCATTCTATGAAGTCCTTCTCAAGACTTGCTTGACCAACCTGATTCACCCAATTTATGTGGAAGTTAATATCCCTCATGACAACTGCCATTCCATTCTTACAAGCCTCAGTTATTTTGTGGTTAATTGTCTTTGCCACCGCAATATTTTTATTAGGTGGCCTATAAACAACCCCCACCAGTGATTTTGTTTTTCCCATTACTATTCTTAATATCTATCCAGATGGACTTAACATTCTGCTCATAGATCTTATATTGTGTCTCACAATTGCCATTCTTTATTTTGTACTTAATAGTTAATTTATGATTTTGGACCATACTGCTGTAGCAAAATAACAAATTTCATGTGATAGAAGTCCGTGATAATAAACCTGGCCCTAATTCAGGTGTACAATCTCTGTAAGCCTAATACATGGAAGATTATCTAGAGTCAGAAATTCAAACAATTTCAATCTTTGACTTGCATAAGTTCCAAAGTACATAGTGAGTTTGTCCTTTGCACCTTGGCAATGCATGAACTTCTTTGCACCAGAGGTTCACAGGTACAAAGAAGCTGTAAAGTCAATTGGAAAGTGAATTGTCCTAAAAAAGTTCCTGATGTTGTTAACTTCTCAGTATATGTTGTGTCAAATAAAAAAGCACACACATTCCCAACTGAGCTACAGTGACTTAAAATGTTTCGACCCCTCTCCAAATAAAAAAAACAAACTTTTTATGTATGAAGCCACTTAGCTAGCTAGAATTTCTTTTCAAGACTTCCATTGATGTAAATGTAAAAGTGACTTGAGTAACTGGTGAGGGTGAATTGCAGTCATATCCACAATGACAAGAAGAATAGAGTTATCCAGCACCAACTTTGCAGAGAAATTGGTGAAGATCTTTGAGCCAATCATTCAGAACATAAAGTGGAGGTCTGCTCTAATCAGGTGCATCTACAAAACCTGTCTATTTTTACTCAATGATTACATCAATGGTCTGGGTGGAAATGCGCAACTGGTTTTGCAACCTGGCACTCGTCCCATCATGGCTGTGGGTATCACCACATCTGCTTCATCATAACCTGAGGCATTACCCGAGGAGAGGTGCAATGGCTTGATGGATTCCATAGTTAGAAGACTGGACATCAGAATAGAATGTGATAGACACCTGGATGGTATTTGTGACGAAGGTCCGTCACTGATTACGGACGGCACACGGCACATTCGGTAAAACACTCAAAGGGTCATCCATGCACATTATTCCCCCTGTCATTGTGGTGAGTGCACGCATCACAATAAACAAACAGTCACAATTTTACAGTTATCCCCAGCAGTAATAGGTATGGAAAAAAAGAAACACACTATGTCACAGTTTAATTATCTCAGGTCAATTTATTCATATTCATCTTTCCAATAAGTGTTTTGCCGAAGTGTCATGATAATCTGACATTTCTCTCCTCCACAGTCACTGGGTCTGAAACAGAGTTGCTGCATAGAGCTGTCTAATATAGAGGCAGCAGCAACCTGCACAGGTGTGCTGATGGTGGAGGATACCATCTTTAACTGGGTCAAGGGTTATGTTACCTAATTACTTATCTTATGGTAAAGTTTTGGGGTTTATTTAAGTTATTTTACCGGGAAATGGTGAATCCTGTAATGAGGTATATGTGTTTATTGTGAGAACTGGCAGTAGAGTTTCAGATTGTGTGAAATGGAAGATAATTGAGTTAATTAGCTTTTTGGTTGGTCTAGGGGGAGGGGCTTAGCAGTTATAAGCCTCGGGTTACCAAGGCTTTGGATTTTTCTTTTTTCTGTTTAGTCTGAGGGTGGCTGTTAACCAGACAGGTGACAGTTGCAAGCTGTATATATATTGTATTTGTTTTTCATTCTTTTTCTTGTTTCGATGTGGATGTCCAGGTTTTTGTTTTTCCACTATTTTTGTAAATAAAAGCACCTCAATCTATTTTTGCAACTCAAGCCATCTGGTTATTCTTCTTAGGCAGTTGACCCATGGTTATTTGTGACAGTATTGTTCTGTACCATTTAGATAAGTCTTCCAACATACGGTAAGAAACTACAACAAAATCACAGTAGATCAAACTAATGGTGCATTTTATTATTTACTTTCAAGAAGCTTGAGTCTGTTGTGAAGAAGGCGAATGCAATGTTGGCATTCATTTCTAGGAGTATAGAATATAAGAGCAGGGATGTGATGTTGATGCTCTTTCAGGCTCTCGTGACACTGCACTTGGAGTATTGTGTGCAATTTTGGGCACCTTGTTTTAGAAAGGATATACTAACATTGGAGAGGGTTCAGAGAAGATTCACAAGAATGATTCCAGGAATGAAAGGGTTACCGTATGAGGAACGTTTTTCAGCTCTTGGCCTGTACTCTCTGGAGTTTAGGAGATTGGGGTGGGGGGGTGGGGGGAGTTTCATAGGAACATTCAGAATGTTAAAAGGACAGAACAGGTAGGATGTGGCAAAATTATTTCCCATGGGCAAGAGGGCATGACTTCAGGATTGCAGGACATCCATTTAGAACTGAGTTGTGGAGAAATTACTTAAGTCAGAGGGTGGTAAATCTGTGAAAATTGTTGCCATGAGCAGCAGTGGAAGCCAAGTCACTGGGTGTATTTAAGGCAAGAATAGATAGGTTCATGATTAGCCAGGGCATCAAAGGGTATGGGGTGAAAGCAGGGGAGTGGGGATGACTGGAAGAATCGCATCAGCCCATGATTGAATGGCAGAGCATACTCAATGGGCCAAATGGCCTACTTCTGCTCCTATATCTTATGGTCTTGTGTACGGACTGCCACCAATTCTCTCAACAAATTACATATTGCTTGTTGGGTTTGGTTGAAAGTATATGCAGGTTCATTTGCTAAGTTTTCCAGTGCTGATGCCATGTTAATCAGTTTCCGTGCTCTTCTACCAATTCCATAGGCAAGTCCGTCCCCAGGTACAACACTATGTTCTTTTACTCCGGGGTTAGCATTGGCTTACAGAGGTATGTACCATCCTTAAAAACGCTCATTCTTTTCAATTTATATCCCCATCTACCCCCAGTGACAGTCTGGCCGTGCTGATAAGGGGAGGAAGGGGGAGGCGAGTGGTCTGTGTTTCTTAGTCTCATCATCATTGTACCAACATATCCAGGTCAGAAGGCTTGGACAATTGGAATATCAATTCATATCTGTTTCATTAAAGGGCATGGGTAAAATGGGAACACCCATTTGTACATGTGCCTGGACAGCCGTACAAACCCAGCAGCACGGGACATTGTTCCTGTTTGCATATACATAAGCCATTCAAAAGGAAGGGTTCGTGGCAGTTCCATCTGTCAGCGAAAAGATGACGGTTAATCCAGCCACCCTCATTAGGATGCCCAGTGTTTTAATTTTTTTACGTCGTTAGGCACCTTATTACAGTGAGAGGCGTGAATCCATGATGGCTTTTCTCTTAACTTGATAGCTGTGGTAGTATCCAGAAATACCTGAAATGGACCTTCAAATTGAGATTCCGAAAAATTCTCTCTTTCAGATGTTTGCACCACCACGTAGTCTCCAGGCTCATGACATCTAGTAACGGTTGCTGGGCTTCCTTTACCTGTTTCTGATATTTGTTAATGTTTCTATTAAAGGGCTGTACTATAGTTCAGAATACTGTTGTCCAGATTATGTACATCCATCTGCTTAACTCTGATTGGCATATCCAATGGCATACAGATGTGCAGTCCCATTGTTATTTCCTGGAGGGACAAACCAATGATTCTATTAGCAGTGACCCGAATAGTCATCAGAACCAAAGGCAGCACCTGTCCCCACTTTAGTCCAGTTTCCTGATACATTTTGCTAAATTTATTCTTAATTGTTCTGCTGACTGGGGATGGTATCTACAATGGAAATGTTGGTCTCCCTGGAAGATTTTACATACTTCTTTAATTATTTTACCAGTCAACTGGATACCATTGTCGCTAGGTAATTTTCAGTCCAGCCCAAATCCTGGGATTATTTCTGTTTACAAATATTTTGCTACTGTAACTGCATCATTTTTCCAACAAGGTAATGCTTCAACCCATCATGAGAAACATCAGTAATGACAAATACATCTTTATACCCTTTACATTAAGACAATTCAATAAAGTCCAGCTATTGGTGTACAAAACGGTTATCTGATGGTGGGGTATGAACTCCTGTTATTTATACCAATTTTCTCGGATTCTGTAAGGGAGATATCATACATTGTCTCCAGATTTGTTCTGCAACTTGAAATACTCCTGGGGCATACCAAGTTTGGTTTTTTTAATTCATCATTCCCCTCTTCCTGCATGTGTGAAATTGTGAACACATTGGGCAATCTACAATCACAATTTATATGGGGCCACAGTGTGTCGCTCAGGATGAAGCCACATTGCACTGTGCTGCTTACAACTCAGCCTCCCCCCTTTACCCTTTCGGTCGATGGAGCAGTGGACTGGAATGCTTGTATGTCCTCCAAAGTGGGAGATGTCATTGCAGTCAGCTACATGGGGTCACTTGTTTCTGACACGAGAAAGGTGGGCGTAATTGCTGTGTCTTTTGCAGTACAATCTGCTGCTTTACTGTCCTTAGAGATCTCATCCATTTGCCTAGTACATGCCACGCATTTAATAAATGCCTGTTTATAATCGCTCCTGCAATGCTGCCATCAAGTTTTGTGTATTGTAGGGACTCCATCATTTCATAAGGCAGAATACACCCAGGCTGTTAAGGGTTGTTCACCATGGATGTTATGTGTAACATTGTATGTCATCATTGTTTCAGGGGTGGGATTTTTCCTTATACCATGGAAACATTCTGACTGGTTACATTGCAGCCTGGCATGGGCACTCCAGTGCACAGAAACTCAAGAAGCTGCCAGGTATTGTAGATCAGCCGGCTCCACCGTGAGCACGGCCCTGCTCTTCATTGAGGACATTTTCAAGATATGGCACTGAGGTGTGTCAAGAAACATCATCAATGCCATCTCCTCATTACAAATATCTGGGACAAGCCCTCTTCTCTTTGAAACCATTGTGGAGGAGGTATAGAAAC
The DNA here is from genome assembly GCF_048418815.1 of Hemitrygon akajei. Taxonomy (NCBI): domain Eukaryota; kingdom Metazoa; phylum Chordata; class Chondrichthyes; order Myliobatiformes; family Dasyatidae; genus Hemitrygon; species Hemitrygon akajei. Next base: position 39,761,181 of record NC_133134.1, on the reverse strand, counting down.
CTGAAGACCCATATTTGATGGTTCAGAAACAGTTTTATCCCCTCAGACATTAGATTTTGGAATGGTCCATGAACCCATGAAAAGGTGACTTCTATATTGAGCAATTTATTTGTTTTGTAATTAATAGTTAATTTTTGTTTTTGGACCATACTGCTGTAGCAAAATAACAAATTTCATGCGATACAAGTTAGTGATAATAAACCTGGCCCTAATTCAGGTTTACAATCTCTGTAAATGTAATACCTGGAAGATTATCTAGAGGCAGAAATAAAAACAATTTCAATCTTTAACTTGTGTAAGTTCCAAACTACATAGTGAGCTTGTCATTTGTATCTTGGCAGTGCATGAACTTATTTGCACCAGAGGTTCGCAGGTGCAAAGAAGCTGTAAAGTCAATTGGAAAGTGAATCGTCCTAAAAAAATTCCTGATGTTGCTAACTTCTCAGTATATGTTGTCTCAAATTTTTAAAAAAAGCACACACACATTTCCAACAGAGCTGCAGAGACATGGAATGTTTCGACCACTCTCCAAATCAAAAGAAAACTAATTTTTTATGTATGAAGCAATTTAGCTAGCTAGAATTTATTTTCAAGACTTCCATTGATGTAAATATAAAAGTGACTTGAGTAATTGGTCAGGGCGAATTGCAGTCGTATCCGCAATAGCAAGCAGAATGGAATTATCCAGCACCAGCTTTGCAGAGAAATTGGTGAAGATCTTTGAGCCAATCATTCAGTACATAAAGTGGAGGTCTGCTCTAATCAGGTGCATCTGCAAAACATGTCTATTTTTACTCAATGATTACATCAATGGTCTGGGTGGAAATGCGCAACTGGTTTTGCAACCTGGCACTCGTCCCATCATGGCTGTGGGTATCACCACATCTGCTTCATCATAACCTGAGGCATTACCCGAGGAGAGGTGCAATGGCTTGATGGATTCCATAGTTAGAAGAGTGGACATGAAAATAGAATGTGATAGAGACACCTGGATGGTATTGTTTTGTACCATTTAGCTGGGTCTTCCAATGTACAGTAAGAAACTACAACAAAATCAGAGTAGATCAAATTATTGGTGCATTTTATTATTTACTTTCAAGGGAAGCTACCTCTACTCATTATCGTCTGGACAATAGCTTCAATGTTACAGCTCAAATAAATCACTTTTATACTTTTACAGAGATAAGTAATTAGGTTCTTCCATTCCATAAAGACATTCTCCATTATCTGCATCCATCTCTAGTTCCCGACTTTTGATCTTCAGTCAGTCTATTTGTCTTTAGAGGCCTCCTCCCCCATGACAAATGTGTCCGGTTTTCCTCTGTTGTCAAAGCATCTCACTGCCATAAAACACACATCGATAAAACACTCCCACAGACTCTTTGTTAGCCTCCATCAAAAGAAACCAACAAATCAGCACACAGACTCCATTTTGTCACATTACATTTTTCAAAAGTTGTAAGTTCATGAAGAATTCAGGGTTACAGGTTACACGTTCCCTCTTTCTTGTCATTTTGTGACACCATTATCTTCAAAACACAATTGTTAAGGCATGAGTACAGTAATTAAGGAAATTTTAAATATTTATTTAATGATATATTCTCAGAACTTCAGTTAAACAAAATCCCCCTTTCCTGGTCTGGACCAACAGGTATCCATTTTCAATATCCTCTCCTTCTTAGTCCTGCTGCACAATACAAAAATCACAAAAGAAGAACACCTATTATTTTGAAACCAATAATGTAAGATAGTTGCCAACCATCCTCTTCCTGGAGTGTTATTATTGTGAAACCAATCTCCCACTTTCTTAGGCAACACGAGTGAATCTGCAGATGCTGGAAATAAATAAAAACACAAAATGCTGGCAGAACTCAGCAGGCCAGACAGCATCTATGGGAGGAGGTAGTGACGACGTTTCGGGCCGAAACCCTTCATCAGGAGTGAAGTAACATGGGATGGTCGTGGGGGGGGGGGGGGGGGATAAGAAGTGGGGGGAGGGATGAAGTAGAGAGCTGGGAAGTGATAGGCTGGAGGGAAATGGGCTAGGGGTAAGGTAGATAGATAGATAGATAGATAGATACTTTATTCATCCCCATGGGGAAATTCAACTTTTTTTCCAATGTCCCATACACTTGTTGTAGCAAAACTAATTACATACAATACTTAACTCAGTAAAAAATATGATATGCATCTAAATCACTATCTCAAAAAGCATTAATAATAGCTTTTAAAAAGTTCTTAAGTCCTGGCGGTAGAATTGTAAAGCCTAATGGCATTGGGGAGTATTGACCTCTTCATCCTGTCTGAGGAGCATTGCATCGATAGTAACCTGTCGCTGAAACTGCTTCTCTGTCTCTGGATGGTGCTATGTAGAGGATGTTCAGAGTTATCCATAATTGACCGTAGCCTACTCAGCGCCCTTCGCTCAGCTACCGATGTTAAACTCTCCAGTACTTTGCCCACGACAGAGCCCGCCTTCCTTACCAGCTTATTAAGACGTGAGGCGTCCCTCTTCTTAATGCTTCCTCCCCAACACGCCACCACAAAGAAGAGGGCGCTCTCCACAACTGACCTATAGAACATCTTCAGCATCTCACTACAGACATTGAATGACGCCAACCTTCTTAGGAAGTACAGTCGACTCTGTGCCTTCCTGCACAAGGCATCTGTGTTGGCAGTCCAGTCTAGCTTCTTGTCTAACTGTACTCCCAGATACTTGTAGGTCTTAACCTGCTCCACACATTCTCCATTAATGATCACTGGCTCCATATGAGGCCTAGATCTCCTAAAGTCCACCACCATCTCCTTGGTCTTGGTGATATTGAGACGCAGGTAGTTTGAGTTGCACCATATCACAAAGTCCTGTATCAGTTTCCTATACTCCTCCTCCTGTCCATTCCTGACACATCCCACTATGGCCGTGTCATCAGCGAACTTCTGCACATGGCAGGACTCCGAGTTATATTGGAAGTCTGATGTGTACAGGGTGAACAGGACCGGAGAGAGTACGGTTCCCTGCGGCGCCCCTGTGCTGCTGACCACCGTGTCAGACCTACAGTCTCCCAACCGCACATACTGAGGTCTATCTGTCAAGTAGTCCACTATCCAATCCACCATGTGAGAGTCTACTCCCATCTCCGTTAGTTTGTGCCTTAAGATCTTGGTGGAGAATTATGGGAAATAAAAGAGAAAGAAAGATAGGGCTGGGAGGAGATTATAGTGAGGGAGGAAAAAGAGAGAGAAAGAGAACCAGACTAAAATAATAGATAGGGATGGGGGTAAGGGGGGGGCAGGGGTATCAACGGAGGTCTGTGAGTTGGATGTTCATGCCGGCAGGTAGGAGGCTACCTAGGCGGGAGATAAGGTATTGCTCCATCGACCTGCGTGTGGCCTCATCTTGATGGTAGAGGAGGCCATGGACAGACCTGTGTCTGGCCTAAGTGCTACACCTTACGGAAGAAGTGCTACACCTGCCCCCACACTTCCTCCCTCACCACCATCCTAGGCCCCAGACAGTCCTTTCAGCTGAGGCACCACTTCACCTGCTAGTCAACTGGGGTGACATTGTATCTGGTGCTCCCAATGTGGCCATTTATACATTGGGGAGACCCGCCGCAGACTGGGAGACCGTTTCGCCGAACACCGGCACTCAGTCCTCCAGCAGTGGCGGGATCTCCCTGTGGCCACACACTTCAATTCCATGGACCACTCCCACTCCGACATGTCTGTCCATGGCCTCCTCTACCGTCAAGATGAGGCCACACGCAGGTCAATGGAGCAATACCTTATCTCCCGCCTAGGTAGCCTCCTACCTGTCGGCATGAACATCCAACTCACAGTCCTCCGTTGATACCCCTGCCCCCCCCCCCTTACCCCATCCCTATCTATTATTTTAGTCTGGTTCTCTTTCTCTCTCTTTTTCCCCCCTCACTATAATCTCCCCCCAGCCCTACCTTTCTTTCTCTTTTATTTCCCATAATTCTCCACCTTCCCCCTAGCCCATTTCCCTCCAGCCTATCACTTCCCAGCTCTCTACTTCATCCCTCCCCCCACTTCTTATCCCCCCTCGACCATCCCATGTTACTTCACTCCTGATGAAGGGTTTTGGCCTGAAACGTCGTCACTACCTCCTCCCATAGAAGCTGTCTGGCCTGCTGAGTTCTGCCAGCATTTTGTGTTTTTATCCCACTTTCTTAATCTTTTTGGTGGCCTCTTGAATGTAATCTGTAAAATGATTTATGTCTTTAGATTCACCTGCACATGAATACTCAATTCTTGTCCAATCAGGACACATGCCTCCTTTCTTGGATAAAACAAAGTCCAAAGCCATTCAGTTTTGCAATGCTACCATACGCACAGGGTGAGTTGCCGGGGTACGGGATGTTTCAGATTGGGAGCAGAGTAGTCTGAAGTGAGAGGGTGAACAGCCAGAAGCCTTGGTACATACTGGTACCAATGACATAGGTAGAAAAAGGGAGGAGGTCCTGAAGAGAGAATTCAGGGAATTGGGTAGAATGCTGAAAAGCAGAACCTCCAGGGTAGCAATCTCAGGATTGCTGCCTGTGCCATGTGCTAAGAGCGCAAGGATAGCATAATCAGGCATATTAATGTGTGGCTGAGAGTCTGGTGTAAGGAGGCAGGGCTTTAGGTTTCTGGATCACTGGGGCCTCTTCTGGAGGAGGTACGACCTGTACCAAAAGGACAGGTGACACCTGAACCCAAAGGGTCCAATATCCTAGCAGGCAGATTTAATCGAGCTGTTTGGGAGGGTTCAAACTAATTTGGCAGGGGGATGTGAATCCAAGTGATAGGGCTGAGGAAGGGGAAAACAGAAATAAATCAAAGATTGCATGCAACAAGATGATTGGAAAGACAGGCAGAAGATGAAGCATAATCACAGGTAATGGGCTGTGTTACAGGGCAATAGAGGCATGGTGCAGTTAGAACAGAAAGTAACAAATACTGGACTGAAAATTTTATATTTGAATGCACACAGCATAAGAAATAAAATGAATGATCTTGAAATTCAGCTACAGATTAGTAAGTATGACTCTGTGGTCATCTCTGAAACTTAGCTAAAGGGTGGCTGCCATTGGGAGCTGAATGGTGTACCGGAAAGATAGGTTAGTAGGCAGAGGGGGTGGTGTGACCCTGTGTATAAGAATAATATTAAATAATTTGAAAGGCATGACATAGGATCGGAAGGTGTGGAGTCTCTCTGGGTTGAGTTAAGAAATGACAAGGGTAAAGGGAGCCTAATGGCAGCTGTATATAAACCTCCAAACAAAAGCCAGGATATGAAATACAAATTACAGCAGAAGATTGAAAAGGCATGTCAGAAAGGCAATGTCATGATAATAGTTGGGAATTGAGAAAACCAGGCCAATACTGGACCTCAAGAGAGAATTTGTAGAATATTTAAGGGATGGCTTTTTAGAACAGTTTGTAGTTGAGCCCACTAGGGGATTGGCTGTGCTGGATTGGGTGTTGTGCAAAGATCCGGAGGTTATAAGACAGCTCAAGTTTAAGGAACCCTTAGTGAACAGTGATCACAATATGATCAAATTCACGTTGAAATTTGAGAGGGAAAAAATAAAATACAATGTGTCGGTATTTCAGTGGAATAAAAGAAATAACAATGGCAGGAGTGGCAAATTGACTGAAGTTGACTGGAGAAGGACACTTGCAGGAAGGACAGCAGAGCAGCAATGACTGGTTTCTGTGAAACATGAAGTACATGCAGGACAGATATATTCCATATAAGAAGACATTTTCAAAGGGAAGAAGAATACTACCGTAGCTGACAAGTGAAGTTAGAGCCAAAGTAAAAACAAATGATAGGGCACACAAGGAAGCCCGAGCTAGTAGGAAGACAGAAGATTGGGAAGCTTTTAGAAACTCGCAGAAGGAAACTAAGAAGATCATTAGAAAGGAAAAGATGAATTCGGAAAGGAAGCTGGCAACTAATATCAAAGAAGTGTTATGTACCCCTAGGTTTCATATTTTCTGTGGACAATCACTTTAAAATGTCGGGAGAATGAGACTGGCTCTTGGACACTGTGCTGCTATTAAGAGAGAGAGGGAGGTGTCCAACGCAGTGAGAGAGAGAGAGAGAGAGAGAGAGAGAGACAGAGACTGCTCGAAAGATTAATGTTATGGCTTCTCTACAAGTTGTTTGCCTTTCCACAAGGACACTTGCCTGCTTGCAAAGTTCTTGCCGAGAGAGGAGGGCGGAGCAGGTTGATGGACAGCTGGTGTCCAACATGTGGAGATAAAAACCAGGTCCGCTGTTTCACAGACAGACACACAGTTTCGGACACTGAACGAGCTTTGTAGTACCCACAGGAAGGTGGGAGTTTTTGGAGGATCGATTCGGGGAAATTGATCAGTGGCTCTAGCAGTGTAAAAAGGTGTGACCAGTGGGGAATTATTTGTGTGTCCACCCTTGCCTGGGTGATATTTCCATCACTGAAGAATGGTCGTACGTGTTATGGTCATAGTCGGTGACTACAACAGGATTTCAGAAGACAACGGGAAGGTCGACGGCATCAGCTCACCTCTCACCTCTCTCTCTCTCTCTCCAACATTACTCAACTAACTACCTCGAACTGAACTGAACTCTCTTCATCATCGTAAGACTATATCCATTTTTCCCTGGGTTTGAAAGAGCCTAGTTTTGTTCCTATTTCCCCACTTAAGTATATATATATCTATATATATATCATTGCTAACCTGTTTGATATATCTGCATTTATAGTACTGTATTGCGTAGTCACTAATAAACACTATTAGTTATTAGCAATACCAGACTCCAATGTGTTTTCCATTTCTGCTGGTTCTTTAACTCATCCCTGGTCCTTGACAGGAGATACTAAAAGCTTTTTAAGGTTAAAAGAGAGTTGAGGGTAGATATAGGACCAATAGAAAATGATGCTGAAGATATTGTTATGAGAGATGCTGAGATGGCAGAGGAACTGAATGCGTATTTTGCATCAGTCTTCACAGTGGAAGGCGTCTGCAGTATACTGGACATACAAGAGCGTCAGGGAAGTGAAGTTCATGCAGTGAAAATTATGACTGAGAAGGTGCTGAGGAAGCTTGATGGTCTGAGGGTTGATAAATCTCCTGGACCTGATCAAATGCACCCTTGGGTTCTGAAGGAAGTAGTTGGAGAGATTGCGGAGGCATTTATGATGATCTTTCAAGAATCAGTAGATTCTAGGATTGTACTGGATGACTGGAATATTGCAAATGTTACTCCACTAATAAAGAATTGTGGGAGGCAGCAGAAAGTAGACTATAGACCTGTTAGCCTGTTTGGGAAGTTGGAATCAATTGTTAGGGATGAGATTATGGAGTACCTGGAAGCACATGACAAGATGGGCCAAAGCCAGCATGGTTTCCTGAAAGGAAAATCCTGCCTGACAAATCTACTGCAATTACAAGGAGGGTAGACAAAAGAAATTCAGTAGACCTGCTGTACTTGAATTTTCAGGACTTTGACAAGATGCCACACGTGAAGCTGCTTAGCAAGATAAGAGCCCATGGAAATACAGGGAAGTTACGAGCATGGGTGGAGTATTGACTGATCAGCAGAAAACAGAGAGTGGGAATAAAGGGATCCTATTCTGGCTACCAGTGGAGTTCCACAGGGGTCGGTGTTGAATGTTATATGTAACATTGAATGTTATTATTGTTTCGGGGTGTGTCTTTTCCTTATACTATGGAAACATTCTGACTGGTTACATTGCAGCCTGGCATGGACACCCCAGTGCACAGAAACGCAAGAGGCTGCCAAGTATTGTAGAGTCAGCCAGCTCCATCGTAAGCACGACCCTCCTCTTCATTGAGGACATTTTCAAGATATGGCACTGAGGTGTGTCAAGAAAACATTATTCATCATCAATGCCATCTTCTCATTACAACCATCTGGGACAAGCCCTCTTCTCTTTGCAACCATTGTGGAGGAGGTATAGAAACCTGAAGACCCATATTTGATGGTTCAGAAACAGTTTTTTCCCCTCAGACATCAGATTTTGGAATGTTGCATGAACCCATGAAAAGGTGACTTCTATATTGAGCAATTTATTTGTTTTGTAATCAATAGTTAATTTTTGTTTTTGGACCATACTGCTGTAGCAAAATAACAAATTTCATGCGATACAAGTCAGTGATAATAAACCTGACCCTAATTCAGGTTTATGATCTCTGTAAATATAATACCAGGAAGATTATCTAGAGGCAGAAATTCAAACAATTTCAATCTGTAACTTGTGTAAGTTCCAAAGTACACAGTGAGTTTGTCATTTGTATCTTGGCAGTGCATGAACTTATTTGCACCAGAGGTTCACAAGTGCAAAGAAGCTGTAAAGTCAATTGGAAAGTGAATCATCCAAAAAAAATTCCTGATGTTGCTAACTTCTCAGTATATGTTGTCTCAAAATTTTTTTAAAAAGCACACACACATTCCCAACAGAGCTGCAGTGACATGGAATATTCTACCCCTCTCCAAATAAAAAACTAATTTTTAATGTATAAAGCAATTTAGCTAGCTAGAATTTCTTTTACATTTCCACTGATGTAGATGTAAAGAGTGAATGTAAATGTAAGAGTGAATTGAGTAATGGGTCAGGGCAAATTGCAGTCATATCCACAATGACAAGAAGAATGGAGTTGTCCAGCACCAACTTTGCAGAGAAACTGATGAAGATCTTTCAGCAATCATTTACAACATTCAGATGCAAAAGCATGTATTATTACTCCCTGCAGCAAGTTCGTTCTGCAGCTTTTGTATCTGCTTTAAACACTTTGTATGATCTACAGTGTTACTTTTCTTTTCCTGGATCGGGGAAGATCACATCCTGCCCCATCTTTTACTTGATCTTTATTTTGTTCTATTTATATTTACCAATATTCTACCAGTTTTTACTACATTGTCCTATAGAGTCTTCTAAATTTCAGTATTTAGTTCTGCACCCCTTCGTTATTGGATGGCTTCCTAATTTCCTTTCTCCTATTACCTTAGAAAAATCTCATGCTTCCCCAATGCGAGGTTGAGCTGTATAAGTGTCCCTGACAACTGCACCATTTAATATGTTTGTGCACCTGTTTCATGCATCTCAGCTACTAGGTCAGCCTGAAATGCTCACCTCTTTTACCACTCATTGTTTCCATCGTCATGCCGAATGTATCAGCATCATGATGATAAAAAGGGATCCACTCAAGACCGTAGCATTGATCACAGTGTACAGGATAAAAGCAAGGCAACAGCAAAGTCTGACTGCCAAGGGAAAAATCTACAGAAGCAAAAGAAACTTACTTTTTCCTGCAATTAGTACTTGCAAAGAGCTTCCCACAGACAAACCCCGTACTCAGAATTCCCTGAGTTGCATTAGAAAAACAAATCTCGGTGTGACCTCCAGATTCTGCATTGTACCATTCAGGAAGGTCTTCTCATATCCGGAAACAAGCTACAACAAATTCAGAGTAGGTCAAATTACATGTCCATTTTATTATTTACTTGCAAGGGAAGCTACCCCCATGTTATCGACTGGAAAATAGCTTCAACCTTACAGCTCAAACAAACCACTTTTATACTTTTACAGAGATAAGTAATGAGGCTGTTCCATTCCATAATGGCATTTCTCCGTTATCTGCATCTGTCTCTAGTTCCTGACAGTTGTTCCTCAACCAGTCCATTTGTCTTTCAAGGCGGCTTCTCCCTTGACAGTTGGGTCCTCTTTTCCTCTGTTGCCTAAGCATCCCTCCCCCCCCCCCCACCATAAAACACACATCTTGTTAAAACACACACACAGACTCCTTGTAAGCCTCCATCAAAAGAAACCAACTCACCAGCGAAGCACCCTGGGATCACACAGATTCCATTTTGTCAATACATTTTACAAAATTTACAAATTCATAAAGAATTTAGGGTTGCAGATATACTTCCCAAGTATGTTGCCTCCCAGGTGCCAGCATCAAGGATGCCTCAGATCAGGTTTACAACATTCTAAAGGGTGGGGGGCATGAGCACCAGAAGTCTTGGTACACATTGGCACCAAGTACATAGGTAGGAAAAGCAAGGAGATCTTGAAAAAAGAATTTAGGGGGCTTTGTAGAAAGCTGAAAAGCAGGACCTCCACAGAAGCAATCTTTGGATTGCTGCCACATGCCAGTGAGGGTAAGAAAAGGAAGATTTGACAGATGAATGCCTGGTTGCGAAGCTGGTGCAGGTGGCAGGTGGCAGGGCTTTAGGTCTCTGGATCATTGGGACATCTTCTGGGGAAGGTATAACATTTACAAAGGGACATGTTACACCTGAACCCAAGGGGAACCGATTTCCTTGGGGGCAGGTTATCTAGAGCTTTTGGGAAGTATTTAAGCTCATTTGGCAGGAGAAATGGAACTGGAGTGATAGGGCTCAGAATAGGACTGTTGGTTTACAAGCAGAGGCACTGTGTAGTGAGACGGGCAGGAAGTAATGGTAGATGTAGGGCAAAATTGCAGTCATTGGGATGAGTTGCAGAGTAAAAGGGAGACAAAAATGGAAAAGGTTGCTTGATACAGAATTGAAGGTTTCATATTTGAATGCTTGCTCTATATGAAATAAAGCAAATGATCTTGTAGTGCAGCTGGACATTGACAGGTATGATGCTGCCAATCACTCAGTTGTGGCTGAAAGAAGATTATAGTTGGGAGCTGAATATCCATTCAGTAGCCAGGATGTGGGCAACAAGTTTAAATGGGGGATAGAAAAGCCTTGTCAAGACGGCAATGTTATGAAAGCCATGGGGGATTTCAATACACAGCGAGACTGGAAAAATCAAGTGGGTGCTGGAGCCCAAGAGAGAGAACTTGTAGTTGGCCTAAGCAAAGGCTCTCTAGAGCAGTTTGTGATTGAGCCCACTAGGGGATCAGCTATTCTGGATTGGCTGTTGTGTAATCAACCAGATTTGATGAGAGAGCTTAACGTATGGAATCCTAAGGAGATGGTGATCATAATATGAATGAATTTACCCTGCAATTTGAGAGGGAGAAGCTAAAGTTAAATATATCAATATTAGAGTGGAGTAAAGAGAATTACTGAGGCATGCCTCACAGGTAGATAGGGTAGCTAAGAAAGCTTATGGAGTGTTAGCTTTCTTAAGTCGAGGGATAGAGCTTAAGAGTCATGGGGTAATGATACAGCTCTACAAAACCCTTGTTAGGCCACACTTGGAGTATTGTGTCCAGTTCTGGTTGCCTCACTATAGGAAGGATGTGGAAGCATTGGAAAGGGTACAGAGGAGATTCACCAGGATGCTGCCTGGTTTAGGGAGTATGCATTATGATCAGAGATTGAGGGAGCTAGGGCTTTACTCTTTGGAGAGAAGGAGGATGAGAGGAGACATGATAGAAGTATACAAGATATTAAGAGGAATAGATAGAGTGGACAGCCAGCGCCTCTTCCCCAGGGCACCGCTGCTCAATACAAGAGGACATGGCTTTAAGGTAAGGGGTAGGAAGTTCAAGGGGAATATTAGAGGAAGACTACTAGACAGGTATATGGAGGAATTTAAGGTGGAGGGTTATATGGGAGGCAGGATTTAAGGGTTGGCACAACATTGTGGGCCAAAGGGCCTGTACTGTGCTGTATTGTTCTATGTTTCTATGTTTCTTTGAGAAAGGAGCTGGCCAAAGTTGATTGCTAGGGGAGACCAGCATGGATGACAGCAGTGACTGGAGTTCATGGGAGCACTTCAGAAGGCAAAGGATAGATATATCTTGAAGAAGAAGTACCCTGAACACAGGATAATGGTACTATAGCTGACAAGGGAAGTCAAAACTGACATAAAAGCAAAAGAGCAGGCATATCATTGAGAAAAATTTAGCAGTAAGTTAGGGGATTGGGAAACTTTTAAAAGCCAGCAGAAGGTAACTGAAAAAGAGTCATAAGGGGAGATAAGATGAAGGTAAGCTAGTCAACAATATCAAAGATGATACCAAAATAGAAAAGGCATGTCAAATAGGCAATGTTATGGCAGTCATAGGAGATTTCAACATGCACGTTGATTGGGAAAGTTAGGTTGGAAAGGAATCTCAAAAGAGTGAGTTTGTTGAATACCTACAAGATGGCTTTTTAGAGCAGTTTGTCGACAAGCCCACTAGGGAACCAACTATACTGGATTGGACATTATGTAGTAACCTGGAGATGATTAGGGAAATTAAGGCAAAAGAACACTTAGGAGGCAGTGACCACAATATGATTGAGTTCAACTTGAAATTTGATAATGAGAAAGTAAAGTCTAACATAGCAGTATTTCAGTGGAGTAAAGGAATTTACAGTGGTATGAGAGAGGAGTTTGCTGAAGTAAATTGGAAGGAGATGCTTGCAGGGATGTTGGCAGAGCAGCAATATGTGAGTTTCTGTGAAAAATGAGGAAGGTGCAGGATAGATGTATTCCAAAAATGAAAAAAAAACTCAAATGGCAAAATAGAACAACCACGGCTGACAAGTGAAGTCAAAGCTCATGCAAAAGCAAAGGAGAGTGCATACAGCAAAGCAAACGTAGTGGGAAGACAGATAGTCAGGAAGCTTTTAAAACCTACAGAGAGCAACTAAAAGAATCATTAGGAGGTGTTATGCCCTCGGCCCCCTCCTTTGTGAGAATCGCAAGAGCCCTAGTCGAGGGGGGGGTCAACTGACCCAAGAGAGAAAGAGACGTGCTGAATAGACACAGGAAAATGGGAGAGGGAGAGAGAGACGTGCGGAAGACCACGTTCTCCCAAGAAGCAGAATAAAGGCGACATTGACTATTGTCTCATGGAGACCACGTGAAAAGCCCTCGGGCAAAGTGGGCTGGTTGAGAGAGAGATCGCATTACCTGCAACCTTGATTGACACCTGCGATCCCGTGAAGAAGTATAAAGGAGGGTCTGAGGGGGGGAAACCCTCAGACGCACCAAGGAGACGCACCAAGGAAGCACGATACCGATTCCCATGGGAGCGGGAAGCCATTTTGAAGGAAGCCACGTGCGTTAGATTCCAAATGTTGAAACTGTGGCTAGAACCAACGAAAGACTGCTTTTAACTAACAACGGGGAAGCCTGCTCCCCTGATTCCAAGGATTTGCTCTGCAAAGACAACGGGCAAGTGTTTATCCTTTTCTAAATCATCTCTCTCTCTCTACAACGTGAAAACCCCAGCGGTTCCCAAAAGGGAAAAGCCTGCAAACTTCCGAGTGACTCTTTACATTTCAATTGGACTCAGTATTACCCCTAGACAACTATAGAGCTTATTTCTGATTGATTATTATTACACCGGTGTTTTAGATTGAGTTTTGACGATGTATATGATCTGAATGTTTTGTATTAACCATACGCTTGTGCATTTTTTTTGAATAAAACGTTTGAAAATAGTAGCATCCGACTCAGCTGATCCCGCTATCTTTGCTGGTAAGTTACCTGGTTACGGGGTTACGTAATAGAGGGAAAAGTTGAAATATGTAAGCAAGCTAGCAAGCAATATCAAGATGGATAGTAAAAGCTTTTTCAAGTATGTAAAAAATAAAAGAAAGATGAGAGTGGCAATAGGACTGCTAGAAAATGAGGCCAGAGAAATAATAATGGGGTCAAGGAAACGGCAGATGAACTAAATGAGTATTTTGCATCAGTCTTCACTGTGGAAGACACTAGCAGTGTGCCAGATGTTGAAGGGTGTGAGGGAAGAGAAGTAAGTGCAGTTACTATTACAAGGGAAAACATGCTCAAAAATCTGAAAGACCCCAGGGTATATAAGTCATCTAGTCCAGATGAACTGCACCCTAAGGTTCTGGAAGAGGTAACGGTAGAGATTGTGGAGGCTTTAGAAATGATCTTCCAAAAATCATTGGACTCTGGCATGGTGCCAGAGGACTAGAAAATTGCAAGTGTCACTCCACTCTTTAAGAAAGGAGGAAGACTGCAGAAAGGAAATTGTAGACCAGTTACCCTGACCTCAGTGGTTGGGAAGATGTTGGAGTCAATTGTTAAGGATGAGGTTATGGAGTACTTGGTGACACAGAACAAGATAATACAAAGTCAGCATAGATTTCTTCAAGGAAAATCCTGCCTGACAAACCTGTTGCAACTGTTTGAGGAGATTACAAGTAGGATAGATAAAGGAGTTGTAGTGGATGTTGTATATTTGGACTTCCAGAATGCCTTTGACAGGGTGCTATACATGAGGCTTCTTACCAAGTTAAGAGCCCATGATATTACAGGAATGTTACTGGCAATGGCTGATTGGTAGGGGCAACGAGTGGGAACAAAAGGAATCTTGTCTGGTTGGCTGCCAGTGACTCGTGATGTTCTGCAGGGATTGGTGTTGGGTATATCAGTTATTTAGATGGTGGAACAGATGGCTTTGTTTGCAAGCTTGTAGATGATACGAAGATTGGTGGAGGGGCAGGTAGTGTTGAAACAGATAGGCTGCAGAAAAACCTAGACAAATTAGGAGAATTAACAAGAAAGTGGCAAAGTGCATAGTTCCCTGAAGGTGGAATCTCATGTGGATAGGGTGCTGAAGAAAGCTTTTGGTATGCTGGCCTTTATAAATCAGAGTATTGAGTATAGGAACAACAACACACAAAATGCTGGTGGAACACAGTAGGCCAGGCAGCATCTATAGGGAGAAGCGCTGTCGACGTTTCGGGCCGAGACCCTTCATCAGGACTAACCGAAAGGAAAGATAGTAAGAGATTTGAAAGTAGTGGGGGGAGGGGGAAATGCGAAATGATAGGAGAAGACCGGAGGGGGTGGAATGAAGCTAAGAGCTGGAAAGGTGATTGGCGAAAGTGGTACAGAGCTGGAGAAGGGAAAGGATCATGGGACGGGAGGCCTCAGGAGAAGGAAAGGGGGGGGGGGAGCACCAGAGGGAGATGGAGAACAGGCAAACAACTAAATATGTCAGGGATGGGGTAAGAAGGGGAGGAGGGGCATTAACGGAAATTAGAGAAGTCAATGTTCATGCCATCAGGTTGGAAGCTGCCCAGCCGGTATATAAGGTGTTGTTCCTCCAACCTGAGTTTGGATTCATTTTGACAATAGAGGAGGCCATGGATAGACATATCAGAATGGGAATGGGAATTGAGTATAGGAGTTGGGATGTAATGTTAAAATTGTACAAGGCATTGGTAAGGCCGAATTTGGAGTATTGTGTACAGTTCTGGTCATCGAATTATAGGAAAGTTATCAACAAAATAGAGAGAGTACAGAGAAGATTTACTAGAATGTTACCTGGGTTTCAGCACCTAAGTTACAGGGAAAGGTTGAACAAGTTAGGTCTTTATTCTTTGGAGCATAGAAGGTTGAGGGGGGACTTGATAGAGGTATTTAAAATAATGAGGGGGATAGATCGAGTTGACGTGGATAGGCTTTTTCCATTGAGAGTAGGGGAGATTCAAACAAGAGGACATGAGTTGAGAGTTAGGAGGCAAAAGTTTAAGGGCAACACAAGGCGGAATTTTTTTACTCAGAGAGTGGTAGCTGTGTGGAATGAGCTTCCAGTAGAAGTGGTAGAGGCAGGTTCGGTATTGTCATTTAAAGTAAAATTGGATAGGTATATGGATAGGAAAGGAATTGAGGGTTATGGGCTGAGTGCGGGCCAGTGGGACTAGATAGATAGATAGATAGATAGATAGATACTTTATTCATCCCCATGGGGAAATTCAACTTTTTTTTTCCAATGTCCCATACACTTGTTGTAGCAAAACTAATTACATACAATACTTAACTCAGTAAAAAATATGATATGCATCTAAATCACTATCTCAAAAAGCATTAATAATAGCTTTTTAAAAGTTCTTAAGTCCTGGCGGTTGAATTGTAAAGCCTAATGGCATTGGGGAGTATTGACCTCTTCATCCTGTCTGAGGAGCATTGCATCGATAGTAACCTGTCGCTGAAACTGCTTCTCTGTCTCTGTCTCTGTCTCTGGATGTTTCTGGACAAGGTGAGTGTGAGCGTCGGCACGGACTAGAAGGTCCGAGATGGCCTGTTTCCATGCTGTAATTGTTATATGGTAATATGGTTAAATTAAATGTAATGTTGGAAAATGCCTGGTCATGCACTTTGGTAAAAGAAATAAACATGTAGACTATTTTCTAAATGAGAAGAAAATCGAAAAATCTGAGATGCAAAGAGACTTGGGAGTCCTTGTGCAGAACAACTTAAAGATTAACTTGCAGGTTGAGTCGGTGGTGAGGAAGGCAAATGCAATGTTAGCATTCATTATAAGAGGTCTAAAATAAAAGCAGTGATTATAGTGCTGAGGCTTTATAAGGCACTGGTGAGGCCTCACCTTGAGTATTGTGAACAATTCTGTGTTCCTCATCTAAGAAAAGATATGCCGGTATTGGAGAGGGTTCAGAGGAGGTTCACAAGGATAATTCCCAGAGTGAAAGGTTATTATACAAGGGAAGTTTGATAGCTCTGGATCTGTACTCACTGGAATTTAGAAGCATGAGGGGAGACCCCCATTTAAACTTTTCAAATGTTGAAAGGACTGGACATGGTAGATGTGGAAATGTTGTTTCCCATGGTGGGGGAGCTTAGGACAAGAGATCACAGCCTCAGGATAGAGGAGCGTCTATTTAAAACAGAGATGCAGAGAAATTTCTTTAGCCAGAGGGTGGAAAACTTGTGGAATTTATTGCCACAGGCAGCTGTGGAGGCCAGTTTGTTGGGTGTATTTATGGCAGAACTTGATAGGTTCTTGATTGGACATGGCATCAAAGGTTATGGGGAGCAGGTCAGGGAGTGGGGCTGAGGAGGGGGAGAAACAGGATCAGCCATGATTGAATGGCTGAGCAAACCCGAAGAGCAAAATGGCTTAATTCTGCTCCTTTGATATATGGTCTTATAGTTATGTTCTTTCTTAAACCCATTCTCCTGTCCTCTCCCTGTAATCTCTGATATCCTGACTAATCAAAATCTATCAACCATCACTTTAAATATACCCAGTGAACTTGCTGTCCTCGTCATATTATCAAATAAACCAAATCACATTTCTTTATTAATTTGAAAGATATCAATACAGTCATATAGTTAAAGCCATGTAAAGTTGCCCAAAAACCCCTCACAAATTACAGAGAGAATGGTAAAAAAAAATTTAAAAACTGCTTGGAGCATTGACAATCTCTAGTGCATAGATAATTTGAGCTATTGGCATAGTTCAAATGTTAGCTATAAATTTGCTGATGATACAACCATTGTTGGCAGAATCTCAGATGGAGATGAGAAGGCATACAGGAGTGAGATATACCAGTTGGATGAGTGGTATCACAGCAATACCTTGCATTCAGCATCAGTAAGACCAAAGGGCTGATTGTGGACTTCAGGAGGGATAAGACAAGGCAACACGAACCGATCCTCTTAGAAGAGGAGAATTGGAGAGAGTGAGCAATTTCAAGTTCCTGGGTGTCAATACTTCTGAGGATCTAACCTGGTCCCAACGTATCGATGCAGATATAAAGAAGGCTGGACTGTGGCTATATTTCATTAGGAGCTTGAAGACATTTGGTTTGTCTTCCAAAATGCTGGAATACTTCTATAGATATACCATGGAGAGCATTCTGTCAGGCTGCATCACCAGCTAGTATGAGTGGGGGGTACTGCACAAAATCAAAAGAAGTTACTGAAAGTTGTAAAATTAATCTCTGTGGTGTTCAAGACATCTGCAAGGAGCAATGCCTCAGAAATATGGGTCCATTATAAAGGACCCCCATCATCCAGAACATGCTCACTTTTCATTGTTTCCATCAGGAAGGAGATACAGAAGCCTTAAGGCACACACTCTATGATCAAAGAACAGCTTCTTCCCCTCTGCCATCTGATTTCTAAATAGACATTGAATGCATGAACACTACCTCACTTTTTAAAAATTATTTCTGTTTCTGCATTTCTATTCTTAAATTTAACTATTTAATATTCATATATATCCTTACTGTAATTCATTTATATTTTACTTCTGTATTTATCATCCATTGCATAGTACTGCTGCTGCTAAATTAACAAATTTCACAACATATGCTGATGGTTATTAAACCTAATTCTGATTCTTGTATTTTCATGGTAAAAATTAAAATTTGAAGTTACGAAACTTATAGAGAGCCAAAGTTTTCAGGTTCCACTTATTCTCTCCAGCCCCAGGCTAATAAATTTAACAACTTTATTTTAACTTCAGTTATTGTGGATATTTCTTTTGCTCCTATTCTCAGTATTTGAACATTGTTGATGAGGCAGATATTCATTGTCAGTCACAGAAGGCTGTGGTTAGGACTGTAAACGGAATGGTAGGGAGTCGGTTCAACAGAGTGGAACAATATTGGAAAAATAAAAGTGTTGGCGAATGCAGAGGAAATTACTGAAATCTCCAGAATAAATAATAAAAAACCGAGTTTAGAATAAGAGCTTAACTTCAGGCAATATGGAGATAGAATTGTGAGGAAGGGTAGTGATTACAGGACTGAAGGTTTTATATTTAATGCCCGATGTATACAAAATAAAATAGATGAGCTTATAGCACAGCTGGAATTTGACAGGTAAGACATTGTGGGCATCACAGAGTTGTGGCTGAAAGATCATAGCTGCCAGCTAACATCCAGGATACACATCCGATCGCAAAAACAGCCAGGTGGGTTAAGGGGGTGATGTTGGTCCATTGGTAAAAAATGAAATCATATCCTGGGAAAGAAGTGACTTAGGATTCTTGTGGGCATAGTTCAGAAACTGGAATGTTAAAAAGGCTCTGATGGGAGTTAGACACACATCTCCAAATAGTAGCTAGGATGAGTGGTACAAGTTAAATGAGAGACAGAAAATGTGTGCAAAATGGACAATGTTACAACAATTTTGGGGGATTTCAATACGTAGGTATTATGGAAAAATCAGATGGCACTGGTTATCAACAGAAGGTATTTGTAGAACACCTATGATATGGATTTTTAGAGCAGCTTGTAGTCAAGCCAATTAAAGAAAAGCCAGTTCTGTATTTGATGTTGTGCAAAAATCAGGGATTGATTAGGGACCTTAAGCTCCCAATTATTAGGGAGCCTAAGAAAAAGGAGCCCTTATGATGTAGTGGTCATAATGTGATAGAACTCACTCCACAGTTTGAGAAAAAGGAGCCAAAATCAAATGTATTGATATCACAGTTGAGTAAAGGTAATGACTACAAAGGCATAAGAGCCAATCTAGCCAAAGTTGATCAGAAAAGGACATCAGCAGGAATGATGAATGAGCAGACATGGCTGGAGTTTCTGTGAGCAATTTGGAATTCACGGGATCAATTCATCCCAAAGAAGAAGCATTCTAAGGGGAGAATGAGGCAAATATGGCTGGACAATGGCTGGATAAAAGCAAACACGAGATAGATAGATAGATAGATACTTTATTGATTGCAGAGGAAATTACACTGTCACAGTAGCATTACAAGTGCACAGATATAAAAATATTAGAAGAGAAGAAAGCAAAAAAAAAATGTTACCTTAAAATAAGATGTACGAGATCTACAAGTCAAAGATTACAGGATTTATAACATGTCCAAGTTCACGGTGATAAGAAGGTGGTGCAAGAATTACTATAATATTATACAGTAATGGGCAAATATTCACACTGTCCAGATAAGAAGTGATGGTAGTATTGCACAGGGTGCACATAACAGCAGGGTGTGCTAAACAGAGCTTAAACAGAGCTCTGGTAAACAGAGGTTAATAATAGTCCAACAGGAGGGGGTCATCACTTCCCCAGTTATATTGACTCATTATAGAGCCTAATGGCCAAGGATAAGAATGACCTCAAATAGCACATTTGGAGCAGTGCAGTTGTCTTAGTCTATTACTAAAAGTGCTTCTCTGTTCAGCCAAGGTGCCATGCAGAGGGTGAGAAACATTGTCCAGAATTGCTGGGATTTTTTGGAGGATCCTTTATTCTACCACAGCTTCCAGTACATCCAGTCTGACTTCTATAACAGAGGCAGCCTTTGTAATCAGTTTATTGAGCCTGTTGACATTATCCATGTTGGTGCCATTGACCCAACATACCAACGCATACACGATCGTACTGGTGACTACAGACTAGTAGAACTTGTGAAGGAGAGGCCTCCATTTGCCAAAGAACCTCAGTCTGGTCATGAAGTAGAGTGTGACTCTGGCCTTTCTTGTTCACAACCTCCGTGCTGGAGCTCCACTGAAGTCTGTCATTCAGGTGCACCCCCAGGTACTTATAGCTCCTCACCATCAATAGTAACAGGGAACAGTGCAGGCTTAGTCTTCCTAAAATCCATCACCATCTCTTTTGTCTAACTGATGTTGAGTTGCAAATGATTTAGCTTGCTTCATTTGACAAAGTCTTCCACCAGAGCCCTATATTCATCCTCCTGTCCTCCCTTTAAACACCCAACTATTGGAGAGACATCAGAGAATTTCTGCAGATAACATGCTTCTGTGTTGTACCTAAAGTCTGAGGTATACAGGGTAAACAGGAAGTGTGAGTAGACTGTAGAGCAAAAAATTAATGGGAAGCTGAAGGATTGGAAAGCTATTAAAAACAACATTATGCAACTAAAAAAGCATTAAGGAGAGAAAAGATGAAATATGAAGTTTATCCAATCAATACTATAAAAGAGTTATAAAAGTTTTTTACAGATGAATTAAGAGTAAAAGAGAAGCAAGAGTGGACATCAGACCATTGGAAAATGACGCTGGAGAGGTAGTAATTGGAAACAAAGAAATGGAAGAAACGAATAAGTATTTTTCATCAATCTTTGTTGAGAAAGGCACCAGCAATATGCCAGAATTTGAGAAATTTAAGGGGCAAAAGTGAGTGTAGTTTCATTACTAAGGAGAAGGTGCTTGGGAAGCTGAAAGGTTTGAAGGCAGATACTTTACTTGGACCAGCTGAACAACTTTCCAGAGTTCAAAAAGAGGTAGCTGAAGAGATTGTGGAGGCATTAGTAGTGATCTTTCAAGAATCACTAGATTCTAGGATGGCTCTGGAGGACTTTAAAATGTCACTCCACACTTTAAGAAGGGAGGAGGGCCAAAGACAGGTAAAGACACGTACATTTGAATGCTGTTCATAGACTCAGTTCAGCATTCAACACGATCATTCCTCAGAAACTGATTGGAAAGCTGAGCCTATTGGGCCTGGACACCTCCCTCTGCAACTGGATCCTAGACTTCCTGACTGGGAGATCACAGTCAGTCTGGATCAGAAGCAGCATCTCCAACACCATCACACTGAGCACGGGGGCCCCCCAGGGTTGTGTGCTCAGTCCACTGCTGTTCACTCTGCTGACCCATGACTGTGCTGCAACACACAGCTTGAACCACATCATTAAGTTCACCAATGACACGATCGTGGTGGGTCTCATCAGCAAGAACGACGAGTCAGCTTACAGAGAGGAGATGCAGCGACTAATGGACTGGTGCAGAGCCAGCAACCTGTCTCTGAATGTGAACAAAACAGAAGAGATGGTTGTTGACTACAGGAGGGCACGGTTCGACCACTCTCTGCTGAACATCGACGGCTCCTCAGTAGAGATTGTTAAGAGCACCAAATTTCTTGGTGTTCACCTGGCGGAGAATCTCACCTGGTCCCTCAACACCAGCTCCATAGCAAAGAAAGCCCAGCAGCGTCTCTACTTTCTGCGAAGGCTGAGGAAAGTCCATCTCCCACTCCCCCATCCTCACCACATTCTACAGAGGTTGTATTGAGAGCATCCTGAGCAGCTGCTTCACTGCCTGGTTTGGAAATTGCACCATCTCAGATTGCAAGACCCTGAAGCAGATGGTGAGGACAATTGAGAAGATCATCGAGGTCTCTCTTCCTGCCATTACAGACATTTACACCACACGCTACATCCACAAAGCAAATAGCATTATGCAGGACCCCACGCACCCCTCATACAAACTCTTCTCTCTCCTGCCATCTGGGAAAAGGCACCGAAGCATTTGGGCTCTCACGACCAGACTATGTAACAGTTTCTTCCCCCAAGCCATCAGACTCCTCAATACCCAGAGCCTGGACTGACACCTTACTGCCCTATTGTACTGTTTATTATTTATTGTAATGCCTGCACTGTTTTGTGCACTTTATGCAGTCCTGGGTAAGTCTGTAGTCTAGTGTAGTTTGTGTGTTGTTTTACGTAGTTCAGTGTTGTTTTTGTATTGTTTCATGTAGCACCATGGTCCTGAAAAATGTTGTTTTGTTTTTACTGTGTACTGTACCAGACTTGACTTATTAGACAGTTAACTTCTCATCAGTTCGCATGAGGCTGCTCAGCAAGACATTACAGGAAAGTTGTTAGCATGGACAGATGATTGGCTGACAGGTGAGAGGTAAAGAGTGGCTTTTTCTGGTTGAATGCTGGTGACTAGAGGTGTTCCTCAGTGGTCTATATACAGTTCACTACTTTTCACTTTATACACTCAGTGTATCGAATAAAGTAGCCACTGAGTACTTGTTCATGGTCTTTAGCTCCTATAGCCCATCTACTGCAAGCTTTGACATGTTCAGTATGCATTCAGAGATGCTCTTCTGCACACTACTGTTGTAACACATGGTTATTTGAGTTACTATTATCTTACTGTCAGCTTGAACCAGTCTGGCCATTCTCCTCTGACCTCTTTCATTAACAAGGCATTTTCATAACTGCCGCTTTATGTATTTTGTTTTCTTTCTTGTACCATTCTCTCCAAGCTGTGGAGGCTGCTGTGCATAAAGATCCCAGGAGATCAGCAGTTTTGAGATACTCAGACCACCCCATCTGGCACCAACACTCATTCACGGTCAAAGTTACTTAGATTACATTTCTTCCTCATTCTGATGTTTGGTCTAAACTATAGCTGAACCTCTTGACCATGTCTACATGATTCTACATATTGATTTGCTCCCATGTGATTGGCTGTTTAAATATTTGCATTAATGAGTAGGTTTATGGGGGCACCTAATGAAGTCACCTCTGAGTGTATGTCCTATCTTTCTTTAATTTGAACATTTTGTACCGTTTAACAGTACAATCTAATAATTTCTTTTCATTAGGCATTCTCTTTCAAAGTTTAAGTTATTTGATATTGATTTGTTTTGGTACTAATATCATGGTTACTGGTTCCTCAGCATTTCGTAACTCTAGCATACTGCAGTATATAGCTCAGGGATAGATTCAGCATTACTTCTTCTGAGGGTTTACCTTTATTTCACTCAGGTGTGAAACCTGAAAGAAATCAGACCAGAGCACTGTAATGAATTTAATAGGCTTGGGAGAACAGACAATTCACTAGAATGCTCTGTTAAAAATAGGAAAGTCACAGAGTAGTAGCAGTTATTGTTAGAATACCCATGGCAGTTTGAGCTTTTGGTCATAATAAGATGATGTCACGTTGGAAGAAACAACTGGAAATATCTAGGTAGGACTTAGTTGACCTATTGGATCAAACAGAATGCATCTAAGGCAATTAGCATTCGTGGGAATACAGGAAGATGAGATAGTTTTGAAAAAAGAGGAAATGTGGTTGCTAATAATGGAAAGAATTGGATACAAATGATCTAGTACAGAAATTGCACGGGCTCCAGCAGAGTTATTTAAAATGGCCTTAAAATGTCTGGTGAGGTGTCAGATCATTAAAGGATAGCTAACATTGTTCTGTTGTATAACAATTCCTCTATGAATAGGCTGGGAAATTATAGGCCAGCGAGCCTGCCATCAATAGTGGGCAAATTATCAGAAGATATTCTAAGGCACCACATATACAGACAAAAAAATCCATTTAACCAACCTCTCATTACAGCTAATATACTCCAAACCAGACAGTGGGCTTGTTAATCTTATCTGCACTCTCTCCAAAGTGTTTATTTTTCCAGAGTAATTTCAGCCACTGTTTTGGTTTATTACTGGCATTTATCCTCTTGTTATGCTTCCAAGTGTTTGAAACTATTAAAATAAACAATTTATGTTTTGGTGAATTGTGTATTACTTTATTTTATGGATTTATACAAATACAGTATGTTATTTATCACACATTTATCATATTTTTATGCATTCAGTAACCATCCTTACCCATTTCTAAATTCAAACAAAATGAACTTTGCTTTATTAGTGTTAATTAAAAGTATAATATGGGCATTGCATCTAATTGCAATACTCAAGATATAGAAAGGAGATTATAGTTATTACCTTTTGACTCAATGGTGATGCGTTGATTAAGTTTCCTTAAAATCAGGTCAAGATGTGCAATAAATTGAGTAACATTATCTTGCCATCACACTTTTAAAAATGGCATTAATTTATCAATTGTGGCCTCCATCAGCAAGGACAGCATTTACTTTGTATTTCCAACTGCCTTACAAATTTAAATAGAGGAGCCTATCAATATTTGAGGTATGACCTCACCAGTACCATACACAATTCTAACAATACTTCCATATTTCTCAACTTCAGCCCTCTTATAAAAGCCAATATGCATTTGCCTCCAGTTTTTCTGCCTTTAGTCTGCCTTTAGAGCCCTCGTACCCAAATGCAAAATCTTATACTTGCCCACATTAAGCTTCATTTGCTAAGTTTTCACCCAATCCCTCAACCTATAGATATCCTGCTGTAGAGAGAAATTCTCCTTGCAATAACCCTCCCAGCGATTTCCTGTTATCAACAAACTTGAATGCCTATACTTTGGCTCCTCTTTCAGGTTGTTAAGATAAAATGCCAGGAACTGATTCTTGGAGCATTCCACTACCTAACGCAGTTGTGCATGAAGAAAAAAAAACATTGTTCCATTTTCTGTTCTTGATATGAACATATGGGGTTGGTTGCTTTCATGGAACTGTTTCAGACAAAATCAAGAATTTAGATGATGGTGGAATGCAGCAGGCCAGGCAGCATCTATAGGAAGAAGTACAATTGATGTTTCGGGCCGAGATCCTTCGTCAGGACTAACTGAAAGAAGAGATCGTAAGACTACATCCACACTAGACTGGATAGTTACGAAAACGCCAGTTTCGCGTAAAAACGATAGGTGTCCACACTATGCGTTTTAAAAAATATCTCTATCCACATTGAAACAGAGATTTCGGTGAATCTCCTCCTCTTGCGCATGTGCAGGACACATCTACCAAAAACAAGCAACATGTTTGGTGTTGAATCTCGCCGTAAAAGTGCGCGTTTGTGTAGTTACAGACTAGAAAAACTTAAAACGATGGACAGCTGTTTGCTTTCGCGCAGGAGAACTTAAAAGAGAAAAAAACAAATATTGGAGTATACGGAGGCAACCGATGGAGTTCACGGACAGTATGATCTGGCTGACGACGAACATTGAAAAACTGACGAACTCTCTTGCATTACTAAAGCACCTTGTTAAATATATAAAACATGTCTGCATCAGTGTTATCTTGTATTTCCATACAATGTTACATTAGGCAGCTACACATCTATTGTCAGAGAGGTACTTGCATAAATAGGTAAACCACCTCCATATGAGCAAGGACAGAAAACAGGGCAAAGTGAGTATACTTATTTATTCAGTAAGTTATGGGTCAATGTATTTGGTTTCTAACTCACATTTCTAACATTTCTATCTCTTCTGGCATCAGTTTCATTGCCATCTGTTCTGAAATTGCTAGGTTGCGTTGAAGAAAACAATGAAATTTCAGATTTCTCTGGTTACCCCGTCCACACTGATCCGGCCAATCTGGCATTTTCAAAAATACACATTTTGGAGAGCATTCCGAAAAGCTCCAGTTTCGGGGGACGAAAACGCCAGTTTAGTGTGGGCGAAGGGTAAAAACGAAGAGAAAAAGCTTCGGTTACGGATTTATCTAGTGTAGTGTGGATGTAGCCTTGAAATATTTGAAAGTGAGAGGGGGAGGGCAAGATCTGAAATGATAGGAGAAGACAGGAGGGGGAGGGATGAAGCTAAGAGCTGGAAAGTTGATTGGCAAAAGGGATAGACAGCTGGAGAAGGGAAAGGATCATGGGACAGGAGGCCTAGGGAGAAAGAAAGGGGGAGGTGAGCACCAGAGGGAGATAGAGAGCAGGAGTGATTGTGAGAGGGACAGAGAGAGAAAAAGGGGGGTGGAAGCAAATAAATAAATAATAAGGGATGTGATGAGAAGGAGAGGAGGGGCATTAATGGAAGTTAGAGAAATCAATGTTCATGCCATCAGGTTGGAGACTACCCAGATGGAATATAAGGTGTTATTCCTACAACCTGAGTGTGGCTTCATCTTGACAGTAGAGTAGGCCATGGATAGACATATCAGAATAGGAATGGGATGTGGCATTAAAATGTGTGGCCACTGGGAGATCCTGCTTTCTCTAGCGGACAGAGTGTAGGTGTTCAGCGAAACGGTCTCCCAGTTTGTGTTGGGTCTCACCAATATATAGAAGGCCACACTTGGAGAACTGGACGCAGTATATCACACCAGCCGACTCACAGGTGAAGTGTCACCTCACCTGGAAGGACTGTCTGGGGCCCTGAATGGTGGTGAGGGAGGAAGTGTAAGGGCAGGTGTAGCACTTACAAGGATAACTGCCGGGAGGGAGATCGGTGGGAAAGGATGGAGGGGACGAATGGACAAGGGAGTCGCGTAGGGAGCGATCCCTGCGGAAAGCAGAAAGAGTGGGGGAGGGAAAGATGTGCTTGGTAGTGAGATCCCATTGGAGGTAGCAGAAGTTACGGAGAATTATATTTTGGACCCGGAGGCTGGTGGGGTGGTAGGTGAGGACAAGGGGAACCATATTCCTAGTGGGGTCGTGGGAGGATGGGGTGAGAGCAGATGTGTGTGAAATGAGAGAGATGTATTTGAGAGCAGAGTTGATGGTGGAGCAATGGAAGCCCCTTTCTTTAAAAAAGGAAGGCATCGCCTTCATCCTGGAATGAAAAGCCTCATCCTGAGAGCAGATACGGCAGAGACAGAGGAATTGCAAGAAGGGGAATGCATTTTTGCAAGAGACAGGGTGGGAAGAGGAATAGTCTAGGTAGCTGTGAGAGTCCGTAGGCTTATAGTAGACATCAGTAGATAAGCTGTCTCCAGAGATAGAGACAGAAAGATCAAGAAAGGGGATTAAGAAGGTGTCGGAAATGGACGAGGTAAATTTGAGGGCAGGGTGAAAGTTGGAGGCAAAGTTAATGAAGTCAATGAGCTCAGCATGTGTGCAGGAAGCAGCACCAATGCAGTTCTCAATGTAGCGAAGGAAAAGTGGGCGACAGATACCAGTATAGGCTTGGAACATGGACTGTTCCACAAAGCCAACAAAAAGGCAGGCATAGCTGGAACCCATACAGGGGCCCATGGCTACATCTTTAGTTTGGAGGAATCTTTTACTATCTCTTCTTTCAATTAGTCCTGACGAAGGATCTCGGCCCGAAACGTTGATTGTACTTCTTCCTATAGATGCTGCCTGGCCTGCTGCATTCCACCAGCATTTTGTGTGTGTTGCCTTGAATTTCCAGCATCTGCAGATTTTCTGAGTTTGTGAATTTATATGATGGGTCCAGTTAATGGTATGTTTTAAACTGTTGATGGAATGGATCTTCATGATGATTGAATATCAAACGTAAATCAGTGAATGTTTATGATGATAATGTTTACAAATATTTAAATGTCAAAAGAAACATCTGTCACGCATAAACCCATACCTGAATGTTTGTTTCAGATATTCCTGCATGCAGACACGAACTCTTTAATTGTACAATAATTTGCGAATCATCTGTGAGTAGCTTCGGCTTTTAGGCTTCTCAGAGCTATCTAGGGAATCATAGTTGCATTCACATTCCCATTCCCTTTACCTGTAGTCTTAAAAATTATTTTCTCAAATGCAAGTTGTAGGCATACTATGGTGGCACTAGAATGTGTTTGAATACTTCATGGCTTCCCCCAGTGCATCTTTAGCTTGTGTTGGTTGATTAACTTCACTGTATGTTAGTATACGTGTGATAAATGAAGATTGAATCTTGATCTTGAATCCAAGTTCTATTTGAAGGGCTTGTAGATTTTTTCCATCTCCTTTCCAACAGTAAAAAAAAACTCCTTTTAATTGTATACTTTGCTGGCTTCCAAGCGATCTCCCATGATCTGTAGCAAAATAACTGATTTTCAATTTCTAATTGTTTCCAATTATAAGCATCATTGCATGGTCTAGCTTGTGAAATACTTGATCATTGTTTGGGCTTGAATTGGATTTGCAAAAATACATAGGGACCTTGTTTGGTGCTCTGGATGTGTATGAAAGAATGAGAGCACAAGTGGAATTGGGACCATAAGGGGTCATTATAGCATTACCTATAGAGAAATACATGACTCACCATGTTGCTTTACTATGATGTTGAGATGCATCCCTACCTTCTCCACTCCTTCACACTGCCCTATCAAGAACTTGATACTGCTTTCACCATTGCTGCGTACTGCCTTGTCATGAATTTCATATAAAACTGCGTCCTTCACAGTACTGTGCTGGGTGACTGATGTCAACCCTCACCAATACTGGTACTCCTACCTTGAACTTATCAGCTCACTGCTTGGTTTGGAATCAGCCATTGCGACGATGTACAGCAACTGCTTACGAGGGCTGGCGTAATGCAAACAAGAATGAGCAGCGCAGGTAAGTGCAGAGCCGAAGGACCAAGGGCTATACTTACACTGGCTGACATTGGTGGAAATGGTCAGCAGCTGCTCTAGAGAACAAGACCACTAGCTCATTGTTGTGGGAGCACAAGCGGAGGGGTGGTGACTCACATCAGATTCCTTACACTGTATAGGGGAAGGCAGGATTTTGCACCAGGCTCCTAGCATAGCAATATGCTGCTTGGATGGGGTACCTGTGATATTTGGGCTAGAAAACTATGAGAATTGTAATAAATCTAACACTAAACCAATCAAACTTTCCATCCCAAATAAATTACAGATCAGAATCTCTCTGCATTTTATTGCATTTTTGTAGCTTTTTTGTATCTTTTGCCCATCACTTCTGATTTGCTGAGTTTTCCATGCCTTTCTGTCCTTTCTACGGACAAACTTATTTAAAATGGTGTTGAGATAAATGGCTTTTCTCTGTCTAATGTGAAAATCTTCAGTGAGAATCTGCTATAATTGTCTTCTAAGTGTCAGATTTGCATGTAAATTTTCTTCAATTTTCCATTTCTCTTGTCTCAGTTGAAATGCCTTGGGTTATGGACCTAAATGTTCAGACCTCAATAAATTACACTTAACATGAATGCACAGATACCTAGTATCAATGTACATCTTAATTCACTATATTTTGGCATTATTAATTCTTTTCTAAATTTTCTCCCACTCTAAGTTGCTCGTGTCTGTTCTGCTGTGGTTTCACATTCAATGGGCTCACTTACTTATTTTTGCAAAGGAGTAAGATGTACAGCTCCTATGACCATTCTAAGATAGAATGAGATGACGGCTAAACAGAATTTGATTTTATTTTGTATCTCATCCTGATGAAGGGTCTCTGCCCAAAAAATTGACTGTTTAATTCCTCTCTATAGATGCTGCTTGATCTGATGAGTTCTTCCAGCATTTTGTGTGTGTTGCTCAGTATTTCCAACATCTGAAGAATGTTTTGTGTTTATTTTGTGTTGGTTAATTACCCTTCCCATTAAAACCCTTTACCTTCCTTCAAGAAAGAGGGAATTCAATATTTCTGCTACATTTTGTATGAAATAATTGCTATAGATTTCAGTACAGATTTCAGCCTAGCTTTAATTATGTACTTGCTTTCTTGATTTCCCCAATAAAGCTTGTTTACTTATATCTGGTTATATTATTTTGTGGTACAATGTTAATGTTTTCTTTAAGTCCAGCATGATATAAATGGTTAGTCTGTTTTAGACCATAAGACCATAAGACATAGGAGCTGAATTAGGCCATCTGGCCCATCGAGTCTGCTCCGTCATTCTCTCATGGCTGATCCTTTTTTAAAATCTCTTCCTCAACTCCAGTTCCCGGCTTTCTCCCCGTAACCTTTGATGCCATGTCCAATCAAGAAGCTATCAATCTCTGCCTTAAGTACACCCACCGGCCTCCACACCTGCATGTGGAAACAAATTCCCCAAATCCACCACCCTCTGGCTAAAGAAATCTCCCTACATCTCTATTTTGAAAGGGCGCCCCTCTATCCTGAGGCTGTGCCCTCTTGTCCTACCTAGACTTACCCACCTTGGGAAACCACCTTTCCACATCTACTCCATCTAGGCCTTTCAGCATTTGAAAGGTTTCAATTAGATCCCTCCTCAACCTTCTAAATTCCAGCAAGTACAGACCCAGAGCCATCAAACGTTCCTCGTATGATAACCTTCTCATTCCTGGAATCATCCTTGTAAACCTCCTCTGGACTCTCTCTAATGACAGTGCATCTTTTCTAAGATGAGGGGCCCAAAACTGTTCACAATACACAAGGTGAGGCCTCACCAGTGCCTTATAAAGCCTCAGCATCACATCCTTGCTCTTGTATTCTAGACCTCTTGAAATGAATGCTAACATTGCATTTGCCTTCCTCACCACCATCTCCACTTGCAAGTTAACCTTCAGTGTGTTCTGCACAAGGTCTCCCAAGTCCCTCTGCATCTCAGATTACTGGATTTTCTCCCCTTTTTGAAAATAGTCTGCAAATTTATTTCTACTGACAAAGTGCCTGACCATGCATTTTCCAACATTGTATTTCATTTGCCACTTTCTTACCCATTCTCCTAATCTGTCTAAGTTCTTCGGCATCCTGCCTGTTTCCTCGACACTACCTGCCCCCCTACCAATATTCATATCATCTGCAAACTTGGCAAGAAAGCCATCTATTCCATCATCTAAATCATTTATATACAGCATAAAAAGAAGCGGTCCTAACACTGACCCCTGTGGAACCCCACTAGTCACTGTCAGCTTACCAAAAAAGGATTTTTTTATTCCTACTTGCTGCCTCTCACCAATCAGCCAATGCCCTATCCATGTTAATAACTTTCCTGTACTACCATGGGCTCTTAATATGGTAAGCAGCCTCATGTGTGGCACCTTGTCAAAGGCCTTCTGAAAGACC